>NW_023458561.1:43962296-43993471 GCF_013731165.1 Rhagoletis pomonella | reverse complement strand
ATGTATGTATGTTAGCATTATCAGATGTAAACAAATGGTGTAATGTGTCTTCATGTACGCAAGTATGTTAAGTTGTTGTTTGCAATGTTGTCTGTCGTACCCACAGGTACGTGAGTATTTGTGGTTTTGCAAATGGTTGAGATTATATTACAAATCCAGAAACTTGTTAATAAGGACTACATACATATACTGTTCTTGATTGCGGCAATTCAAAGTTGCAAGATGAAAAAAAAAAACTGAAATGCTAAAGCACTTTAATTTTTATGTGGATCTATGAATCTATTTTCAAACTTTTTACCTAAATTTATTTGAATAAATCGAGTAAAATATCTTACGTTTAAAGAAAAAGCGATTGCTTAGTTTTTATTCATAGGGCCCAATATTTCATTCAATTCGCGCGAAAAAATTTGTTATAATTTGTATGAAAAAGTATGTAAGTATGTAACTAAATGCTTTAACAATTAAACAAGCCTAAGGAAGGCGAAAATAACTTCATGGGGCGATTTTTGCTGCAACGTGAAATTTGCGGTGGACAACCTAATTATTTACATACCTGCATAGATCTGAAGATGAATTTTCCTGGTGCTAAAGCTAATAAACCGTGAATCCTTAGTAAAATAAGTTCTTTACAAACAGTATCTTAACCTTACAGAACTAATGGACCTGAAACAAGCCCACACCAAATATATGGCGAGATACCAATGTTGTTTTGATCCTAAGTGAAAAATGTAAGTGCGCCTTGGCCACACTGGAGAAGTGAAACTTACGTTACACATCTATTTTGTCTCATACCCAACACACATACAAACATATGTTCACATATACATACATCTGCTTTTGCTTAAGGTTATATTTTTTGTCTTTTTTCTATCTAGATCCCTACCTCTACCCCTGTTCGTTCTAATTATATTTCATCTTCACTTCATTTTTATCTTCATACTCTATCAATAACAAAATCGATAGTTACATCCAACAAAATAGCGATAAAAATATCGATAAGAAAATCGATAAAAATTTCGATAGCAAAATCGATAATAATATTGGTAGCAAAGTCGATTAGAAAAATCGATAAAAATATCGATAACACAATCGATAAAAATATCGATAACACAATCGATAACAAAATCTATAAAAATATCGATAACAAAATCGATATATAATCGATAAAAAAATCGATAAGAAAAACGATAAAAGTATCGGTAACAAAATCGACAAAAATGTTGATAACAAAATCGATATATAATCGATAACAAATTCAAAAAAATGTGTAATAATAATAATAATATATTGGAGCTTATACATATGTTAGTGTTTGGCCGAGCTTCTCCTCCGATTTGAGACGTGTGCCTTGATGTTGTCACACAAAGGGGAGAAACGTTCAGTTTTACGCCGACTCCGAAGGGCGATTGTATTTTTATGAGAATCAGCTTTTCATGGCAGATGGCACTTTTCCTCAATTTTCACCGTCCTTGAAAAGGTTGAATATGCCGCTGGCCACCTGAGAAGGCACTGAAAAAGAGAAACCCATAGGTTCAGACAATACGACAAGATTCATGTGACCAGAATGGGGCTTGAAAAGATCGCGGGAAATTCTTAAGCTGGGTACAAAATAATTTTATTTTGACCATTGTTCTACTTATAAATAGGTAATGCGAAGAGACTCATAACGCCTTAAAGTGATTTCTAAAGGAACTACAGAAAGCAGAGCAGAGCGTCAACTCCAAATATTTAATTGTACAAATAAAGGAGAGCGGCTGTAAAGATCCTGCGGGTAGTGTGACCACCACCAGCAACTTGAATTTAACCTAACTTAAATGTTTCATTATCAAAAAGTATTAAATAAATACATATGAGAAATTTAAATGGTTGTGCTATTTTTCTATCTGCTATAAATTTGTGCCATACTTATATTTGCTTAATTTTTCATCTAGTTCCTAAAAGCACATACATAGTTGTAAAGCTTTAAATCGACTTTTAAACTTTTAAGGAGTTTTACTGCATCTACAATGTCGAACTTCTTGTACTTTCTCTGGCTTAAAGTGCACTGCGATAATATCTTTTAACTCAGCAAATCGTGTTTTATGAGCAAACTGGTAAAAGTTTAGAAAGTCATTTTCCGCTGATGCATACAGATAGGCAATACAAACAAAACAGACAGTCTTAAACGCATGCAGTTGAAAGTAAAAGGAATGTATCTACATATATACTATAATGCCGCTTTCTTTTCTACAAAAAAGGGTTGCCTTCTCATTGCCCTTTCCTTAGTATTTGTGCGTAGAGGATACTGAGAAGGCAGCATTTTTTGGTAGAAAAGAAAACGCCATAAGACATGTTCTTATTACGCTTGGCGTTTCATGCTACATACATATGTACAAACAAAGAACGTATATTTTATTGCTAGCAAAGAATATCATTCAAAAGTCAGTTGGCCTAAAATATGCCAATAGATTGGTTTAAATTTAAAAAAATTTTACAACTTTAAAGAATAATTTAACTTTTTGTTAAGAGTTGGTTGTTAAAAAGTGGGGGAAAGTGAAAAATTTGGAGGATAATTTAATTGCTCTAGCAAAACACAAAACCTGTTGTTGTTTTTTCCCCATATAAAAATACATGGAAAACTTTGAGCGCTTTGAGCGACCTCTAAATATTTTTTGATTTCAAAATAAAAAAGGAGGAGGTATACTTTTTTTTCGATATACAACAATGCTAGGGGGTGAGAGCATTACAATACCGATTTTCCTATTTTTGGACCACCCTAGTACACATACACATCCATATAAGCACATATGCGTCCGTTTGTATGCATGTACTTGTGTTTTGTTTGCTCGTCATGCCGACTTTTTTTCACCTTGTCTTCCTCTCTTTTGCCCTACACTGCGTATACGCAACCTACATATCTCTTTGGCATATTTAAACGCGCATTATTCATTTGTAAGCATAGATACAATGAACGCGAGCACACTTTTTTTTGTTGCTTGTTTGTTGATTAGGCTTATTTGTAAGTGTCTCTACTAAATTTTTTTGTTTTTCAGTAAACACTTGGATACTTACACAGAAGTGTTTGCATTTAATGGGTTTGGCGCAAGGTGAATGCTGAGTTAGGGCTTCTCATGTGACAAATGTACTAGCTAGGGTTTCGCATGACATGTCGTAGTAAGAGCAAACAAATACGAAAGCTTCATAGGCGTGTCACAGCACTTCATCATATTTTTTTTTTGATTAAAGAAACATAATTTTTTACTTTTGTTTTTAGATGTGGTTTAGCAGACTATTTATTTATTTTATTTCGAGTAAAAAAAAAATACATTTCTTAAATAAACAGCTAAGTATTTAGCAATAATTCTGCATAATAAGACACAACTACAAAAAGTCACGTCTTCTATCGCCTCATTCAACCCAAGTATCTTACCGGTGACCTACTTGTTCAGGTTTACAAATGGAAAATAGTAGCAGTGGTCTAAATCTGTAGAGTATGTTGGATGAGGCGATGATTCGTTATCCAGTTCAGCAAATTTAACGCTGCGACAGTACACCCGAGCATAGTCCATGATTCGCTTAAATACCCACATTTGCCTATTTTCAGATAGAAAACTACTCCTGCCAGAAGGCAGTAGAACGCTCGAAATTTTATCTTTGAAAAACAACGACATGCGAACTGGAGTCACCCAAATCAATTTTTACATTCACTGCGACTAGCCTCTCTGTGTTATCAAAAATAATTAAAAACCATGCAATAAATCTAAATTTGACCAATTTTTTACTCTAATTTGATCCAAATCAATCAAGTTTGTCGTAAATGTTAAATTTATTAGCTTGGAAAATATACACACATACATACATATTTTACGGATATAATAAAAATAAATGCGATTGGGGTAGTATTGCTATTGCTGCCTACGCAGTGTGCTTGCATCTTATTGAGCGTGAGTTGCGCTATTTAAGAACAGGCTCTTACATTTATTATGAGTGTGAAGGTGTGCTGAATGTAAAAAGGACTGATGTCAGAAGAAATATGCTATGATTGATTAGGAGAGGGCTTCACTGGCCTTTAGGAATGTCATAAAGCAGCAAATAAAAGTTTCACAACCTCGTTTAAATCAGGAAAGAATGTTTCTTCCATTTTTTTTTTTAATTTCAATAGGTAAATATGTATATATACATTGGGGTGTTATACAGTTTTTCAGCCACCCCCCCATAACATAATAATAAATAATTAGACCCGCATTTCTTATTTTGAAATGGGTCGCACAGAGGAGTATTTGCATAGTAAAACCGGTCAAAATTATTTTGTGTTTTCTAATCACAAATAAAATCAAACATGAGACTTAATCGTAATTAGGGATTTATAGGAGAACAAGTAAAAAAGTCAAAGTTCGAGTGGAGCCGCACTTATTAAATATAGTTTTTTTCGCCTTTCATAAACCGACCGCTACACGGTAAGCGAGGGTGGTTTTATCCCTATTTCAAACATCTTCAATAAACTTGTATAGTTAGATGTGGGCGGTATCACGCCTATTTTCAAAAATTCCATAATAATATTACTTCTTTTCAAGGGAATGTTGTTAGTATCAATTTTGTGTAAATTAGCAACCGTAAGTTTCGAAAAATCGAAGTTTCAAGCATTTCTGAAATTTAACGTTATATAAAAAGTGGGTGTAATTTTAGTCTGATTTCAATAATTTTTAGCGCTTTGCTTTTATGTGGCAAACCCAATAATCATTGCGAGTTTGGTATAAATTGCTCGAACGGTTACCGAGATACACATATGTGGTCATAAGTGGGCGGTGTCACGCCCATTTTCCAAAATTTTATTATAAACGTATTTTGTGCTAAAGAGTTATTGCTAACATCAGCTTTGAATAAATTAGCTTCAGTATTTACTGATATATCGAATATTTCATATTTTTCCAAATTTCCGTTATATGGGAAATAGGCGGGGTTATCGTCCGAGTTTGCCCATTTTCAATACCATCCATCCTACGCTGAAAAGAAGTACATATACGTTAAAATATTTCAATTTTTACTCGAGTCATCGTGTGCATAGACGGACGGACGGATGAGCGGACGAACGGACGGACAGACAGTCATCGTTGAATCCATTTCTCTTTTCATTCTGATCCTTTATGTATGCATTTGTCTATATCTATCTCGATTCGACCAACCGAGTCTGGTTTTTCGTTCATATTGCAGTCACAGTGTAGCCATCTTTATCTCTCTACACGAATGAGGAAGAAAAATATGAAAATGATGTGGTACAAATCCGTTAAAAAGGGTAGATTTTTTACCTTTTTAAGAAAAACGAGGACATTTCGAGGCGTTCTCATAGCTTCAGAGCACAGTAGGACAGAAATGCCCTCCTAAGTGAGAAGCTCTTGTCACCCTATATAATGTCGCTTTGGCCAGGTATCCACATCAACATTCTTACTTGCCCTTCCCTGGCTCCAGCAAGTAATTTGTTGTTGGTTCCAGTTTGCTAAGATTCCAATAAGCCATTTGCGACTAAGTACTTTAAAAAAACCAAGACAATCTTTTTTGCACTGCCTTCAGTAAAAGCGAGAAGTGATTGCACACATTAAACCACTAAAGCAATTCAAAGCATTTAAAATCAATTATCAAAAATTAAAAAAATGTGGCATGTGAAAACACACATGACCAGCAGAATTTATAATAACAAAATTAAATAAATGACACACTTTGCATCGGCACCTTTACGCCAACATTTAACAACTCTCCACTCATACCCGTTTGTTTTTCAAGAATTTTACCACACACATTTCCGCATATAAAACACCAGCAGTTCCGCGAAAATCCACAAAACAACAAACGCTTTCCAATCGCTTCGTGTCTACGTAAAATGTCAGCGCACTCGCCGTTGCCGTCGCCATTAGCGCTGCCTTTACCAGCTGCGCTTGATACCCGCTCATTTTTCAAACTTCACTGGACGTGCTTCAAAGTTCTCGGCATTATCGCACCCACCTCGAATGCCTATTATTTTGGCTATTCAGTTCTGCTGCATCTGCTTGTCACCTTCTGTTATCCGCTGCATCTTGCCTTGGCTCTCTTCAGTAACACCAATGCCTCAGCCAACATCCAGAATCTTGCGGTATGTGTCACCTGTGTGGCCTGCAGCATGAAATTCATCATTTACGCTACGAAAATGGAGCGTATACGTGAATTGGAAGCCATAATGGCAGCACTGGATGAACGTGTCAACAGCTCACGTGAACGTCGCTACCTTGCGCAGTTGCGTAAGGAAATACGCCGCATTACCGTCGGGTTCCTCAGCATTTACACACTAGTCGGTGTGACGGCAGAGTTGAGGTTTATTTTTCGTAATGAGCATAATTTGTTGTATCCGGCATGGTTTCCGTTCGATTGGCGTGCATCCGATTTAAAGTTCTATGCGGCGCATTTATATCAAATTGTTGGCATCTCCTTTCAGTTGCTGCAAAATTTCGTAAACGATTGCTTCCCGACTATGACATTGGTGCTGCTGTCGGCGCATATCAAATTGCTGGGCATTAGAGTTTCACAAATTGGCTACGCAAATCGGAGTTTGGATGAGAATGAAGAGGAATTGTTGCGTTGCATCAAAGATCAGGAGCAGCTTTACAGGTGAGTTTCTTTATTGGGAATGTGGTTTCAGGTGAATTGATGCAACTAATATGTTTAACACTTATACATACATACATACACATGTGCACATTAGGATGGTCCAAAAACAGTAAAGTCGGAATTGTAATGCTCTCACCCCCTAGGATTGTTCTATATTAAAAAAAAGTATACCCCTATTTTTTATTTTGAATTCAAAAACTATTGAGAGGTCGCTCAAAGCGCTCAAAGTTTTTCATGTAACAGCTATTGGCCTTACCTTTCTAATAACGCTTTTGGAAGTATGCTATTCATAGTGATCTTTACCTCTAACATAACAGAAAGTGACGGTACATCTACAAAGTAGAGAGGAAATCATACGGTTCGAGTCCTGGCGCAGGCGAAATTTTTATTTTATTTAATTTTTTAATCAATTTATATTTTTAAATTTATTTTTTCTACGTATTTAGGGTTTTTATTGTAATATTTAAACTTAATTAAAAAAAATTTTAAATTAAAAAAAAAAATTTTATGGCACAACTATTTCTTCCCATATTTATGTATGTTTTATGAATGAACTTAGAATTTCAAATTTGTTAGTTATATTTAAATTGAAATAATTATATTAGCATCATTGATTTAATTTTTAAAATTTAACCATCTCCAAGCGGACTCCAACCTGCGATCTCATAACCAGAACCGGCAGTTTTGAGGCAACGCGACAGTCGACATTTGTAAGAAAAGAAATTAATTGTGTTTTATTTTTGGCTTTGGCAATTCAAAATTGTCAAACTGGTAGGCTATCGCTTTAGCACCTACCAGCCTAAGATAATTTCTATCAAAAGCTAAGGCCAAGGTTCGTAGTTAAGCAATTAAAAAAAATTTAGTTTCCAAAGAAAGCACAGATATGACCATTGGTTCCCTACTGGACGTAAATGGTTTTTACTATACGGATCTACCTATAGTAGACATAGCATAGACATAGACGTAAGAGAATTGACATTCCTACGCTGGATAGTAAGCGTCCTTAAATCTAAAACCATAACTTGAACTCTTCGAACGGAAAGAGTCAGTTTTTCGGTAATGAAGAAGGCAGGATCTATCCTCTATTGTGGTCTCTCGTAGAAAGCGAATTACTCTGCCTTCTGAGTGACAAGGCTTTCAGTATTCAGTATTTCAGTAATGCTGCCAGTCTAATCATTCGTATGCTTGAAGACAGGACATTACAACCTCTGCAGATTGCATCATTGCATCATTAAATGGTGCAGTCAGAATGGGTTGAACGTCAAGCCTAAGGAGATTATAGTAGAATAGGTATTTTCTTCAGGAAAAGGCAGAGGAAGGAGACAAGCTGCTAAACCCATTTCTTCAACGAAATAATATAATACTTAATAACGTTATTTTGGCACTTACACCTTTGTTAAATGTTTGGCTGCGCTTCTATTCCAAGTTTTGATGTTCGTCTTAATGTTTTAAGGAAAATGCACTTACAATTTTATGCCGCTTACGAGCGGAAAATGGTTTTAGTAAAAAGATTTTAACCATTGCCTTCCGAGGAGCGACTGCTATTAGATGACACTTTTTCTAATTTATATGTCAAAGGCAGCTTTCGAGGCGCTTCAAGATCTACATCCATCCATTGTCAACGTCATAGATTGAAGGTCTGTGCATAAGCTTCGTGGATCCCTGTCTGTGAGGTATAGCTTCATATACAACTACGAAGCCTTTTTTAGCTTTAGTAGGACAAAGAATGACAAACGCGTTGAAAAGATAACCATATCTGGTGTATTGATTGTCTTGAAGCCTAAAAGGCCATCTGCAGACTAGAAACGGATGTTGGTACAACACTGAGGGCCAGTTTTTCAGTGCGCGGCCGTAGATTAAACTCAGTTTAAACACCCGATCTGGCTGGTTTAAGCTAAGATCAGCTAATCAAATGTCAGCCAGCTGATCAATTTAAACTCAGTTTACATAATCTAAGTTTAAACTGGCACTGAAAAACTGACCCTGAGTGGGGCGATGCGGAAATTGGCGGCGGCAGATATTTGGGCACTTGTATCAGGATAGTACGCCACCATTACCTTTTTGCAGTGATTCTATAAAGCTGAGTTCTCTGAGGCTGAATGCTGGTTTAATTCCAGCACTGACGAATCTTCTCTAATGGCTCCAAAATTGACTCTGGCTCAATATTTGGGGTCTTTTTCGAAGTGAATAGGGGATAAGTTCCACTTCTCTCTTTGGGGCATATGCTTCGATTTCCAGGATGAGGTAATTGCAATCCTCAAAGTCATGGACGGAGGAGTTTACGTGTCTCCAGAGACAGCCAAGCTGCACTTAAGACATTGGCTAGCCCTCTATCTAAATTCACATTGTCAGGTCACTCCGGAGTACCTTGTAATGAGACATCTGACCCTTTGGCCACAGTTGCCTTAGACAAGGCATTCCTCGATCCACAACCAGTTATAGCACTCCCCACTTTGGCCATCGAAAGCACCATCAGAAACTGGGTGGATACTTCGCTCAGAAATGACTTTGAGCCATCGAGTGGATGCAGGTGGGCAAAATTCATTTTGCCTTCAATCTCAGAACGTCTATCTAGTTTTTTGCTCTCGCTGAGCAGACGGGACAGCAGACAACTTTTTGGACTGCTGACTGGTTACTTCACGTTATAGGCCTAACCCAACTCCATTTGTCCATCCTCGCCTGGAACTCAACCGCAATGCAAGTTTACATCGTTAGATCTAATCTTCCAATATTTTGACCAATTTTGGGAATACGTTAGAAATATAGATTTTGCTACAATAGATCGCTTTTGGTCGCGGTAACTAGATGCCCAGCTCCCTCCTATGAATAAAAAAAAGTTATTTAAGAGAAAAAGATAAGCATTGACTTCACAGCAAATACCTAAAAAGTTGCGGAGTAGATTTCGTTGATTTTATTAAAGAAAATATGCTTAAATATTGATGCTTGATCCAACATTTCATAGTTTAATAGTGGCTTTAAATATTTTGTTCTTGTTTGCTCTTGTTACTCTTAATTCAATTCAAACTTTTTCACTTTTCATTTCCAGCATGCTGAATGTTATTCAAAATATCATCTCGCTGCCGATGTTTCTGCAATTCACAGTTACAGCATTCAACATCTGTCTGGCCATGGCTGCATTGTTCTTTTTCGTCGATGCACCATTCGACCGTTTATATTATTTTACATATTTCCTTTCGATGCCATTGCAAATATTTCCCACCTGCTACTATGGCACTGACTTTCAATTACTTTTCGAGAAGTTACACATCGAAATGTATTCGAGCAATTGGGTGGAGCAGACACAGAAATTTCGCAAACATATGATACTCTTCTGTGAGCGTTCGCTGAAGCAACACACGGCAATGGCTGGTGGCATTGTACGCATTCATTTGGATACGTTCGTTTCGACCTGTAAGGGAGCTTACTCCTTGTTGGCCGTTATAATGAAGATGAATGAATGAATGAATGAGAGGGCATGGAAATAACTGGCGAAAAAAAAACAAACAAATTTTTTGCATATGCACACGCGTACGTGTTGTCTATGAATATTAATTACTATTTTGAGCACCTTTAAATTAGAGTAGAAGCATTTAGAAATTTGTTTCGAACAAATATACTAGTACATCAGATTGCAAACAAACGACGTTCATAACGTTAATTGAAATTTGGTATTATATTGATAAATTAATAAAATCTTTTTGAAGTGAAACTTCTTTAGTGGGGGTTGGTTGGTTGGGAGTAAATTGGCAAATTCAACGGAAATCGCACACGGAAATGGTGCAACGGAAATGGAACAACGGAAATGGTTTTGGCTGGCATGGTATTAATTTAACAAAAACTTGCAAATGAAGAGTTAAAGAATAAAAGGTTAGAAATAGACCAATACAAGAATGTAAGTAAAGGAGGAGTATCTAGATGAAGAAAATGATAAACATAAAAGTAAAAAGAAAGATAAATATAGAGAAAACGATGAGGATGAGGATACCGATAAAAGTAAAGCTGAAAAAGGTAATTATACACTGAAAAAAATGCGTTGTAAGAATAATTTTTTTTTATTTGATTACCGTTTAAAAATGTTCGTATTTAAGTCAAGTGAAAAGTTTTAATGAAATGGATTTTTGCATTATATATACACTACGTTCAGCACGTTTTTATTTAATTCTAAATTTTTTTTCTTTCAGTGTAGAAAAAAGGATATAAATAGAGACCTAATCTGGGAACTATTTTGGGATTTTAGAGATTTTCTGTATTCTCCGGACTTATCGATATAATAATCGATATTTTTATTGGTTTTGTTATCGAAATTTGTATCGATTTTTTATCAAAGTTTTTATCGATTTTGCAGTCGATATAATAATCGATATTATTATCGATATTGTTAGTGGTTTTGTCATCGATATTGTAATCGATTTTGTTATTGATATTTTTGTCGATTTTGTTATCGATATTTTTATCGATTTTCAAATCGTTTTTTTGTCGATTTTGTTATCATTATTTACCGATTTTGTTATCGATATTTTTATCGATATTTTTATCGATTTCTAACGGAATTTGCTACTAATATTATTATTGATATTGCTTTCGAAATTTTTGTCGAATATTTCATCGATTTTGTTATCGATATTTTTATCGGTTTTGTTATCGATATTTTGTTGGATGTTACTATCGATAAAGTATGAAGACAAAAATGAAGTTAAGGGAAAATAGAATAACAATGTAATTTATTTTATTTATTTATGTAAACAAACTAAACTTATAATTAAAATTACAAGCTGGTATCGAGAGGTAGGGATCTAGATAGAAAAAAGACAAAAAGTATAAGCTAAAGCAAAAACAGATGTATGAATGTATGTACATATGTATGCACATTGTATTTCTATTGCGCAAGTATCTGATTGATGAGTAAGAGCACAGCGATGGAGGGAAATGAGACTGAGAATGGCTGAGACATATACTCCGGGTCTGGGTGGTGCAGTATGGAACATGATGGAGCAACCAAGATTATGAAAGATGTGGAGAGATGTTAAACGGTCCTTCTACTACTTAAAATCGCGAGCTGTTATATTACAGAAGGAACTAATAACGGTTACACCCGGTGAAAAATTTTGTATTGCTGATCCACGAGCAAAAATCGATGTTCTTGAAGTACAATTATCTACATTTTTATCGGATACTCGGTTCATTGAATTACGGCTAGGGACTGATATTTTTCAAGTATCAGAAGAACGGTATCTTCCAATAGCAGGCTAGAGAAGGTTTGTATTACTATTTGCAACAAGAGTTCCAGTTATCGCTAAACTAACTAAAAAACTTAAAGTCAGTTGAAAAGGCGAAGCTTAAGATAACGAACGAGGGAATTTGTATGGTTAAAAAAATCACGTAGCGAAAATCCGTCGCATGGTGGAACTATGAACTTTTGAAACTTCGTAAGCGATCAAGGAGACTTCTAAATAGGGATTCGAAAATCAAATCCTGCACAATCAATATGCTTAAAAGGTAAATTCATACGAGAAAACAGGACTAACGGTTTCGCTTATCTTAGAAAATCTACAATTTTCCGGGTAGCAATATGATTCCGGACGTAGGCGGAGATGGTAGATAGACATCAAATTAACTGCGCAGAATACCTTATAAGGGTTCGCATTTTTAGGGCTTGTCTGGTATTTGAGCATATTTCGACGCTTTGGATAAAGTCTAGGGTAGACTTTATTCTCAACGGTGAGCAGGTGTAGTGGAAAATCCTGTATGTATTTCAATTACCTGATTCCCTTAATGGAAATGTAATTAGATTTTTTAAACAGGTGGCAACCCAGCTGCATGTAGTTAAGAAATAAACCCTTTTCACATCCATTTTACCTGATACTAATATTTTAATACATAATGCATTTACCATATTAAATGATTTGGATTTATTTTTTTACAGGTGGCAACTCTAAAAATACATAAACCCTTATTTTAAATCCACTTTTTAATCGGACATCTCGTTTTTGAAAATCGAACTATTCGTGCGTATCTGATGGCACTGACAAGAAAAAGACGATTTTATGCATTAGCATAAAGCGCATTATTTCAATAAGTGTAAAAAACGAGCGCTCGAGCAGCTTTTTATTTTCTATTTTGGAAGCTAAAAAACCATACTATTAAATAAAGTAATAAACAAAAACTATTTTTACATATATTTTTTATTCATTCCATCGAAAGTGGCCATTTTCGATTTTTTTATAAAAAACAAATGTTTTTTCTGGAATACCGTAAGGACACCCTGTGCTTAATTTTAATGTATTTTTGATATTTATTTCCGCGAGGAGCTAACGCACGGCTATGCTCTGATTAAAATACTTAGTATAAAATTTGTTGAATTTAATGGCTTCCGGGCGGTAAATCATTTATTTTATAGGGAAATTTCTGTTTCATTCTTTTTAGTGGATAAATGACCTTTACAAATATACCAAACACGTTCACATTGCAGACAACGAATTTTTCGATTTATGCCAATTGCGGCGCACGACAGTTGTCATTTTATTTTGATTTCAAAATTATCATTAAAATTAAATATTGTGGAAATAAAAACGGATGACAACATATCCAAACTTGCGAAAATAATAAAAATTACTACAATCAACACTCAATAAACATTGTGCTGTCCCCGCTGGGCGGTAAAAATGTAAATAAATTTAAATCAACCGAAAAACGTCGGCGGTAAAACCGCTGCCGCCGCAATTATGAGCCGTTCCATATGCCTTTGTGAGTTTTAAAATTGACAGCGGTTAACCGTCGATCGCTTTACCGTCGTCCGCTGCAATTCTGGGTAGAGCTTTAGGCGGCACTGTGGGGCGGTTCGAAATTTTCGAGGTCATTCTAGTCCTGAACCAACAATGCTTGCACTAGTTAATGATTTTGCCTTAGCAAACATGCACAAGCATACATACACACACGAAAAGTTCGTCTGATTTTTTAATGTTGGTGCCTTATCTGTGCAAATAATTAACATATACCTACACTTAGCAGAATGCCAAACAATTTTATAAAGTAATTGCTACAGATCTTTGTTACGCCAGCTGGAGGTAGGGATGCAAACGATGCATCGATATTTTTGAAACATCGATAATATCGGTTCAAAATTCGATGTTTGCCATCGATGTTTACAATTTCCTAAAATCGCTAAATTGACGATACATCGATGGCAGTTTCAGCGATGTTTTAACATCGAATTATGCTCCTAAAATTTTTTGACTGGCCATGAATTTTATTACTCATTCTTTTGAGGAGCATTCAGAAATTCCGAGCTTACTCTTAATATTCGATATTAAAAATGCTTACTTAGTCATTAAAAAAGGACCGGGATCCCGTTGAAATTTCACCGAAATTGGGCCCTGGAACTTTAAGCTCATCGAACTTACGACGGCATGCATTCCTATTCTATTTAAAGGAAGGGTGAAGGAGTGGTTAATAAATACAGGGAAATATATCCATATGTAAGTATTTTTCTAATTGAATTACAGAGAGTTTGAATTGAAAAGTATTTAATTTTCCTTTTAATGTGACTACAACCTAACAACTTTTGAAACATCGGAAACCATCGATATATCGATGTTTTTCTGGCGATGTATTTTAGCATCGATATTAATTTTTCCGATGCATCGAAAAATCGATGTATCGATGTTACTCACCAAAATTTGCATCCCTAGCTGGAGGTCTGCGCTGCTATCAGTAAAAGTTTTATGTAGATCGAAGAAAGCATGCGAATTTAAGTATTTTTAAAAGGCTAAATTCAATCAATTGTATGCTTTTGTTGAAGAATTATCTGCTTGTATTGCTCCAGTCACAGCTTTTTTCCCCAGTATTGTCAGACAGCAAGAAAATATACATATATAACGTACGAGTATGTGTGCTTATTGAAAATTATGAGATTGTTTCGTTTTATTCACACACTGCTTGTTAATGTCTGCTTTCACGCTTATTGCACTTCGATACCGCTCAACATGGGCTTATATATATAAGTATAACAATAACAACCTGGCTTACGAATGAATGTATGTATGTACATACATACTTGTAAAATACGAAAGCAAAACGAATGCAAAACGAAATCATTAAAATAAAAAAAGGGAAAATAAAGACAAGAATTCATGCTTGTACATTAACAGAAATACGTAGCATGTCAGCATACATACATATCTACATGTGCATTTACACAGCAACATGAATTTAACATTTCATTCGCTTGCAATCTTCAGTAATTACATTTTTATGACGTCCTCTGTCCTGTTTTCGACAGTTATGATATTTTCATAATAATTATATGAAGCCTTTATCATTAAAAATTTAATAGTGATAAGATGTAGGTTGCAGCCTTGAGTTTTAAATAAAAAGGAATAAGTCTCTCTTCACAATATTTTTTATTTTTACTAAGAGTCTTAATTCAACACTCTATTAAAACGATGTTCAACTACAGCTACGGCTAGATAATCGTACAAATTTTATTTGAGGACTCACTGAAATTTTGCTTTAAAGGGAAAATGGCCTAGATCGATATAAGTTAATTTATCAAATTGTTACATATGTACAACCGAAAACCCAATAACGTCAAAATAATGCAACATATTTTTTAATAAGGATCGAATTTTCCAGATTTGTATGGATCTTTGCTTTACTTGAAGCACGCAAAATTTTGTATTCTTCAAGATAACGGCTATACGATATAAATTTTTAAAAATCATACATTTTAGTTTTAAGGTTCTTTAGTAGAAAATAATAATCCTTGACGAAACTCCAATTTGCCAAGGCCGCTAAAGAAAGCATACCCTAGAAAGCGATGTCTGGGAAGTTCGCATACGGTATGACGCAAAACGACATATATCTATTTTGTGTATACATTTTTGCGATCATTTCCCAAGTTTTTTTCTCCTTGCTTTGTTTTCAAAACTGTATTAAAAGATGTTATGTCTTTTTATTCTAAAAACAAAGCTGTATGTTCGGATTCGATGAATTCCAATGTCCGTGACCGTCTGGTCACCGTATGTTTACTATACACACCAGGAATGTTAATCCCGGGATCCCGGCCTTTTTTATGTCCCATTTATTTTTTTTTATGTAATAATTAATATATTTTTTTATAAATGTCTCTCTCATTATAATAATTCTACTCACAAAAATAAATATTAACGCGAAACCATGGGCCAATTATAGTAAAATTGCGTTTTTAGTTTTTCACACTGACTTTACTATTTAAAAATGATTTAAAAAATTCAGTGAAATGTTCTTAGAGCAGAAGTGTGGGTATCAAATTTAAGAAGAAATTCTGTAGAATTTAAACAGGTTAAATGCTTTGGTGCATAAGGACTGGTAAGTATTGAAAATGTTTTTTTAAAATTGTATCCTTAAAATTTCGCAACATTTGTTTTTGAAAAAACTATAAGCTAAGGACTTATACAAACTCGATAACATCCTCGAATTTCGTCCTTCGAAATATATCAGCTTAAAATATTACCTATTCTTTCTTGTGAATCCAAAAATTTTAATTTTTTTTAATTCTAAAGAAATTTCCTCTTTCATTTTGTACCCATAATTTTATTCTACATCGCATTGAATTTTTAAAATAATTTTTGGAATTAATCATATCTTTGAAATTAAAAAGTCCCTTAAAATAAATGCTGACGTCAGAGAGAAAAAATAAAAACGTCACTTTAAATTAAAAAGTCGGTTTCAAACCCATTTATTTTATGGTAGTAGAGCTTCTCAAACAATAAAGAAGCAATTTTTTCGATTTGAGTTGTTCAAAAGTAATGAATATCTAAATCCCGCGATCCCGGGATTGTGATAACGACATCCCGAAAATCCCGAAAAAATTAACATGCTTGCATGTGTATTAAATACTCACAATGATCGGCAATTAATTCGTTTGTATTCATATGCAAAATGAAATTAAAATACATATCTTTTACAGATTTATTTTTTCAACTCTAAACCAAAGCCAAAGGTACAGACAGAGCGTACTTATGTATGTCCTGGCACATACATACATACGTAGTAAGCAATGCAAGAGAATCAACAACAAAATATCCTGTGAAATTGCAAATGGAAATTAATGAATTTTTGCAATTGAAAGGAAATTTTTCAATCTCAGAAAAACTGTACATAAACTTACATACATACATATACATATGTACGTATGTTCACACTTAACAATCATACTACATATCAATTTCACTTTTTCACCTATGTACATACATACTTATGTATGTATGTGTTTACCACGCATTGCTGATACATCTTCACTTTTTGTGAGCAAATATTTCTTCTAGCAAAATCAAAAGATTTTTGAAGGGTGTGTAATGTTCTTGAGAAAAAGACATTTACTTACGTATGCATGTAGCTTTGTTTGAAGTACCCAGCTGTGAAAGGCTGAAATATTTAGTAGGCATAAATTACAGTTCAAGAACTATTACCAGAAGCGGCAGTTACTTCGGAAATGCAACTGTTTTACCTATTTGTTTTTAAGAGCCCCGGAGATATTTTCAAAACTAGTACGTCCATTAACTGATAAGATACAAAATTACTTACCGGAAAGTAACCTGCTTTGAAACTAAAAATTGACTGAATTTTTAAAATTTTTTTTGTTTTATTTTACATAAATATTTTATAAGCATTACAGTTAAGTCGGCAACAATTTGAACAGAACCGGCTGTGAACCGCACCAGTTTTGAACCAGTTTAATCGCCTTTTCTACTAATTAACAAAACCATTAACCGAACCGAAATTTTTCAAAAATATTTGATCCGAGCCGAAAACCGAACTACTTTTTACAGGTTTAATGTTCGTTTCGACCAAATTTTAGTACACAAATTTTCTCCACTATTTTTTCTGTTTTAAATATGGTAATACCATATTTATTTACCTTTTGAAAATTTGTTTAATTGCTATAGCATATTTCATAAATTATACATACATATGTCGTTACATTCACACAAATGGAAAGGTTTTAACTAATTTTCATTCAACATCAAATTTTATACGAAAGTCGAATTGCTACTCACCAAAATCCTATTAGACTAAAAGATAACCTCTAGACCATAAAACTAGTTACAGTCTTTAATAAAATACAGGTTAAGAACTGATTCGGAGCTAAAGAATTTGGCTTTCAGTTTATAAAAAATAATGCAAGTATACGTTGATAGTTTTTTTTTTTAATTTCCGAACTATAGAACCGAACCGAAGCACCGATTCAAAGAAAAAAAACCGGTTTGACGAACTATTACAAAGGTGCAAAAATGGTTCGAACCGCTGAACCGAACCGACAAAAATCGGCAGTCAAATCAATAAACTTCGGTAGCTCGATTTATTTCGATATATCGATAAATCTTGATATCTTGATAACTCCAGAGATTTCAAAAATTTATTAATTTGAATAACTCGATACATGCCAGTTAGTCGCTAAAGCCCGATGAAATTCAACAACCCAAAATTCCGATAACTCGATAGAACTTGACATATTTCAATAGGTATCGATAAGTTTTGGTGCATCTATAGCTCGATAAATCTTGGATAACTAAGAAATATCGATAGTTCCATTGGATTTGATAGCTCCATAAATTTTGGTACCTATTGACAGATTTCGATAACTCGATATAGTCTGGTAGCTCGATAAAATTCATCGATTCATCAAACGATAGATAGTGATTACTCGATGTACTTATATAAGCCCAGAAGTTTCGATAACTCAATATAATTTGGAAATTCTTCTGAAAACTACGATTCCATAAACCGATAAACTTCGATAACCTTTAACAAAGTCAATATATAACGATAACTAGGTAAATTGAAAGAACTCAATATATTACGATAACTAAAGACGTTTCATTAACTCGGTAAACTTCGATAATTTTATAGATTTCGATGACTCGATAGATATGATCAATCAATAAATATCCATAACTTAATAAACTTCATTAACATAACAAATTTCGATAATCAGAGAGATCTGTATAACGTAATAACAATCGGTAAGTTTCGATAACTAAGTTTCTGTGTCTCAATTAATTTCAATTACACAATAAAAATTGACCAATTTGAATAACTAGTTACATACCGATACCTTAATAAGCATAAATAGCACGAAAATTTTCAATAAGTATAAACTTCGATGACTCAATAACTTTCGCTAAATAAATTTCGATTATTATCGAAAAATTTCAATAAAGCTTCTTACTTCTGTGTGTACATCTGTGCCACTACAGCTGTGCTCTACAGCTAGCTAAACGTTAGAATATTGTTGGGGAACCCAATGAAATGTGGCTTTAAAGAGAAAAGGTTGCTAACATCGGAAAAGATAGAACGTTAACTAGTTGGGCTGAAACGCAAACTGGTAGCATTCTAGTTCCCAACTATTTAGTAGCTTTCCCTGCAGGGTAATAATACGTGCAGTATTTATTTTAGGCATTAGCACACACACAGATGCCGAAGCTATGCCAGAGCTGATGATATCCCTTTCTGTGAGAAATACTCGTATTAAACAAGAAGGAGAATTTTCTGTGAATTCACATGAAATGATTCACCTGTTCTTATTGTAGATAACAGACGAGTTATTGGGTCAGTGCACTAATTCAGTCACATTTCGAAAGCTGGATTAAAATGGTGGTTCATTTCGCTTGTACATATGTATGTAGAATTTTTAATATATAAAAGTGTGTGAAGTAAGACGGGCACACATCATCATTGTGTAGATTAGTTATAAGAGCGTAAAAGCTTTTAAAATATTAGCTTATATTTATGTGTGTAAATGCATACACGTATGTATGTATCTATGATAAATTTTTTGCATGTGCTAAAAAATATATACTTTTTTTTTAGAATCTCATGTGGATGAAACGGCTGTTGTGCTATGTTGCACTGAGCCAAAATTGCTTAAGCGGTTAAATTGGCACTGGAGAAGTTGAAGTTGAGGAGAATTGTGAAAAAGTATTGCCAGAAAGAGGATTTTACGCCTTTTATCCATACATTTTGGAAAATGTTTGCTTTGTAAACTACACGCCATGTCAAAATTATGAATGCACCGAAAATTTACAAGTTTTAGAATTTATTATTTTTTATTTAGTTTTATTAATTTTAATAAATTATGATTGATTTCTTAACAAAAACAGTATAAATTTAAGTTCAAAGCTTTGTTTAATATTTAAAAAATTTGGATATGTTTGGATAATATTTATATGGAAACTAAAGCTACGAGTGAGTAGATAATAAGAATTCGTGATAACCAAATAGTGCAATTTTATTTCTGTGATAACAAACATTTTTTTAACTACCTAATAAATTCTCAAATTTTTCTTGACCCTTTGGTAGATACCATTGGCTTAAAAAGTCATCGAAAAAATACCAAACAATATTTTTCACGATTATCTTGTCTGAAAGAACAGTAGAACTAAAATAATTAATTGAAAACTCTGTGCGTGGTCTACGGCCTATTGAAATTTGTACTATATATTTAGTCTAAAATCCGACAAAGGCAAGACCCTCACCCATCTGTTTAATGCATGAAATCTTTTTTCTATGAAATTTAACGTGTTAATAAGTATTTTGCGAACGGGTTGGCTGAAAAAATCCTCCTGGCCAGGATATTTTTAATTAAATATTCAAAAATTATTATAATTATTTTTTTAATTCTGTACTCTTTTGTTGAATGAATCCAAGTTTCCAACTTTTTGCAATATTCCAAAACTTTCGTAAAAATTTCGAGCTTTTTTATAAATTCAAAAAATTATCCATTTAGCCATTTGAACCTTGTACTTTATTCTACAAGAATTTAATTTGCGATAAAACTACATACTCAGAATATTTCTAGGAAATCTAACTAAAAAAGCTCGAAATTTTGTTGGATTTTTTATTTTTTTTAATATTGCACATTTGAATTCAGTGTCACACGGTTGGTACTTTTGTACAGATTTGTAAATGTGGGCTGTTGGTACAAAATAAAAAAAAAATTGGGACGACAATTTTTTTGTAGTCACACGATTGGTACAGCACAGCGAACTTCTATGGAGAGATAAATATTATAAGAGTAAAACATGCAGAAAAGGCACAAAAAGGCAATACAGTCATAAAAGACAAAAAAGACTGAATTAAAATATACATTTTTTAATCAAGGAAGATATTACAACTGTCTTTAATTTGTTTAGAGTTACGACTAAGCAGGCAAAATAGGCAAATGCCTTAAAATCCTAACCCTGGTAAGAAGCAAAAAAGAATCGAAAGGAAAATAGAAAATAATGCTAAAATGTCTCTTCTCTCTTTACATTTTCACTCTTGTATATAAATATTTTATTTTAATCTTTTTTTTTGTTCTGAAATATTTTTGTTATTTAAATGTTATTTTCTTTTTTTATTATTCAAAATCTCTTGATTTAATGGGACATTGTCGCCTTTTACAGCAAAAAAATATTGGGGCATATTCACAGCCAAAATGAACTTTAAAAGTTATATCTTTCAAAATAGCTGCAAAAAGCTCTAGAGTCGACTTTATTTTGACTATGAATATCAATACTTCTAAATAAAACACTTTTTTTGGATTTTTAAATTTTTTTGTTTTTTTTTTCATAGTGTTTTACTTTTATCGAAAAATTCATTATCTTCAGTGGCACCAATAAAAATGTCAATTATTTCATCGATAAGTCTCGAGAATCCCGAAAATCTCTAAATTTCCAAAATAGTTCCCAGCTTGAGTCTCTGTGTCACTCTCTATATCCTTTCGTCTTTAATTACCTTTATTTTAATCTTTTTTCTCCCCTATCTTCATCTTTACTTTTATCGGTATCCTCATCCTCCTTTTTGTTTTTACATTTATGTTTATCATTTTCTTCATCTATATATTCTCCTTCACCTGTGCCCTTATATATATAAGTAAAGTGTTTAAATTTACCTTGGTCTTCATTTTTGCCTTTATCTTTATGCATCTTTGTTTTTGTTTTTATTTTTACCGTTGCCTTTATCCTTCTCTTTATCTATGTATGTACTTGTTCAGCCCTTGTTTCAGCCCCAACCATTTCCGTTGCACCATTTCCGTTGCACCATTTCCGTTGTTAGAGCTCGATATGTACATTCAATATGCTCTAGAGTCTAGATACTAATTAGCGGCGTAGTGAATAAATTTATCTATAAATAGGATTTTATCAAACTCAAATATAAATGCACAGCTAAAAAAGAAATTAATTTACGAAGCTCGGCACCGATTCATCAACAGATAGATAAATCAAAACGTGTGTTTACACATGTACGAAAGTGTAATTAAAGTGTGTAGATACATATGTATGTACATATGTACATACTTATATGTAAATGTGTGCATAAATACAATAGCAATTCTGTTAATTAGGAGCAATAAGCATGTGTAAACCAGTGCACAAGTGAAGCACTTCATCGGCTTTGAATGCGGAAATTATGTTACGTATACGCACCGGTTGCCAGAAGGAAAAATGTTAATTGAAGACTAAACACAATGCATACATACCAACAAAACTATAGCAATAAGCGAATGAAAGTGAATGCAATGCATATGAAAAATTTTATAAGGGGAGGAGTACCTAGCGTCAGTTATTTGAACTGAAAACCGAGCGTAAAGGTTCCAAGTAAAATTTGCGGCTGACAGAAGAAAAGGGGTGCAATGTTAATTTGAAAATATCCTTTAAAGCAGCAAACGCACTGAGCTCGCTCACTGCACTACGAATGTACGTACGTGTATAAGGAAACAAATAGGTGAGTAAAGCAAGTGTATAAATAGTGGAAAAGAACAATCAAAAGGCAAGCAACCAATTATTCTCACTGCAAAGAATGGGCAATTAAGCCGATAGCTACGATAAGTGACATTATTTAAAAGCGGGAGGGCTACGAACACGGACGCGGAAGAGTAGTAAAATTGCTTTTATGATCCCAACTAGCGGTGAACATAAATAAAGCAGAAAAAAACACAAAACAAACAAAAAGAAAATGAGAATAATGTAAACAACAACAAAAACCACAAAAGAAAATAAGCAAGAAAATTAAAAAAATATTTGCTGCTTAGCCCGCATTACACAAAAATCCCATTGTTGGCAGCCGTGGGCCATGCGGGCCATACACGTAAATAAGTCGGCGGACGATTATAAAAAAAAATTAATAAGCTTAGAAACAATTAATGGTGTTTTTAAAAATACAGTGTAACAGCAGATCATAACCGTTAGGCGTTGATGGGGCGGAATACAATAAAAATTCATGAGCAAGCACTTTCACGGATTTACAAGAAAAAAAAAACAATATTCTAAAGTAGCAGGAGTAAGTAGAATGAAGTAGATATAGACAAATAAATACGTAAATGATCAGAATGAAAAGATGTAATTACCTTTTCAACAATAAATATTTTCGAAACTTATGAAATGATCATAAGAGTTCTAATACTGCAAGAAATATGTGCAAATACTTACCAAGCATATTTAAGATTACAGCTTGACGGTCTCACATTTTGGTAACTACGTCTTTTGGTGGTCACAAGTGCACCAATTTGACTTGGCCTTGCAAAAAAAATAAAAAAAATATAGCCTGTGCATGTCGGAAGTCAATAGGGCCATTGATGATGCAATCAGTTGATGCAACAAATTGGAAGCGTCATTGATAGTAACATTTCCACTGAATTGTGAAGAACAACAGGCTATATGAGTGACTTCGTGTGCATGCACACATACATACATACATACATACATATGTACATATGTAGGAGTATAATTGAATGCGCACATGAATGAGTCGATTTCGACGATATTGCCAATTGGAAGTACTCAAAATGCATCATCTTTGGCAATTTTCCAAGCATTGCAGAGAAAATATAGCCCCAAATGCAACATTGGCCCTTCAAGCGTAAATTGTGGGTAGCATAGTGTTGGTAAAGTTTCTTGTTGTGCATCAAGTATTCGTGAAATGAACTGAAAATTTGAGATTTCAAATTTGGTGAATTCTCAAATTTAAAGTTTCAAAACACATAAGTATATTCTGCCCAGGAGGGAGCTCCAAATGCTAACCAATTAATGCAGTTGCAAGATACACTCAGATATTTATCAGAATTGTGTTTAGTTGAATTAAAACAACTATACTAGAAAAGTAGTTGCCGTATGGAGTAAGCATAATGGTACCTAAAGGTAAAAAGGTGCCAAGTCCACTTTTTTTTTCAAAATTTAGTTTTTGATGCAGAATGACAGCTTATGCAAAACGACATCGATTCTTGGTTTCTCCAGAACAATTCAAAAAAATTAAAGGTGAAAATTAAGGAAAAAAATTTGGACCTTCTATTTAGCCATTGCAAGCCTTTTATGGAGTGTGGTCTGGGTGTAGAAGTCGATGCTTGTGTTGACAGTTTCTAATCGTCGTTCAATAGGGAGGGGCCATAAAAGATTTTCCGGTAGCTTCTACACAAATCTATGTACTTAAATAATCTTAAACGGCGTTCACAGGAGGTGAATTTAAAGGCAATTTAAGTTTGACTGCACCCCAACTTCATTGGAGGCGATTAGTTGAAAGGCCGCTCACACCAGACGAATGTTGTTTTCAACAAAAAGTTGCCTGTAAAATAGAAACATAACTAAAGGCTTGCCACACTCTTGTCCTTATGGCTTCGGATGTTTTCAATGCTTTTGGAATTTTAAAGTTTCCATTCAAAAATAAACAAGGACAAGAAGCAGTGGCATTTGAGAGCAAACTAGTTTCTCTTCTTAGCTATTCAGCAGTCTTTACTTGACACTTTCTCGGACATTACTTGCGGGTTTAGATCACAAAAACGGAAAAACCAGCAAAACAACCACAATAAGACAACAACTTGAAACGTTGTAGTTTCTCCACTGCAGTGCATTTACAAGTACTTGTACTGCCAATCGATTTCTCTTTTCCCTCCAGTATCAGTTTTAACAGGCTACTCCTATTATTTACTTTCTACCACGCTGACCACAATTTGCGACAGCATATACTTGGCCGCATTTACACATTTACTTTCTTAAGAAATATTCTACTTTTTGCGCCTTGCTTGTTTACTAAAGATTCTACGATGACATTATTATAGCATAGACATACCCTTACACGTAGCAGCATTGTGGATTAAACGAGCTGTTAGTTCGTGGGTTCAAACACAACGGCCAGCAAAATTTTTGAAGGGAAACTTCTTTAGCGGCGGTTGGTTGGTTGGGAGTAAATTGGCAAATTCAACGGAAATTGCATACGGAAATGGTGCAACGGAAATTATGCAACGGAAATGGTTGGGACTGAAACAAGTGCTTCTTGTGTGTATGCATACGATATTAACTTAACACAAATTTGCTAATAAAAGGTTAAGGAATAACACTTAGAAAAATACCAATACAAAGGAATGAAAGTAAAGTTGAGTACGTACATAAATAAAGAAAAGGATAAAGGCAAAGCTAAAAATAAAAACAATAACAAAGATGCGTAAAGATAATTGCAAAAATGAAGACCAAGGTAAATTTAAACACTTATATAGGGGAAAAGGTGAAGGGAATTTGATAAGCATAAAAGTAAAAACAGAGTAAACATAAAGAAAAAGATGAGGATGAGGATACGGATAAAAGTAAAAATTAGGATATAGGAAGAAAGATTAAAATAAAGATAATTATTGAGAAAAGGATATAGATAGAGACACAGAGACTCAATTTGGGAACTATTTTTTGGATTTTAGAGATTTTCGGGATTCTCGGGATTTTTATCGGTTTCGTTGTCGATTTTGTTATCGATTTTATTTTCGGTATTTTAGAACTTATCGATGTAATATTTTTAAAGATTTTGTTATCGCTATTGTTATTGGTTTTGTTATCGATATTTTTATCGATTTTGTTATCGATGCTTTTATAGATTTTGTTATCGATTTCGTTATCGATTATTTATCAGTTTTGTTATCAATTTTAATATCGATTTTGTTATCGATTGTTTATACCTTTTGTTATCGATTTTGTTATCGATTATTTATTAATTTTGTTATAGATATTTTTATCCATTTTGTTACCGATTATTTATTGATTTTGTTATCGCTATTTTCATCGATTTTGTTATCGATTGTTTTATTGGTTATCGAGATTTTTTATCGATTTTCTAATCGATTATTTATCGATTTTGTTATCGATGTTTTTATCGTTATTTTGTCGGATGTTAGAGTATAAAGATAAAAATGAAGGTAAAGGAAAACAGAATAACATAAATATAATTAGAACGAACGGGGGTAGAGGTAGGGATCTAGATTAAAGAAAAAGAAAAAATATGACTTTAGGCAAAGCAGATGTATGTACAATGCAAGTATATTGGTTATGAGACAGTGAGATATGTAACGTAAGTCTCATTTCTCCCGTATGGCCCAGGCGCACTTACTTTTTTAAATTTATTTAGTTCCTGTAATATTTTTTTTCTGTACTCGTAATTATAGTTGTTGTGGACATTTGATTAAAATGTAAACTCTAAAATATTTAATTAACTTGAAATACTAAAACAAAGTAAAGTAAAATAAAAATTAAAGAAATTAAAATTAAATAAGTTAATAGTAAAAACAAATATTTTTGAAGCATGCTTTCTAAATATGAACGAAATCGGATCATAAATACTGGTTTACCAAATATATCGGCCCGTGCGCCACCTATCGGCAAAATTTCTAGTGAAGTTATTCCTTTTCATGTAGCTAATATAAGTACGTTCTAAATTTGAACCAAATCGGACTATTTATAAGTAAGGTTTTTTTTCAAATATCTCGACTCCTGCGCCACCTTTCGTATTGCACTGTCATCGGGTTATGAGAAAAAAAATATTATGAAAGAAAAACATTAATTATAAGTTTTTGAATCTCCATAGCCGAATCTGAATTTTGCCCCTGTACGACACGCCTTAACCATCTCCAATCTGGACCAAAATTTATGTGTATTATCTGCGATCGTGGTATTACCTACTGAGGGGGTGAGACTGAAAAAAATTCGTTCTTTTGATTTTTTAAGGACCACCTTAATATACATACAGAGCAAGCTAAATAAAAGCTTGTAAAAAAATATAATTTTTGGAAATCGGTCGGAACGGAGCTCTTACCACTATCGCTATCGCGGCTGTCTCATATTCACTTGCTTTGTTTGTTTCGATCAGTACCGTCAGCGAAATTAATTGCTCGACTAGTTAACAATGCGGTTATTTTTATTGGACACCTGCACATACATTTATACACATGAATCTATATGCTTGCCTGCAGCGCACAATTTTCAGGCCCCACACTTCTTTATACATAGTTTAATCGTTGTCAACATAGTTGCGATGAAACAAAAAAAATTGTGCAGCGCATAACTCAAGTTACTGCCAACAACTTGAGTAGTCTTGTTAACCTTTACAGAGCGCCTTTCATTGCTTTTCCTCACGCTCCTAACACTTTTTGTCTAAGCACCGATGAAACAAGAGCGACGGCTATAAAACTTTCTCTATAATATTCTAAACTTGTATTATGCCATGTTGTTGTTTTCATATCATTGTTGGCTATAAAGCATGCTTGCTCCTAGTGCTTTTCAATGCATGCCGCGCATTGCTGCACGTAAAACTCGAAAGTTTTTCGTAATTTGTTTAACGCGACAGTGTAGTACATACTTACATATAACTAACTGGATTGTCCTCCTTTTCCTGCAGGCAGCTTATTCAAGTGGCCTTAGATTTTCCTTTTGTTATATTTCTTGATTACATAACCAGCAAATTATTTGGTTGCTAAAAATTGCTTCGCGTTATTTAATTTATTGTAGTTGATGTTATTGTTGCAACAGTTTGCTAAATGCCTGAAAAGCAGTAAACAATTTAGGTGATGAAATTTTTAGTCCAAATATTTTCGAGATAAGTTTTCTTGCCCTCGGTAGATGTTCTTGAGTATCTCACTTGTGTTAATGGCGCGCAGTGTGGCGACTAGAAGAAGCTAGGTGGACAAAAGTCAATGTCAAATTTTATACGAATAACGATGCCATTGCGCTTTTTTATTGTATTTCGCTAGTGGGTGAGTCAAAACTGCCAAAAAATGCGAATATTTTTAAAATTTTTCTTTTTGAAGCAGAGTATTTAGATGCATTTCTGCAGGCGGAAAAAAATGTTAGCAGTCAAGATTATTCATATTATAAACGCTAAGCGAATACCACTACAAATGGGTTTGATAGAAAATTTTTAAAAATTTACAAAATTGAAATTAAATTCAACCACAGAGTTTATTGACACATACATACGTATATACATACACATGTGGACATTTTTTACGAATCTGTTAAATTAGATGATGAAAAAATAACGACAAATAAATAATTAACGCAATATAAAATACAACATTCAATTATTAATGAGCTTAGTAGTAGTCACATACATACGTACACTTAACATACATACATATCTACATATGCATGTACACATTGTGGAATTAAATGACCACGTTTTCTCTTTCATTAAAGTTTTGTACAAAAGTTTTAATTTACAATTTATGGCAAATATTTGATTGGATAAAAAAAATAAATATTTTTCATTGGCTTCGAGCTAATTAATTGCATGCATATGTTATATAGTGTTTTAGAAAGTATGAGCGCAATGAAGTTATTTAATGCATTTTTTTATAAACTTTTGTTTTGAATATTTTGTATTAATAAAATTGATTTACTAAAATATTTTTGTTTGCATTTATATTAGCATTCGCGTATATTTATATGTTGAAATTCTAAATTAATTAATGAAAGAATTTTACTAACGGTGGATCGTTAATTAATGTAACAGAAAGTATTTGTAAATTTATTGCTTTAAAGTGAAAGCAATAAAAATGTAATTTATTTAATTTCGTTGAATTTAGAAAAAGTACAGCATGGCGTATGAGTTACTTTTAATTGCTAGCAGCCGTACAAAAATTTAAACGGTGTTCACATGAGGCATTTTCACAGGCAAGTTGAGAGGCGATTAGTTCAATCAAAAGTTGGCTGCCCCTCAACTTCATTGGAAGCGATTAGTTGAAAGGCCCTTCACACTAGGCGATTGTTGCTTTCAACTAAAAGTTGCCAGTAAAATCGCCCCATGTAAACATCGTATTACCAAGCTAAATAAATGTACAACATAGTCTAGTAAAATTCGTATGCATAACATAATTTATTAATGGATAATTTTTCGTTAGAAAAAATAACAACATTTGCGGTTAACAGTAGGCGAAAAATTTCCCTAACAAAAATGAACTTTCACATATTGCTGGAATGCGCCTGCTTAACCAATAGGGTGTTCGATTATTCGCCTTTTTTTCAAATCCGGCATTTGAAAAAAAACGGTTCCCGATTTTGAAATTAAGAAAAAACCGGATAAACCGATTTTATTTTACATCGTTTTCATACAGTGAAACTGATAAAGATAGCTTTAATTTAGAAATGAGCAAAGCAAAATAAATTTAAATCAAAAGTAAAACTTTTTTAATATTTTATTGCATTCTGTCTGACTTTTTCAGATTCGAGCAGTGCTCTTGCCACCGTAGCCAGTTGCTTAGGTGTGCCTACTGCTACTCGGGCGGCCCATGGTTCAATTTCTGGTCACAGTAACTTCAAAAAAAAAAAAAGTATTTTCAAACAGCGGTCGCCCCTCGGAAGACAATGGCTGACCTCTTAGTGTAATTCTGTCATAAAGAAGCTTCTTCAGAGTTGGAGCTAAAGTGTAGATCTCGTAGATCTCCCCATTTGTCTCACAGCACCAAGAAGCAGAACACGAATTGGATGAGAAGCACGCCCAAACACGCAGAAACAGTTAGGCGGCAAACATTCATTTATTGAAACCAATTATGATCATGTTGTTCTGGTTTGATCCTGTTCATCCCCGAATAACCTAAGATATACAACAATTTAGGCGGTTCCCTTAAACTGGAAAAAACCTTGAAATCTTCGAAAAACTCAACACTTTTATTGGGAGGTCAAGATTTGTATGAAATGAGTAAAATCGGCTAGTTCGCTAAAAAAATCGGGATTATTCGATATTCAAAAAATCAATGTTCAATCAAAAAAAAAAAAAAAAACCGGTGAAAACCCTTAACGGCTAACTTTATTGTGGATTTATTTCTTTCTTTCAATTTAAGTACAAAACGTTCCAAATGTGAAGCAAATGGACCATAAATGTTTTGAAATACCTCGACATCCGCGCCACTCAGCGGATTAATTCATCATTCTCATTGCATTGTCATTGAGTTCTGGGCTAACTTTAAAGTTTCAAATCTCTAGGTCATGAGGAATTTTATTGAGTTTATCTTTTAAATGAAATCAGGAATAGGGAAGGAAAGTTTACAGCTCTGCCTATTAAAGAAGACCTCACATAAGGTTCACCGTGCGATAATATAAACAAAAATAACAAAACGCATGAAACAAGCAAACTGCATTTTTAGTTTTTTCTTTGACGTCTGCTTTTTTTATGAGCAAAAAATTATTTAAAAAAAATGCAGTTCAATGTAAAATATGGTATACCAATATGGGTATTAAATGAAAGAGAAAATTCTTTAGAGTAAAAAAAATTTCAGGTTTCTGGGTTACGAATAGGTATCGGATATGCCCTTCCAATAATTTTTTTTTTTAAGTTAATAAAGTTGGCAGGACGAAATTTGAGGATGCTTCCGTGTGTATATTAATCTAAAACATATATTTTTTCAAAACTAAATATTGAATATTGGGGGATACAATTTCAGAAGTACGTTTTCAGTGCTTGTTTGCCATTGTTTCAGAATTTTCTATTTTATTTGATACCCATATCGGTATTCTATATTAACTTAATTTTTTGAATTTTTTTTTCTGAAGTAATTATGGTAAAGCTACTAGTTGCCTTAAAAGGTATTAACAGTTATTTTGCGCTGAAAATTTTGAAGACTTTAACCCCTTAGCCTAGATAATTTTCATAGAGATAATCTTCTTGTTTATATGGGTCATATTTTTCTCTGTGTAACCATGCTCAGAGCAAATTACAAAAATTTCATAGCCATACGTTAAGGACAAACAACTTTAATTTATATACGCCGAAAATAAATTTAAACAAATTAGACTTTTGTTGTATTTACTTTATATCTATATAAGCATCCTTATCTTACTTAATTTATAAACATTTGTTGACTAAACGAAACATTGTAATAAAGTTTTTTATAGTTATGTTGCAAACACTCGATTTTATTTGAATTCCACTCTTGCTATGCTTCTTTGTTCAACAATAATATGATTGCTATTTTTAATAAAATCTACTTCGTGCACTTGCACGTACATATTTTCCATAAAGTCAGTCAACAAAGGCTGCAGAGCTGCAAGTTTTAATTTGCAGTCATATCGTCGATGTTTTTGCAAAATCGCCCATCGACCAGTTGCAAAACCGCCTAAATCGGCATTGTGACAAAAATTGTGACAAGATTTGGTAACCCTGAACTCCAGGCATCGAGATTTATGCATAAAAATCGTTAAACCGTTATTAAAACAACAGATTTGTAAAATAATAGCTTGAGAAAATACTGCCTATCAAGGCAATGCCTTCAAAGAATAAACCCTTTTTTCGCTCTA
>NW_023458561.1:43956633-43962196 GCF_013731165.1 Rhagoletis pomonella | reverse complement strand
TCGCCTAGCTCGTTTACACTTTCGCTTCTGTGGTAATCGTGTTTTTTGCTGGGTGCACTTAAATTTAAAGAAAGAAATAAAATTAAAATAAAGCTAGCCGTTAAGGGTTTCCACCGGTTTTTTGGATATCTGTAGGTGCTTTTTAGAAACATTGATTTTTTGAATATCGAATAAACTGGATTTTTTTCATCGAACAAACCGATTTTACTCATTTCATACAAATCTTGACCTCTCGATAAAAGTTTTGAGTTTTTCGAAGCTTTCAAGGTTTTTTCCAGTTTAAGGGAACCGCCTAAATTGTTGTATATCTTAGGTTATTCGGGGATGGACAGGATCATAACAGAACAACATGATCATAATTGGTTCCAATAAATGAATGTTTGCCGCCTAACTGTTTCTGCGAGTGTTTGGGCGTGCTCATCCAATTCGTGTTCTGCTTCTTGGTGCTGTGAGACAAATGGAGAGATCTACACTTTAACTCCAACTCTGAAGAAGCTTCTTTATGACAGAGTTACAATAAGAGGTCAGCCATTGTCTTCCGAGGGGCGACCGCTGTTTGAAAATACTGTTTTTTTTTGAAGTTACTGGGACCAGAAATTGAACCATGGGCCGCCCGAGTAGCAGTAGGCACACCTAAGCAACTGGATACGGTGGCAAGAGCACTGCTCGAATCTGAAAAAGTCAGACAGAATGCAATAAAGTATTAAACAAGTTTTACTTTTGATTTAAATTTATTTTGCTTTGCTCATTTCTAAATAAAAGCTGTCTTTATCAGTTTCACTGTATGAAAACGATGTAAAATAAAATCGGTTTATCCGGTTTTTTCTTAATTTCAAAATCGGGAACCGGTTTTTTTCAAATTCCGGATTTGGAAAAAAGGCGAATAATCGAACACCCTATTGGTTAAGCAGGCGCATTCCAGCAACATTTTGAAAGTTCATTTTTGTTAAGGAAATTTTTCGCCTACTGTTAACCGCAAATGTTGTTATTTTTTCTAACGAAATATTATCCATTAATAAATTATGTTATGCGTACGAATTTTACTAGACTATGTTGTACATTTATTTGGCTTGGTAATACGATATTTACATGGGGCGATTCTACTGGCAACTTTAAGTTAAAAGCAACAATCGCCTAGGGTGAAGGGCCTTTCAACTAATCGCTTCCAATGAAGTTGAGGGGCAGCCAACTTTTGATTGAACTAATCGCCTCTCAACTTGCCTGTGAAAATGCCTCATGTGAACACCGTTTAAATTTTTGTACGGCTTCTAGCAATTAAAAGTAACTCATACGCCATGCTGTACTTTTTCTATATTCAACGAAATTAAATAAATTACATTTTTATTGCTTTCACTTTAAAGCAATAAATTTACAAATACTTTCTGTTACATTAATTAACGATCCACCGTTAGTAAAATTCTTTCATTAATTAATTTAGAATTTCAACATATAAATATACGCGAATGCTAATATAACTGCAAACAAAAATATTTTAGTAAATCAATTTTATTAATACAAAATATTCGAAACAAAAGTTTATAAAAAAATGCATTAAATAACTTCATTGCGCTCATACTTTCTAAAATACTATATAACATATGCATGCAATTAATTAGCTCGAAGCCAATGAAAAATATTTATTTTATTTTATCCAATCAAATAATTTCCATAAATTGTAAATTAAAACTTTTGTACAAAACTTTAGTGAAAGAGAAAACGTTGTCATTTAATTCCACAATGTGTACATGCGTATGTAGATATGTACATATGTATGTTAAGTGTACGTATGTATGTGACTACTACTAAGCTCATTAATAATTGAATGTTTTATTTTATATTGCGTTAATTATTTATTTGTCGTTATTTTTTCATCATCTAATTTAACAGATTCGTAAAAAATACGTATGTATGTGTCAATAAACTCTGTGGTGGAATTTAATTTAAATTTTGTCAATTTTTAAAAATTTTCTATAAAACCCATTTATAGTGGTATTCGCTTAGCGTTTATAATATGAATAATCTTGGCTGCTAACATTTTTTTTCCCCTGCAGAAATGCATCTAAATACTCTGCTTCAAAAAGAAAAATTTTTAAAATATTCGCATTTTTTGGCGGTTTTGACTCACCCACTAGCGAAATACAAAAAAAAAAGCGCAAGGGCATCGTTATTCGTATAAAATTTGACATTGACTTTTGTCCACCTAGCTTCTTCTAGTCGCCACACTGCGCGCCATTAACACAAGTGAGATACTCAAGAACATCTACCGAGGGCAAGAAAACTTATCTCGAAAATATTTGTACTAAAAATTTCATTACCTAAATTGTTTACTGCTTTTCAGGCATTTAGCAAACTGTTGCAACAATAACATCAACAACAATAAATTAAATGACGCAAAGCAATTTTTAGCAGCCAAATAATTTGCTGATTATGTAATCAAGAAATATAGCAAAAGGAAAACCTAAGCTCACTTGAATAAGCTGCCTGCAGGAAAAGGAGGACAATCCAGTTAGTTATATGTAAGTATGTACTACACTGTCACGTTAAACAAATTACGAAAAACTTTCGAGTTTTACGTGCAGCAATGCGCGGCATGCATTGAAAAGTACTAGCAGCAAGCATGCTTTATAGCCAACAATGATATGAAAACAACAACATGGCATAATGCAAGTTTAGAATATTATAGAGAAAGTTTTATAGCCGTCGCTCTTGTTTCATCGGTGCTTAGACAAAAAGTGTTAGGAGCGTTAGGAAAGGTAATGAAAGGCGCTCTGTGAAGGTTAACAAGACTACCCAAGTTGTTGGCAGTACTTGAGTTATGCGCTGCACAATTTTTTTGTTTCATCGCAACTATGTTGACATCGATTAAACTATGTATAAAGAAGTGTGGGGCCTGAAAAGAGTGCGCTGCAGGCAAGCATATAGATTCATGTGTATATATGTATGTGCATGTGTCCAATAAAAATAACCGCATTGTTCACTAGTCGAGCAATTAATTTCGCTGACGGTACTGATCGAAACAAACAAAGCATGTGAATATGAGACAGCCGCGATAGCGATAGTGGTAAGAGCTCCGTTCCGACCGATTTCCAAAAATTATATTTTTTTACAAGCTTTTATTTAGCCTGCTCTGTATGTATATTAAGGTGGTCCTTAAAAAATCAAAAGAACGATTTTTTTTCAGTCTCACCTCCTCAATCGGTAATACCACGATCGCAGATAATACACATAAATTTTGGTCCAGATTGGAGACGGTTAAGGCGTGTCGCACAGGGGCAAAGTTCAGTTTCGGCTATGGAGACTCAAAAACTTATAATTAATGTTTTTCTTTCATAATATTTTTTTTTTCTCATAACCCGATGACAGTGCACAATGAAAGGTGGCGCAGGAGTCGAGATATTTGAAAAAAAAACCTTACTTATAAATAGTCCGATTTGGTTCAAATTTAGAACGTACTTATATTAGCTACATGAAAAGGAATAACTCCACCAGAAATTTTGCCGATAGGTGACGCACGAGTCGATATATTTGGTAAACCAGCATTTATGATCCGATTTCGTTGATATTTAGAAAGCTTGCTTCAAAAATATTTGTTTTTACTATTAACTTATTTAATTTTAATTTCTTTAATGCTTATTTTACCTTACTTTGTTTTAGTATTTCAAGTTAATTAAATATTTTAGAGTTTAAATTTTAATCAAATGTCCACAACAACTATAATTACGAGTACACAAAAAATATTACAGGAACTAAATAAATTTAAAAAAGTAAGGGCGCCTGGGCCACACGGGAGAAATGAGACTTACGTTACATATCTCACTGTCTCATAACCAATATACTTGCATTGTACATATATCTGCTTTTGCCTAAAGTCATATTTGTTCTTTTTTTTAATCTAGATCCCTACCTCTACCCCTGTTCGTTCTATATTTATATATTTATGTTATTCTGTTTTCCTTTACCTTCATTTTTATCTTTATACTCTATCGATAGCAAAATCGATAGTAACATCCGACAAAATAACGATAAAAACATCGATAACAAAATCGATAAATAATCGATAACCAAAATCGATTAGAAAATCGATAAAAATATCTATAACAAAATCGACAAAAAAACATCGATAACAAAATCGGTGAATAATCGATAACAAAATCGATAAAAAATCTCGATAACAAAACCAATAAAACAATCGATAACAAAATCGATGAAAATAGCGATAACAAAATCAATAAATAATCGATAACAAAATGGATAAAAATATCTATAACAAAATCAATAAATAATCGATAACAAAATCGATAACAAAAGTGATAAACAATCGATAACAAAATCGATATTAAAATTGATAACAAAACTGATAAATAATCGATAACGAAATCGTTAACAAAATCTATAAACGCATCGATAACAAAATCGATAAAAATATCGATAACAAAACCAATAACAATAGCGATAACAAAATCTTTAAAAATATTACATCGATAAGTTCTAAAATATCGATAATATCGATAAAAATTTCGATAACAAAATCGACAACGAAACCGATAAAAATATCGATTATTGTATCGATAAGTCCCGAGAATCCCGAAAATCTCTCAAATCCCAAAATAGTTCCCAGATTGAGTCTCTGTGTCTCTATCTATATCCTTTTCTCTATAATTATCTTTATTTTAATCTCTCTTCCTCTATCCTAATTTTTACTTTTATCCATATCCTCATCCTCATCTTTTTCTTTATATTTACTCTGTTTTTACTTTTATGCTTATCACATTCCCCTCACCTTTTCCCCTTTATAAGTGTTTAAATTTACCTTGGTCTTCATTTTTGCAATTATCTTTACGCATCTTTGTTATTGTTTTTAGTTTTAGCTTTGCCTTTATCCTTTTCTTTATCTATGTACGTACTCAACTTTACTTTCATTCCTTTGTATTGGTCTGTTTCTAAGTGTTATTCCTTAACCTTTTATTAGCAAATTTGTGTTAAGTTAATATCGTATGCATACACACAAGAAGCACTTGTTTCAGCCCCACCCATTTCCGTTGCATCATTTCCGTTGCACCATTTCCGTATGCAATTTCCGTTGAATTTGCCAATTTACTCCCAACCAACCAACCGCCGCTAAAGAAGTTTCCCTTCAAAAATTTTGCTGGCCGTTGTATTTAAACCCACGAACTAGCAGCTCGTTTAATCCACAATGCTGCTACGTGTAAGGGTATGTCTATGCTATAATAATGTCATCGTTGAAACTTTAGTAAACAAGCAAGGCGCAAAAAGTAGAATATTTCTTAAGAAAGTAAATGTAAAATGCGGCCAAGTATATGCTGTCGCAAATTGTGGTCAGCGTGGTAGAAAATAAATAATAGGAGTAGCCTGTTAAAACTGATACTGGAGGGAAAAGAGAAATCGATTGGCAGTACAAGTACTTGTAAATGCACTGCAGTGGAGAAACTACAACGTTTCAAGTTGTTGTCTTATTGTGGTTGTTTTGCTGGTTTTTCCGTTTTTGTGATCTAAATCCGCAAGTAATGTCCGAGAAAGTGTCAAGTAAAGACTGCTGAATAGC
>NW_023458561.1:43953787-43956533 GCF_013731165.1 Rhagoletis pomonella | reverse complement strand
AAAAACTGTCTTCAAAATTTCAAATCTTTAATCAGATATTTTTTTATAAATATTTCGAGTATTCTGTTTTGTAGCCCATAGAATTTTAGTGTAGTAAAGTGTAATCTTGCATCTTAAACGAAAATATTTAAATAGGAGAATGCCTTCAAGAGCGTGCGTAAAAAGAGTTATAAAAAATCAGCGCGATTAATTATACTAAAATTTAATGGGCTATAGAACTGCATACTTATAAACTCTGATTTAAAATATTGAAGTTTTTATAACAGTTTCTAGAATTCTACTAAATTTCCAACACAGTTAGAAACGTGAATTTATTTGTTTATGTTATAATACTTATGAGCCATCCTTACATAAAAAATTTACGAAAAATATTTAGCATGAAAACTATTGTGAATATTCACAATTCTATATTTCTTATGAGATGCCGGAAAGTCCATGTATTGCATTTCAATAAATTTAATGCAATTTAACGCTGAGTTATCACGAATAATCATTCAATATATCACCGTTTTTCTCATTTTTTGACACGACTTAGTTCAGATTTTTAATTATAGGTATCCCAGAAATACCCATTATACGTAACAAATATAAATCATTTTTAAGAATAACGGTTTTAGAAAATAAAGGAATAATTGACACTTTATGTTCCTAAATTTAAAGCACAGTTTGCGTCAAAAAGTAAATTAGTTCAAAACAAATAGCTCTTGAAACATATAATGAAGTATTTTTATTTACAAAATTGTTTGCGTGCCTATTTAAAGAAGAGGCTCCATACTATACTTATTAGAACCAGCTCAAAACTAACCACATTTTTTCTAGCCCGGAGGTGACCCTTTTTGAACTATCTAAGAACTGTTGTTATATGAACTGTATCAGAACCATCTAAGCCAGAGTCAGCTCAGAACAAGTTCAAAAGTTCTGCAGAGGGCGACAATTGTCACTTTGTAGGACATCGCCATGTTAAAAAAGACAGTTGCAAGCATTGAGTTGGGATAGATGAAGAACCAGTACCGTCCCTTTTCAGGCTAGCTCAGCGCAAGTTCTGAACCAGTTTGATTTGCTGCAGGGCACCTACTGCAGCAAAACTCATTAGCATTTCAATTAAATTTACAATAGTCCACCACATCAAACGCTGTTCAATTATACTTAGGGCAAATTAATAGCGCTGCCTGGGACACAAGAAACAGAAACCAAAAGTCGAACAATACGAGCCACATCTGTTTTCGCCATGACGCCAAAGAAGACGCGATAATCAATTGCTTTGACTGAGTGAAGAGAAGAAGATGTCTTGGTTGGCAAATCGCTGAGAATTTGTGGCATACTTACGAATGTGGCTTATGGTGATTTTGTTTCTTCCAAAAAATGTTGCCCTTCCCCGATGCAAAATGTGTTTTGTGTTACACTCAACTCTGTAAAAGGCATGTTTTTGCCTTTTTGTCCTTGTCTAGCTTACGCATTTCATAATATGGTCGTTTTAAACAACCATCTAATTTTCAGGGCAACCATCTCGACTGACATAGCTTCACAGGGCAGAGAATGTGGCTTTTTTGCATTGACATTTTAAGAAACGAACACAGAATTTTCTCACCCTTTGCGTTTAGTTTAGAATCGAACACAAGAAGAGGAAGGGGAAATCAAAAGGCGACATTTTTTTGTAGAAACGAAATCACCATTAGATACTGCGGATGGCATTGATATCGCCATTTTCTTGGCGATGAGGTATTCTAGTCAGCTAATTGACAGCTGATCAGCTAAATGATCGCAAGAAAGTCAAGGACTCTGCTGCTTATATTTAATGTTAAAGATTAAGACAAAAAAGTGAAGGCAAAATTTAAGATAAAGACGAAAATCGAAAAATGAGAAAAACATAAGAATAAAGATAACTGAAAAGGTAAGAAAATTTTTTTTTAATTTTTAAATAAAAATCGAAATAAATTCAGTCGAAATAAATTAGTTATCGAAAGATATCAAGTTACCGACATTTATCGAATCATCGATTTTTATAGTTATCGAAATTTATCGAGTTATCTATGTGTATTGATTCATCGTAACGTATCGAATTATTCAAATAGATCAATGTATATTAAGTTGATGAAATTTATGGGCAGTTATCGAGCTATAGAAATGTATGGGATTTCGAAATTTGTTAATTTAATGAAACTAGTGTTCGCCCAGCGGTTGAAATTCAACCGATAAAATTAAGGATAGTTTATGTAAGTTGAGAGAGCTAAAATAACATTAGTTGGAATGGGTTAAGTGGAGGGGAGTTTAGCTTAGTACTTGGCATAACATAACATAACCATAACATGAGAATAAATAACATAACATATGAAGCATAACACACCACAATATAACATCGCACACTCTTCAGTTGTATTTCCTTTTTATCCCTTTTTTCACCTCTATCTAAATCTTATTTATTTTGGTTCATTTTATGCCAAATGATGTTGCCTTTGATGCCACATCAAGTGATATCATGTCATGTGGTGAAATTGGGTGTGGTGAGCTGCGGTGTGGTGGAATTGGGTGTAGGAGTTACGGTGTGGTGAATTTAGGTGTGGTGGATTCAGGTGTGGTGAGTTAAGTTATGGTGAGAAAGTTGGTATGGTGAATTTTGGTGTGGTGAGTTGAGGAGAGTTAAGGTGTGGTGAGAAAGTTGAGGTGTGGTGAATTAAGGGTGGTGGATTTAGGTGTGGTGGATTTAGGTGTGGGGAGTTAAGATGTGGTGAGTTGAGGTGTGGTGAGT
>NW_023458561.1:43953642-43953777 GCF_013731165.1 Rhagoletis pomonella | reverse complement strand
TGTGGTGAGTTGAGGTGTGGTGAGTTAAGGTGTGGTGGGAGAGTTGAAGTGTGGTGAATTACGGTGTGGGGGTTAGGTTGTGGTGTGTTTCATCTTCATCTTCATCTTCGTCGTCTTGGTCTTCATCTTTATCTT
>NW_023458561.1:43948675-43953542 GCF_013731165.1 Rhagoletis pomonella | reverse complement strand
GAAAAACATAAGAATAAAGATAACTGAAAAGGTAAGAAAATTTTTTTAAATTTTTAAATAAAAATCGAAATAAATTCAGTCGAAATAAATTAGTTATCGAAAGATATCAAGTTACCGACATTTATCGAATCATCGATTTTTATAGTTATCGAAATTTATCGAGTTATCTATGTGTATTGATTCATCGCAACGTATCGAATTATTCAAATAGATCAATGTATATTAAGTTGATGAAATTTATGGGCAGTTATCGAGCTATAGAAATGTATGGGATTTCGAAATTTGTTAATTTAATGAAATTTATCAAGTTATCGACACTTATTTCATTATCATTATTTATAGATTTAGCGAAATATATCAAGTTATCGTAGTGCACTGAGTTCTTTCAACTTATCGAATAATCGATATTTATTGATTTACCGAAATTTGTCGATTTATCGAATCACAGTTTTTGGGATTTTCAAAATATATCGAGTTATCGAAATTTCAAGGTTATATAAGTTTATCGAGCTATCACTGCTTATCGAAATTTGTCGATAGCTTTCGAAAAATATGGAGCTATCGAAATTAATCGAATTATGGCAATTTATAGAGGTATCCAAAGTTTATCGCGCTATCGATTAAGCACAGTTATCGAAAATTACCGAAATTAGTATACTATACTCTACTATACTATACTATACTCTATAGAGTAATCAAAATTTGTTGAGTTGTCGAATTTTTTTAAACTCATTCAATTATCGTTATGTATCAAATTATCGAAATTTAGCGACAAACGGAAATGTATCTGTTTAGCTAAAGTCCTGCCAAAGTCCTTCAAAGGTGTAAAAATTGTAGTCACGTTTTAATTCAAAGGCAGCAGATTTTCCGGTAAGTTAATTATGAGATAAACGACATGCTAAGTAAAATAAATCTCTGCAAGGGTTTTAAACAACTACAAAAATGGTCGAATTTCGGCAATAATTGCCACTCCTAGTGTTCTGTGTATCACCTTTAAAACTAGTTACTTAATTATTTAATGTTTCCTTTCAGAAAATCTTTCATATGTTGCCGTATATAACTTTTCTAGTCCTCGGTCTTGTACAACTGATATAAGAAAGGGACCTCGACGCCGAGTACTATCGTTGACGCCGGTCCATCAGTTTCCTTCCACTATCCGCCTCAAAATTAAATTCTTCAGCATCTTGTTCCTTTGCACCCACTCCCCGATTGAAGAGAAGGACGAGGCCGCCAATGCGACTTCTATGGGGTGGGCAAGAGAGGACACAACGAAGCGTCCGACGCAAAGCATGGTAGTCTGCAGTACTAGGTACCAGTATGTACAACAACGAGTTTTTTTCTAAGGACTCGTTATCGGTGTCTGTTATTGTTCAGGGTGCCCTAGGCCACCCGTTCGCCCCTTCTAAACATATTTTAACAGGCACAAAGCCAATTCAGATACCTTTTTTAACGAGAACAGATTTCGTACATCGAAATTGCTCATTCAATTACAAAGAAGGAACATTCGATATCAAATTTAATATCATATTAGTTATGATAATTCAGTTCGAATACAAAAGCATTTAAATCGGAATAGGTCACCATTAAATAACTTTCTATTACAGAGATAATTGCTAATAATGATACAATACAAGACTGCAATAATTGAGAGAGAGAAAGAGTGTAGCCCGTTGTCCTTTGCTTCTCTTCTTCTTTTTGTTTGACACCGATTCTCTATATCGTAAAAAATTGCGATAAGTAGCGGTTTGAGCACATGCTTCTGTGAAGTATATTCACCAATTAAATATTCAACTTCAAAGGGAAATGAGAGCCCATACAGTAATATGTGTATACGAGTAAGTACTTAGATGTATGCATTACTTTAATACCGAGCTATGATGCGCATTGGCAAAGAGAACGCATTTCAGCTAGCAAAGAGAGGAAATTGTAAAACAACAAGCGTTAAGAGCTTAAAATTTGACACTCTTCATTCGAAATTCGTACTTATCTAATAGCCTTTAGCGAAATGACCATTAACTAAGAATATCTTTATTACTGACAGTTGTCATAAGTTTTTATTAGACTCTTCTCAATGTGATGATTATCTTGAAGAATTATTCAAAAATCTAGGTACTATGTAGAAAAATAAAACAAAATTTCCATACTTAATTGTTAGCAGCAAAGAAGGATAACTCAATAAAAATTTGGGCTGGAGATCAAGCGGACATTCAATATGAATTCCAAGGTTCAATGTTGATTTTCAATTGTACGTATTGGATAGTTATCCACTAACTAACCCATTCTCTTACAAAATGGCACATTTTTTGTAGGCAAATAAATCTGAGTTCTCCACTTGAGAAAAGCTTGGAAATCAATGTTGGGGGAAAATGTTATATATTCACTTGAGAATCAAGAATTTCTCAAGTTGGAAAAATGTTTGCTTTGTGCATATTGGGAACAAATAAACACATCGTTATTATTTAGGTATGATGCTCAGCGAAGTGTTAAGTGTTCATGTTTCTTGTTGCTTCTAAATGTAATCTTTTTTAAATTTTTTTATTTCCGTAGTAAACTTTGCACAAGTAAAAACTTCCACCTGGAATGTTTGGCATTAATCTGGTATACCTTACTGGTAAACTAGTGGTCAATTTCTCTCATTGTCAGTAAATTCCACACCCGCTTCAACTGTAAATATATGTATTTATGGAGTTGCGTCTGAGTTTAATTTGGTTGGAACATCTGTATGTTTTAGTTATTTTCCGAAACCTTCCTTTTTCCACTCCCGTAGGCTGAATTTTTTTCCAGTTACAGCGGCGCAATAGTTGAAACACAATGCCGGCGAATGGCTAATATTTCGCCGTGAATGCTGGCTGTAAAAATTAAACAAAGTAAACGACGAAGTTCGCCCGACAGCTGTTCTCGCGACGATAGACTTATTTCTTTTGTCGTCGTTGGCGGCAGCGGCATAATACGATCCGTTGAGGCCATTTGATAAATATTCTCAGGTTTTTAAATCGAAATTAATAAATAGATACTGTATTCGTTTTGGTTCAAAATAATCTTATTGTAATCTTATTGTTTGTAAAAATTTGAATTGTACCTTGTCATAAGCAGCTGATTTCGGTGTCGTCGTAGCTGTGTTTTATTGAGCGAAAGTTGCTGACATCGTCGCTCTACTGTGCGAAAATTCGCTGTTCGGAGGTATTGTGTTTCAACGGTAATGAGTAGTATATATGTATCGGACTGACTACCGCTGTACCACGAATGCGTCAGAACAAAATACCCCGATAGCACCCTTACTTACATAGTACTAACCTCCTTCAATCACTTGTCAACAATTTACGATTCAGAGAGAAATCACAGCAGGAGAAAAATTCAAATTTTGTACGGAATATCGAATAGTTATATTTTGCGAAGTTCTTTGAAACAGGGCTTTGACACAAAGGTTTAAAGAAGTGAAAGAACCAAAAAACTGTTTGGATGAAAAATCATGTCGATCTTGAGTAGATATTGTTTTATATTCCATGATTGATAGCATAACACCGTCACTTGAAAATAGCCGTTTCAAAATGGTGCTATCAGCACTAATTGGGTACTGGGCAATGTGCGCAGGCGTCGCTTCTTAATTAGATTAATTAATGTTCTTATGTTATTTTCGTTTATTTGCATGTTAGTTACTTATTACTTTTCTTAAATCTCTACCTTTTTCATGAAAATCCTCCCCGATTTTTAATTATTTAAATGGCATTTGCAGCAAAGTTTACTTAAAGTGCAATTTTATCACCTAGAAATTACACTTATCTTAAGAATAATCAGTTAAAGGTGTACAACACCTGTTATTATGCATATTATTTGATCGTAAATGAAATTAATCCGTATTTGTGTTTGCACATACATATGTATATATGTACATAAATATGGGTATTTCCATATAGTCGTACCCAACGTGCGCAGGCTCAATGAATATATTAAATCTCGCAGGATTAGAAGTGGTTAATGAACTATCTAGCCGTTATATTGCATTATAAAAAGACACTAAATTCGAAAAAATAAGTGTAGTTTCAATACCGGTCAAAACAATCTGATATCATAATTTCATAAAACAAACAAAAATGCCTATCGTGAATTGAAATTCTAAGGCCGTAACAAACGAAAAATCAAAAATGCATCATGTCATTGGCTTATCCGCTCCCAGAACGGCCTAAGGCGGAAGTACCAGAATGACAAAATTTGAACAGTGCCGGCATCAACCCATTGCACCATTCTCTTTTTTGTTCTTTCTCTCAGGAAGTTTGAGTGTTCCTCTCCTATTAAAGGAGCTTGAAAAAGATTTTCAGACATTTTTACTTTTTAATCGTGGTTAACCGTTTGATAGAATTACCCATATAATTTAGTTATTTCTGATGAATTGAAGCGACCGCAAGAAACTACAGACAAGCATCTATGACCCGGGACATTACCGCAAGAATTAGGCAAACATGCACAAGTGAATATAACACTGACATACATACATACTTACATATATGTATATGGGGAGTTCCATACCAAAATGGACGGGGTTCACACTTCATGTGTTTGATTTGTTTCAAATTTTTAGGGTTGATGGATAAACGTAAATAATAAATAAGTATGAAATTTGAGCTTGATTAATACATTCTTAAAAACTTTACAGCACAAAAACAAAAACAAACAGATTTAAAAGTTTTTGAAAAAATCACACAAGGACACATAAAAATTCTCCATGAAAAGAAATATTTTAAAATTTTTTTTTTTGAAAAATTTTCCACATAAAAATTTTTTAATAAAAAAATAGTTTTTGAAAATATGCCATCTCAATAAAAATTTAAAAAATCACAATGGTAGCTCTGAGTATTGCGCAATATTTAAA
>NW_023458561.1:43943128-43948575 GCF_013731165.1 Rhagoletis pomonella | reverse complement strand
TTTAAATATTGCGCAATACTCAGAGCTACCATTGTGATTTTTTAAATATTTATTGAGATGGCATATTTTCAAACTATTTTTTTATTAAACAATTTTTATGTGGAAAATTTTTCAAAAAAAAAATTTAAAAATATTTATTTTCATGGAGAATTTTTATGTGTCCTTGTGTGATTTTTTCAAAATCTATTTGTTTTTGTTTTTGTGCTGTAAAGTTTTTAAGAATGTAAAAATTTGAAACAAATCAAACACATGAAGTGTGAACCCCGTCCATTTTGGTATGGAACTCCCCATATATATGTAAGTATGTATGTATGTCAGTGTTATATTCACTTATGCATGTTTGCCTAATTCTTGCGGTAATGTCTCGGGTCATAGATGCTTGTCTGTAGTTTCTTGCGGTCTCTTCAATTCATTAGAAATAACTAAATTATATGGGTAATTCTATCAAACGGTTAACCACGATTAAAAAGTAAAAATGTCTGAAAATCTTTTTCAAGCTCCTTTAATAGGAGAGGAACACTCAAACTTCCTGAGAGAAGGAACAAAAAAGAGAATGGTGCAATGGGTTGATGCCGGCACTGTTCAAATTTTGTCATTCTGGTACTTCCGCCTTAAAGTATGTTCACATATAAATATTATCTCAATCAAAGCTCGTTTTTTAATCACCCCGTTTACACAGACAAATCTCAGATTATTAGCCGTCAAATTTGTTGTGCTTGTTATTCTCACATCTCATGAAAAAGTTATGTTTCTTCTCTGTGTCACCGTGATCACTTTTTTGTCCTATATTAAGCAATTTAAATATATTTCTACTTAGTATTTTATTAAAAATACATTTACAACCCTCTTTTCCTTGCTAGCGTCCATTTTTGTTTACTTTTATATTTGGCGTTTCTCCTCTTCTTCACAAAAACCATCGATAAAACTAGGTTGGACACCGAAAAGTTATCGGTTAAATCTGAGATTATTTTATAATTACAGATTAACAAGGGACGAATTTTCTATGGCTAATCTCCTTTTCTTATTACAGATTAGGAGTTAAGCTCGAAAATAAGGATAATCTACTTATATGTGAACATAGTATTAGGCCGTTCTGGGAGCGGATAAGCCAATGACATGATGCATTTTTGATTTTTCGTTTGTTACGGCCTTAGAATTTCAATTCACGATAGGCATTTTTGTTTGTGTTATGAAATTGTGATATTAGATTGTTTTGACCGGTATTGAAACTACACTTATTTTTTCGAATTTAGTGTCTTTTTAATGCAATATAACGGTTAGATAGTTCATTAACCACTTCTAATCCTGCGAGATTTAATATATTCATTGAGCCTGCGAATGTCGGGTACGACTATATGGAAATACCCATATTTATGTACATATATATATATGTGCAAATACAAATACGGATTAATTTCATTTACGATCAAATAATATGCATAATAACAGGTGTTGTACACCTTTAACTGATTATTCTTAAGTTAAGTGTAATTTCTAGGTGATAAAATTGCAGTTTAAGTAAACTTTGCTGCAAATGCCATTTAAATAATTAAAAATCGGGGAGGATTTTCATGAAAAAGGTTGAGATTTCAGAAAAGTAATAAGTAACTAACATGCAAATAAACGAAAATAACATAAGAACATTAATTAATCTAATTAAGAAGCGACGCCTGCGCACATTGCCCAGTACCCAATTAGTGCTGATAGCACCATTTTGAAACGCCTATTTTCAAGTGACGGTGTTATGCTATCAATCATGGAATAAAAAACAATATATACTCAAGATCGACATGATTTTTCAACCAAACAGTTTTTTGGTTCTTTCACTTCTTTAAACCTTGGTGTCAAAGCCCTGTTTCAAAGAACTTCGCAAAATATAACTATTCGATATTCCGTACAAAATTTGAATTCCTGCTGTGTTTTCTCTCTGAATCGTAAATTGTTGAGAAGTGATTGAAGGAGGTTAGTACTATGTAAGTAAGGGTGCTATCGGGGTATTTTGCTCTGTCGCATTCGTGGTACAGCGGTAGTCAGTCCGATACATATATATTACTCATTACCGTTGAAACACAATACCTCCGAACAGCGAATTTTCGCCCAGTAGAGCGACGATGTCAGCAACTTTCGCTCGATAAAACACAGCTACGACGACACCGAAATCAGCTGCTTATGACAAGGTACAATTCAAATTTTTACAAACAATAAGATTACAATAAGATTATTTTTAACCAAAACGAATACAGTATTTATTAATTTCGATTTAAAAACCTGAGAATATTTATCAAATGGCCTCAACGGATCGTATTATGCCGCTGCCGCCAACGACGACAAAAGAAATAAGTCTATTGTCGCGAACAGCTGTCGGGCGAACTTCGTCGTTTACTTTGTTTAATTTTTACAGCCAGCATTCGCGGCGAAATATTAGCCATTCGCCGGCATTGTGTTTCAACTATTGTGCCGCTGTAACTGGAAAAAAATTCAGCCTACGGGAGTGGAAAAAGGAAGGTTTCGGAAAATAACTAAAACATACAGATGTTCCAACCAAATTAAACTCAGACGCAACTCCATAAATACATATATTTACAGTTGAAGCGGGTGTGGCATTTACTGACAATGAGAGAAATTGACCACTAGTTTATCAGTAAGGTATACCAGATTAATGCAATACATTCCAGGTGGAAGTTTTTACTTGTGCAAAGTTTACTACGGAAATAAAAAAAAATGTAGAAAAGATTACATTTAGAAGCAACAAGAAACATGAACACTTAACACTTCGCTGAGCATCATACCTAAACAATAACGATGTGTTTATTTGTTCCCAATATGCACAAAGCAAACATTTTTCCAACTTGAGAAATTCTTGATTCTCAAGTGAATATATAACATTTTCCCCCAACATTGATTTCCAAGCTTTTCTCAAGTGGAGAACTCGGATTTATTTGCCTACAAAAAATGTGCCATTTTGTAAGAGAATGGGTTAGTTTAGTTATCCAATAGGTACAATTGAAAATCAACATTGAACCTTGGAATTCATATTGGATGTCCGCTTGATCTCCAGCCCAAATTTTTATTGAGTTATCCTTCTTTGCTGCTAACAATTAAGTATGGACATTGTTTTTATTTTTCTACATAGTACCTAGATTTTTGAATAATTCTTCAAGATAATCATCACATTGAGAAGAGTCTAATAAAAACTTATGACAACTGTCAGTAATAAAGATATTCTTAGTTAATGGTCATTTCGCTAAAGGCTATTATACTACGTTTATACGCATGCATAAGTCGCTTTAATTCATTTCGCCGCGATTCAAAACATATGTATAAACTGAATTTCAACTCGCTTTGAAAGAGCGAAGTGTTTTGGCTCACACTCCATTTCAAAACGGTAGTTTATTTCTCCAGACAGTTAGAAAGAGTGTATAAACACCGCTCTCACTCTAAGCGAATCGGAGATCAGCTGTTCCGCTCAAATTCCAAATAATCGCATCAGTATTTAAAAGCTGATTAATAATAATCGTTCTTTTTCTTTGCCACGATTTTATAATGCCGAATAAAACTAGATTTTTATCACTTTCCATTATGTTAACTTATAAAATGTCAAATGAAAACAGCTTATTTTGTTTGCTTTGAAGACGGTTACTTTGATGCCGATATAAAGCCGTAAGTATAAACACTAGAGCGAAATGTGTACGGTGTCAATGCGCTTTCAATTAAGTCGATTATTCTGTGCGTATAAACGTAGTATTAGATAAGTACGAATTTCGAATTAAGAGTGTCAAATTTTAAGCTCTTAACGCTTGTTGTTTTACAATTTCCTCTCTTTGCTAGCTGAAATGCGTTCTCTTTGCCGATGCGCATCATAGCTCGGTATTAAAGTAATGCATACATCTAAGTACTTACTCGTATACACATATTACTGTATGGGCTCTCATTTCCCTTTGAAGTTGAATATTTAATTGGTGAATATACTTCACAGAAGCATGTGCTCAAACCGCTACTTATCGCAATTTTTTACGATATAGAGAATCGGTCTCAAACAAAAAGAAGAAGAGAAGCAAAGGACAACGGGCTACACTCTTTCTCTCTCTCAATTATTGCAGTCTTTTATTGTATCATTATTAGCAATTATCTCTGTAATAGAAAGATATATAATGGTGACCTCTTCCGATTTAAATGCTTTTGTATTCGAACTGAATTATCATAACTAATATGGTATTAAATTTGATATCGAATGTTCTTTCTTTGTAATTGAATGAGCAATTTCGATGTACGAAATCTGTTCTCGTTAAAAAGGGTATCTGAATTGGCGTTGTGCCTGTTAAAATATGTTTAGAAGGGGCGAACGGGTGGCCTAGGGCACCCTGAATAATAACAGACACCGATAACGAGTCCTTAGAAAAAACTCGCTGTTGTACATACTGGAACCTAGTACTGCAGACTACCATGCTTTGCGTCGGACGCTTCGTTGTGTCCTCTCTTGCCCACCCCATAGAAGTCGCATTGGCGGCCTCGTCCTTCTCTTCAATCGGGGAGTGGGTGCAAAGGAACAAGATGCTGAAGAATTTCATTTTGAGGCGGATAGTGGAAGGAAACTGATGGACCGGCGTCAACGATAGTACTCGGCGTCGAGGTCCCTTTCTTATATCAGTTGTACAAGACCGAGGACTAGAAAAGTTATATACGGCAACATATGAAAGATTTTCTGAAAGGAAACATTAAATAATTAAGTAACTAGTTTTAAAGGTGATACACAGGAGTGGCAATTATTGCCGAAATTCGACCATTTTTGTAGTCGTTTAAAACCCTTGCAGAGATTTATTTTACTTAGCATGTCGTTTATCTCATAAAGTACAAATTAACTTACCGGAAAATCTGCTGCCTTTGAATTAAAACGTGACTACAATTTTTATACCTTTGATGGACTTTGGCAGGACTTTAGCTAACCCGATGCATTTCCGTTTGTCGATAAATTTCGATAATTTGATACATAACGATAATTGAATGAGGTTTAAAAAATTCGACAACTCAACAAATTTTGATTACTCTACTAATTTCGGTAATTTTCGATAACTGAGCTTAATCGATAGCGCGATAAACTTTGGATACTTCTATAAATTGCGATAATTCGATTAATTTTGATAGCTCCATATTTTTCGAAAGCTATCGACAAATTTCGATAAGCAGTGATGGCACGATAAACTCATATAACCTTGAAATTTCGATAACTCGATATATTTGGAAAATCCCAAAAACTGTGATTCGATAAATCGACAAATTTCGGTAAATCAATAAATATCGATTATTCGATAAGTTGAAAGAACTCGGTGCACTACGATAACTTGATATATTTCGCTAAATCTATAAATAATGATAATGAAATAGGTGTCGATAACTTGATAAATCATTATATAAATAGGCAATCATGTTTCCTTTACACCCCTTTTACG
>NW_023458561.1:43904367-43943028 GCF_013731165.1 Rhagoletis pomonella | reverse complement strand
GATAGGCGGTTTTGCAAAAACATCCACGATATGCATTTTCATTTACTGTTGCACATATGCAGTTATTTGCATATATGAATACATATTTATTGTTTAAATACGTTGTGGCTCAAATATGGCATAAAATGCAATATTTTACTTGCCACTTGCCACTTGCCACTTGCCATCTGCAGTTTCGTGAAATCTCTTTACAGCAGCAGTTGCCAATGCATCACAAAATTGCTTGCACACACTCGAACTTTTATCTTTCCCTATATTCGGCCTATTTAAATTTTGTTGGTACTCTTCTTCGCCATATTGCCACTTTCTTTGTTGGCTGTACTTCAGAGTGGCAGGAGAAAGTTTTTTTTACGACATTGGACGGCGCCTACTATGAAGTAAGTAATTCGGCAACTACTCTTCTGCCAGCAAAATTTGTATAGTCCTTGCCCTAAGTGTTGTACTTTTCGTTTTCATGCAAGACTTCTCTATTTTATTTATTTACTTTTTGAACGCAACTTTACTATAAATACTTATGTATACATATGTGTAGATTTGTTTTTTTGTTTTGCCTTTTCTTATGAACTTTTGTTCAAGTTTACAATTTTTCTTTTACGTACTTAACTTTTCGCATATTTGCTTGCTCTTCATTGTTTTTTTTTTCTTATTATTATTTTTTGCTTATACTTTATTGTTGTGCACTTGCTGAACTTTGCTTTTGCTTGCCAAGTTGTTTGTAGCGTCAAACTGCAAAGATGATTCACTTTGTTTGCCTTGCACTTAGGAACTTTCAATTGAATTGAAAGCACAAAGTATTCGTGACACATTATTCTCCTTCATATTGCCATTGTTCTTAGCTCCTTTGCTTCTTCATTTAGATGCTCTTTCCATTTAAGTGTTTGTTATTGAAATATACTTAATATATGACTGTGTGTACTTAAATTTGCGTTTTTATAAGCTTGGTTTAAAGATATATCTCTGCGTAAAGCTTAAGAGATATTTTGCGATTGATGGTGGAAGAGCCAGTTTAGACAGAAACCTGCAACCCTTTTGGGGTGAAATAGTTTTCTGAACGCAGCGTTACAAGCCATTTCTGGCTAAGACAGTAAAAAGTCTTTCGTAAGACAAATGAAAGATAGTTCTAGCACAAGGGCTTTACAAAAAAATCTCCCTCATTTACTAATCGTGGCGAAAAGCTATGTTAAGAGTAAGCACTCTCATTTAGCTAAGCAATTTCGTTTGGAAACCTTTTTAATATGTATCTGTCTTTTAATTATTAGATTACTTTGCCTTAAAAAGAAAAATACCAATTTTTTTATCTAATTAAATTAAAATTTTTCTATTAAAACTCTTTAGTTTTTAATATTTTATTGTTTTTAAAATCAAGATATATATATTTTTTTAAGTTCATGAAATTTTTAAAAACGCATTTTTTATAAATTTTTTTTTCAATTTAATTTTCTTTTTGGTTCTAGATATTATTATTATTTTTTTATTTAGTTTAATTTTTAAGATCTTATTGTATTTTTTTTTTGCATTTTTTAAATATAATTTTCTTTTAATTTTTTACATTTCGTTTTAAGGAAAAATCAATTTAATTTTTTTATTTTAATTAAATATTTTTTCAATTTAATTTTCTTTTTGGTTTAAGATTTTATTTTTTACAAACGAAAAATTAATGTATTTTTTTATTTCATTGAATTTTCATGAGCTTAATTTTTTAATTTTTAACCGACTTCCAAAAAAGGAGTTCGTCGGAATATTTTATTTAAAATTTTTTTATATTTATTTTTTTTGTATTTTTTTTTTGTGTGTATGTTACCACATAACTTTGTACCACGTCAATCGATTTCGGTAATTCTTTTTGCATCGGAAAGGCAGTGTTTCAGAGAGAGGTCTCATACTAATCTGGTTAAGATCCGATCAGTGGATCATGAGATATATACATATATATATATATTTTTTATATGAGAATTGAAGTCGGTTTTTTTGCTAAAAATTACTTGTGTTTATTTCTGTCTCTTTTAAATTCAATGTTTCCCTAGTTTTAACATTTCGTTTTAAAAAAGAAATTTGTTTAGATTTATTTAATTAAAAACACATTCTGCTCAATTATTTTTTATTTATAATTAAATTTTATTTTAATTGTTAGATTTTCTCTTAAAATTTTTTTTTTTAATTCATTTAATTTTTAGGTAATATTTCTTTTTTAATATTTACATATACAGCGATCGATGATTGCACCGAGAGAAGTTAGCAGAACAAGAAACTAAAAAGGGGCATTGTACGATTTACGTACATAACAGAAATTGAAATCTTCTTTGATGCAGCGAGCGAAAATAAAACTAGATTTCCCAGAATAAATTCATGGTAAAGGTGTTGTGGCTGCCAATATCGCACGAAAGTGCATACTTGTGCATACCGAGTAAAAAAAAGAATTGTTGGAAGAAGAAAAATGGGTGTAAATAATTCATTGCATTCGATTACAGTTAGTCGGTTGAAAATGTGATGATAATGACCAGCTGGTTTAGTGCTTCATTCGCGCTAGAATTAGAGGATGCGTATACACAACATTGGCTAGCGAGCTGCCTGGCAGTTCGCCAAATGCAGCGAACAGCACGCAAAGAGATGATAAGAACGTAAGATGGTAATAATGCAGCGATGCAAAGTAAAGGATGAGATTAATTTACAATATACACCGCGTGTCATAATAATAAGCGCACCACATGTTGACAAGTTTTACCAATTTATCTTTTTGCTATTTAATTTTACTTTTATTTAAAAAAAAAATATAGCTTATTCTCTAACAAAGACCAAATAAATCCAGTTTTCAACCTTTGTACAATATTTAAAAAAAAATTACACGAATTCGAGATTTTTAACTAGATTTCTTAAAATGGGCATTTTTTTGTTAAAGGTGTTGTAATCCATATAAAAAAATAATCAATTATACTTCGTACGGAACAAAATGACTGACACTGTCAACAAAGAAAAAAAATTAAAAATCAGCGGTAAGTCCTAGCTACTATAAATCTAATAAAAATCTCGAAATTCTTACGAAAATTTGTTAATTATTTTCAAATACTGCACAAAGTTTTAAACTTGGATTTGTTCGGAATTTGTCAGAGAAAAATATATTTTAATAAAATATAATTAAAATTAAATATTAGTAAGATACATTGTATATGGATCGCTTATAATTATAATGGGGGGTATATACTATATAACAAATTGTGTGTTTCGGCGCTGAGACTTAAACAAATACCGGAAGATTTGAAATGGCGTTTAAATCAGTCACTCCATTACTACTGTACTTCTCTTCTTCTTCTTAATTGGCGCTGTAACCGCCTAAGCGATTTTGGCCGAGTCCAAAATAGCACGCCAGTCATTTCTCTTCTGTGCTAACTGACGCCAATTGAAAATGCCAAGTGAAGCCAAGTCCTTCTCCACCTGGTCTTTCCAACGCAGAGGAGGCCTTCCTCTTCCTCTGTTACCAGCATCGCGGCCCGCGTTGAATATTTTCAGAGCAGGAGCGTTTCTGTCCATCCGAACGACATGGCCAAGCCAGCGGAGCCGCTGAATTTTAATTCGCTGCACTATGTCTATATCGTTGTAAAGCTCATACAGCTCATCGTTAAATCGTCTGCGATATTCGCCATCACCAACGCGTAAAGGTCCGTAAATCTTTCGCAGAATCTTTCTCTCGAAAACTCCAAGAGCCGCCTCATCAGATGCTTTCATTGTCCATGCGTCCGCGCCATACACCAGCACAGGCATGATGAGTGACTTATAGAGTGTGATCTTTGTACGACGAGAGAGGACTTTACTTCTCAATTGCCTACTCAGCCCAAAGTAGCACTTGTTGGCAAGAGTGATTCTCCGTTGGATTTCAAGGCTGACATTATTATTGGTGTTAATGCCGGTTCCCAAATAAACGAAGTCGTCTACTTTTCAAACTTGCAACTGTATTTAATTCTCTATAATAGCACGCGCTGCTAATCACTACACCACAGCGGCCGCCTCTCCATATATATCTTAATAAAAAACAACACATTCTTGAAAATTTCGGAATCTTTTAAGTCCACTTAGGCGTATTGTATAAAAAATTATTGTAAGTTTCTGCTTTTACGGTTTTTTTTAATTTCGGTTTTTCTATATTCCTTTCCTGTATAGCCCCAAATATATCCTTTTAAATGTGACCAGAACACGGCCTTGAGCTCATGAAATTTTAATATAAGTTCCAATTGATGGCCAAATATAAATAAAATTTTTATCACGGCGAAATTTAGCGTCTTTTAAGAAAAATAGTTCTGCCATTTTATTTTTACAAAACCACTTTCAAAAAATATCTCACGTAATAAATTTTGAGGTTTAGTTACCCGTAAGATAGAAAAAAGTAACCAAAGCCCGCTGAAAATAATGTTTCGTTTATTAGGGGGAAGAGCAAAATGTTTAAGAAAAATTTATAAATCGATTTTTTGTAGCAATTTATTAGTTCACCATATAATCAGCAAGGCCAAGTAAACAATTTGACAAAGAATTAGTGTTTTCCGTAATAACGGAAATTTTCGTAAACTTTTGGACTAACATCAGCTGAGGTAGCAAACTGGTCTGCGAAAGTTATGCTATTTCCTACTGGATTATGAAGCTTTAGTGGCAGTTAATTGGGGACGCAATTTAGCAGATTATTTTCCCAACACTCCGAGCTGTTCACATGATACGATATTTTATTAACCCGTTAAATATAATTGTTACAATAACTAGTGTTAACACTTAGCTAATAGTGTGTCAAATTTCACATGATAAGCTGCTGCTGATGCATTAATGACCTGCCAGTTGCTCGCATTAGAATTTAATAATAAGGGCAAAAACGGCCTTAACGCTACGATGCCGTTTATGAAATTTTAACACGTGACTCGACCTCGATTAAATATTGAAAAAAAAAAAACCTCAATAACTTAATTTAGAGAGCAGGCGCTATTGTATGTACACTCACACTAACTGCACACAAGAAACATGGTTTGCCGTTAGGATTACCCCACTTGCATCATGCATGTGACCTGTGTAGTCACAAGCCATTAGGTTCAAGTGAAAATGTCATAAATTTCCAATGAGCGTGGATGATAGCACATATTTAGTCTGCCGAATGTCTGGTAGTAGTTTTGCCAACTTGCTGGCTTGTTTGTTAGTCGGTTTATTGCTGCGAAAGTTTCACAGGTCAAATAGTTTCTTGCTTATGGTTGCGACCTGACCACATGCGCGGCTATCAATTTCAATTACCATTTAATATTTCAACATCTTCACATCACGATGCTTTACTGAGGGCACCACCTGTATTGCTTGTACGCATTACCATTCGGCAGGCAATGGCAACCTTCCAACGTATTTCTGCTATGAAAAACAGTTTTTCATAGAAATACTCTCACTCGGCCGACACTTTTTTTTTCAAAAAGCTCTTTAAGCAACTATTTTTATTCATAAAAACCTCCATTTTTGGAGGTATTTTCAAATCGGTGCAGCTTACGTAAATCTTAATATTTTTCCGAAATATTTTGGTGGACGTCCTAGAATAGCCGTATAATAAATTTGGTAATTCCGGCGGAAAACCCGCAGCTTTTTTTTTGGTAATGCAGTCTAATATACACATGTACATACACACGTATTTATAGCTTTCAATAAAAATAACCCAAAAAAAATTTCCAAATAACACAGATTTCATGTAGTACGACTTGAGGAAATATTTGCAAAATAATCTTAACAAATACTTACTCCATGATAAGTATTCTACTTATGTATATAATATTTCCTTTATCATAATATATGTATATATGTATGTATGTTTAAAAGCATACCAATCACCTAAATGTCTAATCATTTGAAATGACAAAGGATATCAACTTATGACTGCAATAAAATAAATTTTTCCCTAACGACCGCCGACCAACACTTCAAATGGGTTGGCACTTACAAAGTGTTTGAAGTGTTTGCCTGTTCAAGTGGCAATAAAAATTTCATTAATTTTTCACATAAAAACTTGACCTATGCTACTACATACATCCATACTTACATACATACAAACATGTGCATAGTTGTTTCAAGTCTTCCTGCCATGAGTCAGTCTCAACCTAATTTGTTTTCTTTTCTAGGTATGTATGTATTCGTGTATGTTTGTCACCAAACATTTTCAATGCTGTACTTGCCCTTGCTTGTTGGGTGGTGGTTGTGGGCATTGGCTGGCGGTAAAAGTAAAGAAAAGTTTAGCAATAAAACCTGAATGGCATAACAAATTAAGAAGTAACCACATAAGCCACAACCTGTGCACACACACAACCAAATGGCAAGCCATTTCCTATGCTTTATGCGATTGTTGCATATACATACGTGTGTACGTATAAATGCTAGTATGTAAATATGTTTATATGCGCACGCTACGTACGTAGAAAATGTCAAAAGCCCATTCCCATTTCATATATTTCCTAAAGGTCTTATATGCAAAGTTTTTTTTTAATGTCTTCATCTCGTGAACTTTTCATATTTTTAGCCATTTTATTGACGTGCGACAATCCTAACCATAACGGACGTGGCTCTGCTATCTATTTAGAGTATAGAGAAATGTTTTTGGTTTAAGCAGATGGTAGATAGTAATGCTGGACCATCCGATTACACTTTTGAGTGTGTGTCTGTGTGTGTGTGGGTGTGTACTGTTTATCTCTTATCTTTTGCCACTGGGGGCACAATTTCTGCCGCTTTTCATAGCTTTTGTTGTTATAGTAGATGAGAACCATAGTTATATGCACTGGAGGCAGAGTTTTCTTGCAAAAAAACAAAAAAATGCTAATAAAATAACGGAATGAACTTAGCTTCTTAAAGAGTATAAAGGAAGCGTTGGACAGGTGTTAATATTGTATGTACGGTATTGGTCATACCTACCCTGCAGAAAAAAATTATCAATTGATTAAAATAACCAACATCTAGTTAGCTTTTTTGGGGAGAGTTCGATAAATAACTAACTTTTAACTAGCTGTGACAAAACTAACTTTAAGTTAGTTGTAAAGTCGTGCAAGAGTCGTGCAGACGTAATCGGGAGTTTGTTTTCTTTACAAGTTTCTATTTAAATATTCACAGAAAAATAACTTTTACTACACTTTTTTCTGAACTTCGCAGATTCCTTTTCGTATTCAAGACAATTAAAAGGAAGATCGAAATTTTATATTATCATTTTGAAGTTATGTCCGACGGTCTTCGAATATCGGACCACCTACGCCGGAATATGTAAACAAATATGAAATGTAACAAAATAAAGTAAATAAATAAATAAATAATAAATAAAAATAAGGCCAATAAGGCTCAAAGAACAACCTAAAATAAGAGTGGCAACGTACATATGTAGCTATTTATGAGTCCAATAAGAGTAATTTTAGAGCCTCAAAAAGAGTCTGAAAAGATTCATATATAAGGCCAAAAATTGTTTCAAAAGAGTGGTTTAAAAGGGGCCAATAAGCACAATATTGCCAACTTGGTGCTTTCCGCACTCAATTTAGTGCTTTTATTTATTCAAAACGCGTAAGTTTTTGAGTTTGGTTCTTGGTGCATTTTTTGGTGTTTTTTTTTAGTTTGAAGACACCAAATATGTAAATCTTAAAAAAAAAATCGAAGCTAAATTTACCGAAATCGTAAATATTTCAGCAATTTTACAAAAATGGACAGATAATCGTGCCACAATGACAATCGTAAGCGAGCATATGTTTGCCAACAAATTTTTGACACAAAAATATTTTTCCCACTATGCGTTCAAATAAGGCACATTAAAAAGTAGAGTCTCCGATGTCTGCTCGCACATTCTCGAGCATTTCAATACCCGGGAAATCGAGTAATCGAGTTCTCGACACAATCCCGGGTATCGCCATTCTCACGAGCAATTTCGAGTAGTTATCGAGACATACGCATGTATGTATGTAAGAGCATATCGAACGTCCCAATAAACTTGGCTTGGTTAACAATTCCAAAATTATTGGAAAACTAACATTATTTTCAAGTCTCAACTTCGATAACGAATGTGGATAAGGTTAGTATTCGGGAAAATCGAAGGCTCTATTAAAAAGGGAAATCAAATTTCGTTATGTTTGAGGTGTTAAGTAGTCGGAAAGAAAAGTTCCTTATGTTCCCTTAGTTCACGAGATCATAAGAGACTGTAGAAAAAATTATGCAAAACGAAGAAAAATTTAACATAGATATAAACAGTCAGGCAAAAAATTTTCTAACCGAAGCAGCAACGCCGGACACAGCTGCAGATTATAAAATAAGAAAGAACAAGAAAGTTATCGACGCTTTATTTATTAATTTCAATCAACATCTTACAAAAAAAATTGTATGCATATAAAGTCAATTAAATACTCCGAAAAAAATTTTTGGTGTTTTTTTTTCGAGAAAAAAACGCAATTTTTCTTGGGTTTTAGTGCTTTTTCAAATTCAAAACTTGGCAACACTGCCAATAAGAGTCCAATATGACTCACACATATTGAGGCACATTTAATGTATGAATTTAAGCTAATATAAGTGAACTTTCGGAGGAAGGGAAACACCCTTCGGACTCTTAAATAAGCTCATTATGAGCGTAAAGGCTCCGAAATGGGACTCCTTAAAGACTTATTTATGCCTCCATATAACTACTGGTTATTGAACGCTCAAAACCGACCTATATACATAAAATTCAAATAATGTATGTACATATGTATCTAGAAAGCACGGAGTTGAGTCCCAAAACCGCTTGACTGAACATAGCTGCATTTGGCACACCTACTGCGGACATCCCAAAGATGGTTATAGGCTAAAAATAATTTTCGTATACAGAGGCAGTGTATATAAATTTAAATTTTCGTAATGCCAACATATATATCTCGGAAAGTAGGGAGCAATGGAATTTAGTACGAAAACATATATGAATTAAATACTCATGAGCAATAGTGGAGGTTATTTGAGAAGGGGTGTGACGCCTCCCACATATACTGAATCTTTCATGATGCTCTTTCTTTAAAGTTCGTAAAACATCGATGCATAATGACCCACACTTCTTACAGTCAATATAGCGTACACAATTTTTACCGCACTTATGTCAACATTGATTGAATGAGCATCTGAGTATATACGCATTTACATGCAAACATATTATGGGTATTTATGATCCGGTGCATACCGTCTAGCATGGTGCATAGATATCATACATAGCATGACTGGCTAATTTTCCTGCTGTTTGACCACATGAAACAACAACAATCAATCATGCTATTTGTGCTATCTATGCACCATGCTATACAGTATGCACCGGATCGTGAATACTCCTATTGTATATCCGTATATATGTGCATATGAAGTGCATGCTTTTTCTAAAGCCTTTGCTGTTACAAATGAAGCAAATGTTGCAAATGTTGTAACGGACACAGTGTTGCCACTTTGTGAGTAATTCCTCAAAACGTGGGGAATTTTGGGGTGCGCTTGAGTATTTTTTGAGGATTTTTATTTTGAGGAATTTTCTCTCGATATATTTGCAGATAACAAATGCAGCCATATTTTACACAAGAGAGTTGTTAAAATTTTTGAACAAAAAGCTTTCCGAAGTTGTATAAAGAGCGAAATACACCACACAAGTGGCTTGTCAAATATTCTTCAAACCTACTTTTCCCATTTCGCCATACACCATGCAAACATGACTAGTTCAAGCAAAGAATTTTAGTTTTCTTCCGGTTCACAATATAAAAGGGTTTGGTTTTCTGCGAGATTTCTCTCTCACGTTTTCATTCCGTTGCGAATGAGCCGATTTTATCACACACAACGTAAGCGGTTTGATCAAACGTCAAGATGGCGGCCAGAAAATCAAAAAAATTTTGATTTTTGTTCACATTTTCCTCAAACGGCTTGTCAAACCTTCAAACACCCCCATACACAACATAAATAGCTTTAAGGAAAGGGATATTTCGCTAAGCGTGTCAAACCGCTTGCTGCTAAATATTCAAAATTTATCGATAATTTTTTTCATTCCATCGTTATATTTTCAACTTAATGTAAACTTCCAAAATCTCGGTGAACACGCATTGTTCGATCATAAGGATATTCATATTGATTCCTCATTAGATCCAGAAAATTGTAGGAAAAGTTTTTGGAATTAAACGATTCTTCAGGTTCATATTAGTTTCCCAATTTAAAAAAAAATTATAGCTGCATTACTAATATAGCCCTTTTCTAATGCTTCAGTAGAACCTATATTTAGTAGTCTAAAAATGTGTACGACTGACTTGAGGACAAGACTGAGCACTGAGATACTTTGTTTGAACCGAATGAACAAATGTACCAATTGAATTGGAAAATGCAATTAATTTTTTTACTAAGTACCTCTAAATAGTATGCAGTACACAATACTCATATCTGTAATATGAAAATTTTTAGTAATTTGTTCGGATTTTGAGGATTTTTCGTTTCTTTTTGAGGAATTTGGTAATTTTTTTGTGGCAACACTGAACGAATAGGCCTACCATGCAGACAGAGGCCAGCGGCGTGTAGACAGAAAGTAAAATGACGGCAAGTGCGCAAACAAATAACGATACAAGACAGCCTACACTGGATTTAACACTGACGTAGGTATATATTTATGCACAACAGTACATGCACAAATTTATAAACGGAATTCATGAAAAATCTGCCGACTGAAGTAGTGATGACAAGCGATTTTTGGGCAGAGATTGGCAATTTACTGAATTTAAAGAGCGCAAGGGTAGATATTATATCTGGACAATCACATAAGTGAGAATGTTTGCACTGGTAGTGGGTGGCATATGTGTGAGAACGGAAATATGTATTTACTATATGTAGTATACATATGTATGTATATGCCTTCTTTTGTATGCATATACAAAGCAGTAGAGCAACTATGCAATGTTTCCTATGTTTGTGTATCACTTTTGTGTCGCTTGCAATGAAAAGTTTGTGCCAACAATTGCGCTTGGCCAAAAGAAAAAAGCACAAGGAAAATAGATTTAAAATTTTAAAATGAAAATCTGAGATGAGATTGCATTGCCTCTCATGTGTATAAATATATACGAATCCGCATTTACATTTTTTTATCACATAATTCTTAAAACTTAAAAGCAGATCATAATAAAATATGTACATATATTGAATTAAAAGTAGACTGGCATATCGTTAATTGACGTCAGAAAAAAATATATTTTTCTGCTTGAAAAATAAATGAACACGTATTTTTTTTTAAATATTCATAGCATTACTTTTGCATTTTTTATGAAGTTTTTAAGATTTTGTCAAAAAATATTAATTTTTTGGTAAATTTTTTCGTAAACCTTGTAGATGCTTCTACGAATATTTGACCCCATTTTTTTGTTTTTTTCTTAAATTGATCAATAAGCGTAAAAAATGTTGATAAACGACAACAAAAATACGATTTTATGAAAAAACAAAAAAAAAAAAGTTTTCTCAAAAGGCCATTTTGTATGTTCTTCAAATTTTCAGGATTTATAGGTGTCCATACGTACTACTTACCATACAAATTTCCTTTGGTATTTTTTCGGAGAAAGCAAATTATTTTCATATTTTTTTTTAAACTCTTAAGTGCTACAATTTTTAAGAGTTCTATGTTCCTTGAATGAGTTTCTTTGAATTTTTGACATTTCTTTAAATATACCTTCAAAATGAAATAATTTTGATAAATAGTAATAATACTTAATTTTTTTGAAGAGTAGTCAATCTGACAACGTGTTTAAATTTCATTAAAAAAGCCTTAACTGTGCCCAAAAGCTAAACCATAATATTATAATCTTTTTGGAACAAAACATAAGTATATTTCCTGAATTCTCTTCTCCTTCAGAATTGCTCATTCTTACTACCCGAAACGGCTACACTAAAATTATAAAAATGAAAGCAAGAAAAAAAACAAAAAAAATCGTTTACTTATTATTGCGTAAAATTTGCGGGCAATAAGCTATGGTATGTACATAAATCTTCCATAATTTTTTTTTTTTACTTTTTATTACCCTTAAAAGGAGGCATTTAAGCAAGTGTATTTTTAACAGACCGCCAACTAAAGTCAAGCCGGCAGATTTAGCGATATTTATGGGCTTTTTCTATGAATAAAATGCATAAATGTTATTAAGTGTCACTTTGCATGAGAATGTGTAGACGTAGGTTTTCTAGTAGCCTACAAAAATACGCTAAAAGAGCTTGTGAAATTTAACAAATAATGAGTGGAACAGTAGAAACACTTAAGTGCTACACAAAAACCCGAGTTGAGCTGTTAACAGAAAAAATTAAGTGTTTACATATCTGCATACATATGTATGTATGTACTTATGTTGGTTCTTTAGGATATTTCTAGAGGGTGTAATGTGAACGTTTAATGAATAAGTTACAGCAGATTTCGCCTCCATATGCGAGATTTTTTAATATTTTAAAAACCTTAGAAGCAACAGCTGGTATTTATGAGGCACACTGTTGCAACTTTCGTAATTTCTAAGGCGACTACATTTCAAACTCTCACCCATTTCGATGCAGCTAAAAGCGCTGATACAAAGTTGCGATGTGTCATTTGCACGACGTTTCTAATGTACACGCGAGCTTTAGATTTTCGTTACCCGTTCTCCCGTCGCCATAAGGCCCAACACCAATGCCTACACCAGCGCACTAGCGTCAAAATGTGCAAATGTCAAAACCAGCGACACAAAACTGACAGTGTTGAGATCGTCCTGAGCATATAACTATATTTACATATAAGTGTAAACATTAGGCCGGGTCAAGTTGTATGGAACGATTTTTTCGTTATCGTTCCTAGCAGATTCAGATCCATTCTAAAGTCAGTTACGAGAAAGCGTGATTTTAAAACGAGGTAAAAAGGCTAAAAAAGTAATTCATATTTACTAAAGTATAACGAATGTTAATTTTTTTTAATACAAACTTGTACTTGGCGGTTTTTAATACGAAGAATTAGTTTTTCTTATCTATTTCTTATTTAAAGAACCACAAGATGGCGCTAGAAATCAAATTGTATGTATTTTTTTTGTCTTTTCCTCATTTATTAAGTGTAAATAAGAGACAAAAAACTCTACTCAGCGAGGGGTCCTGATCTACGCGTCGCAAGAAAAATTATGTTATAAAAGTTGTGGAGATTGAAATTCACCACACCTTTGATATTTCAATATGCCAACTATTTTCAATAGAAATTTTTGATAAATGGTAAAACCCGTAAAAATTTAAAGAATTTTTCACACTTTAATAGATGTTAATTTGCATATTAGCTTTGTGTTAATTAAAGATAACTTTTTTTAAAGCTATGGCCTATTGGACTTCTTTCATACAATTTTTTACAGAGCCCGAATTTGCTATGAATGATGTGGAAAAAGCTTCACCCGCTCTAATATAGGTACACACTTACATACAATAAAAATTCTCCTACACACACATTGCTCCCTGCAGGGTTCTATGCCGCAAGTTAGCCTGCAAGCGTGTATATGAAATATAGATTTAGCTTGCCACGAGCCGTCAGCGGCTGACATCAACACCACTAAAGCCAGCAAAACGACTTAATCCACCAAGTTTTCTGCCACAAAAATCTTAAGCTTGAGGCAGCTTTCAATGGTAAGTTGCGTATTTTAATATTTTGCTTTTCCTTCTCGCTGCCATGACACTGATTTATTTACTTAGCTGCTCTTGTTGGCACTTTCCGACTGACAAAAGTCCTTCTTTTTTTTAATTCACTGCTGACTGCCTACCATGTATGTATGTATGTATTGGCTGTTGCTATTTTTAATTTATCAAACATCTTTGCTTTTGGTTGTTTTTCAAAATTTACTCTTTTTTCATATTTGGACAGCACTTACAAGTTCAAGAGTATTCTCTAAAAAGTTCAAAAGCGCACCAAACACTTAGCTTTGTTTAGTAAAATTTCACTCACTGCCATGCTAACCAATTTATAAATTTTTTTCGCTTCGGCTTCTTGTTCACTCCACGTTTTAGGAAAATTGTGAAAATGTTACATCTCCACTGTTTTTTTATTTGAAAGTTATGAGAATTTCCGCTTTTAGCTTAGTAGGTAGATACTCTCGTGAAAAGGAAAAACTCCATATAAAAACGCAGAAGAAATTTTCTTGTGTCAAATTTCCTTAAGGCAGTACTCAGCTCTCAAGGAAAAGTACTTTAATTTTTCTAATTTTTTCGAAGAAAAATAAGAATGTGGCAAGGCAGGCTTTGCGAAGAAATAAATATTATCATATACATACATATGTATATTTGTCTATACATATGTATATTTGTCGAAGAAAATTTACAGCTGAGCCGCTAGTATTTTGAATGAACATTAAACATATTAAATTATTTTTATCATGCATAGTGAAGAAAGGAAATTTCAAAATTACTTATCCGTTTGAAGTAACATGTGCCCATTTTTTTAGCTTTTTCTTGTGAGGTGCATACTGGGCATTTTGTTAGTTGATTTTTTTTCACTTTTGGCCGGATTTAATTCTTCAAAAAGAGTTGCCACCTATTTAAAAAGTTTAATTAATTATGACAATATAAGTTTCAATCGAAATGGGGGTAAATAGTCTTTATTTCCTTACTACATTTAAGAGGGTTGCCACCTATTTTGAAACCCTAATTCAACTTTAATTAATACAACTATATTATTGAATATGTACCACGGTATGGGTGTTGGAGGATTGCCGTTTACAAATTTTTAGTTTGAAAATATTTCGAAGAGGGTTAACCACCGTTTAAAAAGTTATGAACAAGTTATATATGTACTTATGTACGTTAATAAAATGTGGGTGTCCAACGAAAGAGTGCCAAGAAGTCTTTAGTTCAAACATATAAAATATTGTGAAGGTATTTGAAGAGGGTTGCCATTTATTTAAAAAGTTAAATTCAAATTATTTAATAAGTTAAGTGAACTATTAAAAGATGATGGTTTTAATATTTTGTCCACTTAGTGTATACCCACTTAGGTGCGGCTTGACCGAAACGAATATTTATATTATGTACCTTGAAAATTTCGAGAATTCATTTTAAATAGTATGCACTGATGACCCAGAGATAAATCTGCTTGTCTACCGTACATTTTCTTGAGGTATTATGGCGGAAGCAAAGTCTACGCCGTTCATTTCTCACTTTGAGATTTTGTTTACACCGAAGTTCAGTAAAATGAGTATATTACAAATTTACAATTTTTTATTTTTATTTATTTTTTGAACTTTTTTGAGTATGCAAAACTAGCGAGATTTTTTGTTTAATTTTCTTTGAAAACGGTTTTGCGCATTTTCTTCCAAAAGAAAAAAGTGCAAAAAGCCGTCAGAATAAAAAGTATTAATAATCAACGCAATTTTTTATATAAAAATTTGTATGTGAAAAGGTTTTCAAGAAAGAAAAATTTAAAAAATATTCCCTTTCATAGAGAATTTTGATGTGTGTATGTGTGATTTCTTTTTAATTTTTTCCTCGCCCCGTCCTCGAGATGTTTGGAAAACTATTAAATCGATTTGTTTTCGTTTTTGTAATATAAATTTTTTAACAATAACCAACAACCACATGATCAATTTTAAATAGCACTGAAATAAATGCGCTTGATTGCAGTTGGCTTAACGAAATGAAATAATAAAAAATAGCAACCAGAACTCATAAGGCGAACTTAGAACAGTGCGTAAGCAACTGGCTGAGTCAGTGGGATCGTCGGTTCGAATCCTACTGAAAGAAGTCTGCTGAGGAAATGTGGTGATTTCCGAAATAGCTATCACTTCTACCATTTTTTTTTTTAATTATTTTGGCTTTTCCACGATAAGGTTTTCATTAAAAACGGCCTCAAGCTTAATAAACATTTGTATTTAAATAAAAGAAATTATTTTCAAAATATTGAAAAAATTTGCTGTAGGATTTTGACTGACACTCACTGTAGTTACAAATCCTATAAAACCCTTTTAGCCGTTATTTAACAATGAAAGAATTTACGAGATATTACGACGTTCGCGAGAAGTTGTGAATATCCAAAAAGATTATTTTTCGTCCCTGGTAAAAATTAAACAATACGAAATGTTTTTTTTTAATTTTTTGTATTTATTTTTTACATCAAGTTTAATATGTATGCTTTTTGCATATGTGTTCCTATATGCATGTAATATGAAATCAGATAAAGAGTTAAGAAAAGCATATGCTATGAAAAATCGTTATGGTATGGGGACAAGGAACCTGTTAAAAAGAGCTATACTCTGTCCCGACTTTTGCGTTCACGTTCGCGCAAACCATGCGCAGGATGTGGTAAGCAACTCGTGTGCAGCCTTGGTTTACGACTGGAAAAAAGGGAGCTTTCGTGGGGCTCATTTGTCTTATTTCTTTCAAGAGCTCGCTGAATTTAGCAGCGTACGTTTACCAGTGGATGTTGCTGCAAGCTATCTTTCTTCTTTGTAACTGTAAAATTCTCCCGGCCATAAGTTTGGCGCTGAATTGAGGACCAGAACAGTATGCATGCAGTAAGTATGGATTAATGTAAAACACAAAAACACCTCGGATATTGGTCTATCCACAAGTTGACTACCTCTGCATAACGAACAAGAATTACGACATACTAAAATTCTTCTTTAATGTTCGGACCCTTTAGTGAAAATAATTTATTAGTTTGATGATTCTATTTGAATGATTCGGTTGAAGAGCAGCTAATTTTTGTATAAGTATTCTCAATGTACAAACCTACATATGTACATAGATGCAATACTTATGTAATCAAAATACTTCACTGCATCAAGTGCCACTTCAAATTATCCTCACCAATATTTTTTTAAATAGCATCGGCTGAATCACAGAACAAAATGTGTTATGAAAACTAAAAAAAAGTGTGTTGACATTTTTATTAAATCATTAAATATTTAATTGAACAGTGCACTCATGAAAAATAAATAGTCACCGAAGTTCTTTCTACTCACCGCACAAATATGTACGGAATTATTTAAAAACAAAAAAATGTTTGTGGACGAAAAAATGCAAATCATTTGCTATCACTATTTTTAAATTTCCACGTTGTTAACCCTGAAGTACCAACTGACCAGAATATGACCGCCATGCCAATCAAAAGTTAACGCAACCACTAATCCGAATGGCAAAGTAAAAGCCAGTTTGAAAAAATTGAAACCTTTTTGATTTTTATGGAAACATGTGTTGCGTGTAAAAAAGCATATAAAAATTGTGACAAACTCATTCAATTCAAAGGCAATGCCATCATTTGCTAACGAAAAAAACGAATATCAACATTCAGTAGAAAATAAAATTTAATACGCGAACTTCGTAAATTGAAACTGACCAACTGGATGAGTAATAAAAACAAAATTTTAACTGAAATTCACCCTTTTTATGCTAACACATTACAATCAGCAGGCAGTGAAATTTGCGAGCAAGAGAAGTATTTTGTTGGGTTTTTTTATGTACGTGTCTATATATATATACATATGTGCAATAGCAGTTATGTAAATGTTAGCTAAAAAAAGCGAAACAGGGACTTAAAAACGAAAAATATTTATTTTATGATCGAGTATTTCGTTCATTCGAGTTTTAACTCATAAAATCTTACTCTCTTAAGCTGTAGTAACCCGTGTTTTCATTTAAGACTATTTCGGCTAAATTTTATTGTTATTTTGGGTTTAACCGGAAAAATTCCTTATCAAACTCGGCAATGTAATAAATCGTTATTCATTAACTCGGTAACTTTACTGACTTCGAACACATACAGGAATCATTAATTGAACCCCGGTTAATTGGCTTCCCTGCATAATTCGTTTAAAATATGTGCTACATATAAGAAAGAAATATACCTAAAATATGTAGAGAGAGAATAAAGAACACGACGGTTTGAGGTTTATGAGTGGACAGACTGTTTAATGTATCAAGAATATGCTTATAAGTATTACAATTATGCGAAGCTGGTAAATAAAGTATAATAAGCTTATGAGTGCATTTTATATGCACATACACAAATACAAATACATATTTAAATACATAAGTATTTTCAACACCCTCACTTATTGTTTACAAAATTATTATTCATATTTAAAATAAAAATTTTTTTACAATATTTTTGATGTTTTTTTTAATGTAATTTGAAGTTAATTTTATACTACAGTTTTTTTTGGGGTTTTAGCAAGATTTTGTTTTACAGTGTATTATACTTTTTGAGTTTGATACTGTCTTTTAACTTTACGATAATGTAATCGATATAAAAAGTATAGAAATTCTATTATTTTTAGAATGCAAATAATCCCTAACATAATCAAGATTTCTTGGTTGTGTATTGGAACAGGTTCACTAATATTGATATTGTTCTGTACTTCTTCATTGTTGTTGGATTTCTGCTGCTCCGATGAAAACCAGCCTCCCATGTTGTATAATATTGGATAACTGTGAGTAAAACAATAATTATTATAAATGTTAATTATTGTCTTATTTTATTATGAGCTTAAGCCCATTTGTTCAGCGCAAAATTTTGTTTTTTCTCTGCTGACTGCTTTTGTTAACGAATCAGCTGCCATTTGTTGAGTGCCAAGAAACTCCAATTTGATTGAACCTTCATCGATTTTTTCACGTATATGGTGATATCTGATATCAATGTGTTTCGTCCTTGGTCTGTATGCTTCGCTCGAGCCTAATTTGATAGTACTTTGGTTGTCACAAAAAACTTTAGTAGTTTCAACCAAGTTTTTATCAACTTCTTTGGCTAACATTTTCATCCATATTATTTCTCGTACTGTTGAAGACAATGCGATGTATTCTGCTTCTGTGCTTGATAAAGCAACTATTGGTTGCCGTTTGCTGCACCAACTTATAGCAGCATTGGACATTTTTAATACATAGCCGGAACACGATCTTCTGCCGTCGATTTCTGCTGCCCAATCAGCGTCACTAAATGCTGCCAAGTTGACATCATCAGTTTTTCGATAGCTTAGTTTGAAATCAATTGTGCCTTTTAAATATCGAAATATTCTTTTCACAGCTTGCCAATGCTCATTTGAGTGTTTTAAGTTAAACCGGCTTACATTATTTACTGCAAATGCTATATCCGGTCTAGTTCCTTGTGTTAAATATAAAAGGCTGCCCACAGCTTCTTGGTATGGTATTTTCCCCGTCAGATCATTTTTCTCAGTGATGCATTTTTCAGTCAATTTTTGACTTACTTCACATGGTGTGCCCACTGGCTTACAATCCTGCATACCAAAACGTTCAAGAATTTCATTTATATATGACGATTGATCTAGTGTAATTTCGTCGCAATTTTTGCTCTGCGTGATACGTATTCCAAGACAACTTTGAGCAGATCCCAAATCTTTCATTTTGAATTTTTTGTTAAGGTACTGCATTAGTTTTTCTAGGTTATTACTACCTTTGTAGAGTATAAGGAAATCATCGACGTATATTGCAATTATCAGATTCAATTCTTTATCATAGTAAATGCATGGATCAGTTTTACACCTTTGTAACCCGAATTCTTTTAATGCTGAATCGAGCTTTAAGTTCCACTGTCTTCCGGCTTGTTTCAGTCCGTAAACAGCTTTGTTTAGCTTACATACCTTGTTAGTGCCATCATTGTAACCTTCTGGTTGTTCCATGTATATTGTTTCTTTAAGATCACCTTGAAGAAACGCAGTCACTACATCCATTTGATGGATTTTATAGCCGTTTTTTACTGCTAAAGCCACTAAAAACCTTATTGATGTGTATCTAACCACCGGCGAGAATGTTTCATCATAATCGATGCCGTATTTTTGTGCACAGCCTTTTGCAACAAGTCGTGCTTTATATTTTACAGCTTTACCGACCTCATCTTGTTTTACTTTAAAGACCCATTTTGCTTTTATAGGCTTTCTTCCATCTGGTAGTTTCATCAACGACCAGGTGTTATTTGATCTATGTGATTCCATTTCTTCATTCATTGCATCTTCCCATTCTTTCGCTTTTTCACCGTTTATAGCTTCTGATACTGTTAATGGCTGTGAAAGAAATGCAAAAGCATTAAATTGAAAAGATGGTACAGATACCTTAGCTTTAGATCGTGTGACTCTTCTTTCTTCTTCAGATTCATCAATACTTTGTTCAGGAACATAATCTGGATCATTTTGGGTTTGATTCGGTGATTCTATCATGGTGTCATCTTCCGCAACACTTTGTACGTCTTCGTTCGATTCATCAGGTTTTATGCTAACTTCTTCAAATGTGTCTTCATCGCTTCTCTTTATTTCCCTCACTTCGTCGTTATAGATTTTTAAGGTCGACTTTGGTTGAGGTTTTTCGTAGAATATTACATCTCGACTTATAACCAGTTTCTTAGTTATTGGATCAATACAGCGAAAACCTTTAATGTCGTCATCATAGCCCACGAAAAACATTTTCTTGGATTTAGGATCCCATTTTTTACGTTTTTCTTTGTTTATGTGAACCATTGCTTCACAACCAAACAATTTTAGGTTAGATATGTCTATTTTTTTTTTATAGAATATTTCATCAGGAATTTTTCCATGCGACGAACAAATACTTTTGTTGATTAAGTAGGCTGCCATATTTGTTGCTTCTGCCCAATAACATTTTTGAAGATTTGCATCAAACAGGAGACATTTAGCTTTTTCAATTAAGCTTCGGTTCATTCTTTCGGCAATTCCATTCTGCTGAGGAGTATATGCATTACTTAATTGATGCTTGATACCATTCTCTTTACAGTATTTGTCGAATTCAGTTGAACAATATTCACCACCATTGTCCGTCCGTATTGTTTTGATTTTAGATCCAGTTTGGCGTTCAATGTATGTTTTGAAATTTTTAAAGTTATTGAAAACTTCTGATTTTGACTTGAGAAAGTAAACGAATAATTTTCGGGAGAAATCATCTATGAATGTTAATACATATTTGGCGTGTCCTATAGATTGCGTTTCCATAGGTCCACATAGATCAGAATGTATTAGTTCGAGTAGCTTTGTTGTTTTTGAGTTACTTTGTTTAAACGGAATTCTTGTTTGTTTGCCTTTGGGACATATCTGACAATTTTTTATTTCATGATCGTCGTCATTGAAATCAATACCAGAAACAGCGCCGTCACGCATTTTCTTTAAACTTTGAAAATTTATGTGTCCAAGTCGCCTGTGCCATAGCATTGCGTTGTTATTTGTTTGTTTTGATAACAAGCATTTTGCTTGGATTCCCTTCAGTTTGTAAACACCATTTTCCGCTTTGCACTGTACAATTACTTCTTTGTTTTTGTTAAGTATTGTACAGCCTGTTGCATCGAATTTTATTACATTCCCCTGACTCACTATTTTTGCAGCTGACAGAAGGTTTACTGATAAATCGGGCACGTGTAGAATTTCGTTAACTACAATTTCTTGCCCGTTGATATTCAGTGATGTTTTGCCAACGTAACTTACTGTCATAGCTGTTCCATTTGCTGACATTATTTTGTCAACGAGTGAATTTTTTTTGCTAGTGAGCAAATTATCGTTTGGTGTCATATGAGACGATGCACCACTGTCTAGATACCAGTCGTCGTTATTTCTTTTCGTTAATAACGCTGTGAATGCATTTTTTTGCTGTGCCATTTTGTGCATTATTTTTCTTGTAGTGACATTCCCCTGCATGTTTCTTTCCACAAGTTGTGCATTTTTTCTTTTGTAAGTATTTTTGCTTATTTTCGTACCTTTTTTTACTAAGAAATGCATCACTTTTTGTGGTTGTGTTGGTATCAGAGTCCAACAGTTTAGCGATTATTGTTTCTGATTTTATTTGTGAGTCTGATGCTTCAATTCCCATTATAAATGGTTTATATGCATCAGTTAAACCAGCCAATACTATCGCCGTCAGCCAATCCTCATTTATCTCAAAACCAATTTCATTTAATTTATTAGAATTATCTTTAATTCTATCAATGTATGATTGCATGTTCTCGCAGTCTTCTAATCTGCAAGAGATCAGGCCTCTTAATAACCCAATTTTTCTTGTTAAGCCTTTGTCCTCATACAGATTTTTTAGTTTCTGCCATATTTCTAGCGCTGTTTCACATCTGGATATGTGAACGTACAGCGATGGCGCTACGCTTAGAGCTAACAGGGCTTTGCAGTTAGTTAATTTCTCAGCGTTTGTTTCTGTGACAGGATCGGTTATACACTTATGCAGACCTTTGAATGCTAATATATTTTTTATTGCGAAACACCAGTTGTGGAAATTTTCCTGGCCTTTGAGTTTCTCTACTTCAAAACCCTTTTCCATTTTAACTTATAATTTCACTTATAAATTTTATATATATGTATATGTATATTAATTCAAAGTCTTACTTGAAGCGTTATTTTATTTTTATTATTACAGCAGATTTTGCACTTTTGATTTTTATTTTATTTATTTAATTCCGACACCCGACACTACAGCAGTAACCTTGCTCTGCTACCATGTAGAGAGAGAATAAAGAACACGACGGTTTGAGGTTTATGAGTGGACAGACTGTTTAATGTATCAAGAATATGCTTATAAGTATTACAATTATGCGAAGCTGGTAAATAAAGTATAATAAGCTTATGAGTGCATTTTATATGCACATATACAAATACAAATACATATTTAAATACATAAGTATTTTCAACAAAATAAACAGGCAGTAACACTTAATTATCATTAAAAAATTAAAAAAGCAAACTCAAATGTTTATATTTGGAATCAATCAAAGTAAAATCGTGGACTTTTTAATCGAAACTATTTCATTTCCTATTTAATAGAAAAGAAGGCAACTTCCATAAGATGAGATCCCTGTTAAACTCCATAGTTTTTGAAAATTCTAGTATTTTCAATAACACTGTAGTGAAAAAATTACAAAATTAACCAACCGTTTGTAATTGTTCTTTTGCGAAAAAATCAAGCAAAACAAAAGTCGATGGTGTTTATAGATCTCTTTGAATGGCCAATTGAGAATAGGCAATAATTGTTTTATGAAATAGCAGCAGGAAATAGTGTTACTCATATGCCATAACGTACATGGCGTATGAGTAACATTTTCCATCAGCATTGGCACTTTGCTACGATCGTAGTACGCTTTACCCTATTTTTACTACGCTTTTTAATTCAACTTATAGGTAGCAACTATTTGTAAATCACTATAATTCAAAAATGTTTATAAACAGGCCATGGCTTCAAGATCTAAATGTATGTATACTCTTATTGCAAATTGTGCAAGAAGCGACTGACCAAAAAAAAATCTGCAACATAAATAGGTAACACCGGACAATTTTTCGCATAACATACGGAAAGATTAAATCTGCGAACGGGATACGAATTTGCGGAAAGAGGTAACAACAACAAAAAGTGTTTAGTTCTATAAGTTCGGTATTTGGAAAATGCTACTGTAAAAGAAACAAGTCTAATACAATACTTAAAACAGTAAAAATGTTGTTGAAATTTAATTGTTATATTTTGTTTTAAAACACTAAATATGCATATGAATTTAAAATAACAACTAATTTTTATCTCTTGAAAGTTTTCTTTTTATTTGTTACTACGATTTTTCTTGTCTTTTGCTACACAATCGGTTTCGTCAGCTGCCAACCCTGTTTTACGGTATACACAGTGTAGTCTCATGATAAGAAAAATTTATAAAAAAAAATATTTTTGGCTAGGTTTCTCTCTAATTTACGAAGAGAAAAACGCAGTTACTATTTTACCAAATTCGTAAAATTTAATTAAGCTTTCGAATTCCAGGTTTTCTAAATTTATTAATTTAGTGGGTACACAAATATATGAGAAAACGTATTTTTTAAACTATTTTTCAAAAAAAATAAAAAATCATTTAAATATGCAGCGTTTCACTCTTTTCCAAAATTTTAGTACAAAGAGTACAATTATTGTCGATAAAAAGTGAAAGAGCGCCCAAGTAATATACTTGCGCTTGAGCAAACAATCTGTTTGCAGGTGTATAAAGTGGAAGTTGTGCAACGCTCTCTTTACCCGCTCAATTAGATAAAACCAACAAGCTAACAGTAACATACAGAGTTATGCCTGCAATGTGCAAACAACAGCACAACAACACGCAATGCTCCATGCAAAGTCGCAAAGTTATAAAAGTACAAACTGATAGGTACATTTTTCAGTTGTAGTCCTGATAGCCATTGCAAAACAACGTGTAACACATCAAAGAGAAACGCAATATAGCAAAAAAGGCGTACGAAATGTCAAGGGTTTTTAAATAATAAAAATAGCAGCCTCATAACTGCGCCTATGTGTTTAGTGCTAATAATAAAATGTAGGAGAACTTGAAAGACTATATTGGCAGAGTCATGAATACTGGAGAAATTATATATAGCATACTTTTGTGCGTGATAACGAATTAATGCATTGTATTTGAACATTGTATACATAGTGACACTAACAATTTCGCAAATTTATGCCATTATGTGCTTTTGAAAGTTTTTTAAACTGCTAAAGCTTGTGATTTTTATTAGCCTTAATGTGCAAGAAAAGGTGGAAAAACACCGTGTACAGGCAGGCAATCGATTATAAAGTGGCGTGTACCTAATATCACAAGATGCTGCGATTTAGAATCGTACCCATCTTTGTTATATGCACCATGCAACTATTCGTCACTGTGATAACAACAACCATACCGTCGGCAATCGGTACTAACGGTTTGGTCAACATGTTGCTTTTGTTGGCTACTATGAAAAACAAGTGCAAAATGGTGCTAAACCATAGACAACATTGCTGTTGAGCAACAAGCAGATAAGAGTAATATGGTGAATGCTTTTAAAATTGTATTTCTTTTGCAACTCTGCACACTCCGCCAGCGACGACTCGTCCTGTATAAAACGTTTACTTTTTGTACTACGTGTACTCGATGATGCTATGGCAGTACATACATCAACAATCAGCAAAGAGAGGGCTCAACAGCGAGCAATATGTCTTCATTTCTAACCAATACCAACACCGTTGCTCTTTTCTCTCTCGCAAAGGAGGCGAAATTACAGCTAAATAAATTAAATGTGCCTCTGAATTTGTACTAAATGAGGTTTACGGGCTACTCTAGCAAAAATAACGTAAATAATTGAGGGGAAATAGCGCAGTATGGCTGCGGTTACAAAAGTACATGCATGTGGGAAGAGTTTTATGATTGGCATTCACCAGAGAGTGACCAAAAAAGATTATTCGGCATCCGGTTCCTCCGGTTGCATCCAATTGTTAACAATAATTCAGGAATTAAAACGAATTACTCAGGAAACAGTTTTGTTTTTGGTGTTTAGAACTATACAACTGATCACAAACTATAGATCTTTCTTAATCGTTTTTTTACGGTGGATTCTAAAATCACAAAATAAGTTAACTTAAAGCATAATACATAAATGATTTTATGAACCCTTAGTAAAAAATTGCGATCAATTTTACCCGTGAACCTTTTTCAACGAGTCTTGTCATATTACTAATGCAAGTTTCACGCAAAATACCGCAGCTTCTATAATTTCGTGCAGCCATTTTCAGGCACTCACGCCAGCCTGCCACCTCAAAAGTGTTTCTGACAGACGGATATGATAAGTACTTAAGGCAGCCAATGGTGCATATGATTACAGCTCTATTTAAAACATTTAAGTTCTCCGTGGTGGAAGAATAACATATAAGCATGTCGTTTACCGTTTCCCAGAATTTATTGCATTCCGAGTTTCCGAATGGAAGATGTACTTTTTTTCTTCATAACAAAAGCGTACTCAAAAGTTTGTGATTGCTTAATGATGGCCGACTGTAATTAGAAAGCAAAGTTTTTGTAATTTTGCTCGGGTCAGTGCGTGCATCTAACCGCTCGGAGACGGCGGGCGCCATCTGTTGAGTTTTATCAATTTATTTTCTTCATCGATTTTATTGAGCTTGAGGCCTTTTTAATTAAAATTTCGTGGAAAATCCAAAATAATTTTCATTTTGGTGGAAGTTATAGCTATAGCTACTTCGGAGATCACCACATCCCCTCATAAGACTTCTTCACTGGGATTCGATACAGCGATCACAGCGTCCAAAGCCAGCAGTCTACCCATTGAGAGCTAAGTTCAAGCTCAATAGAATTGTTGAATATCATTTTTATAAGGCCATAAATAACAAAAACCAATAATTTATTTTCTTTAAATACATATTTACAGATTGCCAGATAAGAATGCATATCACGCTCGATGAAATATTTATTAATGGCCACCGGAACTTCGAAAGAAAGAAAAGGCACTGCAGCTGACACCTGTGCAAATGAACAACATTTTAATGAATGACTAAATAAAGTTTTATATACGTATTTTCTTTCTATTGTATTATGTATATAAAAACAATCAATAAAGCGTTCGAAGAGCATGGAAATTTTGAAATAAAGTTTAGTTTTTTTTTTTTTTATATACATACATACGTTTTTTAGAGAAGTTGTATGTAACACTTTTAATGAAGACAATTTTTTTTACATTTCATTTACATGGAAAATTTCAAATGCCCACCAACACCTTTTAAAATTGGAGTAAACATTTTTCCAAATGGCAGAATTTTCTTCTCAGTAAAAAGTTAATTTTAAGGCCATAAATTCGTTAGGTTAGTTATTTTTGATCACCCTAATGTACGTACATATATAAATCTGCAATTAATTTAATCTGTTACCTTTCTATACGTTCTAATTTTTCCTCATTTTAGATTTTAGTTCTTCTGTATTTTCTTTTTTAATTCCTCGTACATTCACTTAGCGAACGCGCTCGCTGCCAACTTTTTCGTGTCGAAATGAAACTTCCGCTTCGTCATTGCTGTCAAGCACCGCACAACTCAATGTGAAATTTTAATAATTTGATTGAGATTAAAGTTTTATTTGAGCTGTCAAAAACCGGTGCGCATTTAGAAAAAATTGAAAGTAAAAAGGTATGTAGTTTTATTTTGATAAGAAAATCAATTTAAAATTTTTGATTTTTGCACTGCTAGTATTGATTATTTGCCAAGGGTTCATAATTTTTTTTTTTTAATTTTAGTTCCAAGATATTAATGCCTTATATTCGACTCATAAGACTTAAGAGCTTCGGGCGAGATATGTTTACCAAACAATTTTTTATCATACTTTTAATTAATTAATGATGAAAGTTTAATAAAAATGTAAAAAACGCACCGACATTTTACATTGACTTGCATTCTTTGAGGACAAAAGCTCGGTACACTGAGGAAAAAAACGCGTTGTAGAAATGAAAATTTTTATTTGATTACCGTTTAAAAATTTTCGTATTTAAATCAAGTGAAAAGTGTTCAAAATTGAATATTTCTTTTATACATGCACTACGTATAATAGAAATATTTAATTCAAATACGCCCGTATTAAAATGAAGCATTTTTCACTGCACGGATGGCGTATGGCACGTCACGGATGCTTTTTCATATGTAATTAAGAGAGTATACACTGGAACATGTATAACTGGAACTGGATAAACCCAGCCAGCAAAGAAACGTACATTTTGCCAACAGTGCAGCTTAGTTCAATTTTCCGTATCCGAAAACGAATAGAAAAAACTCCTACAGTAATCATCAATTTTTACATCCGGAAAACGTTCGAATCGTTTGAAAAAGATGATGTCATTTGGAAGCAATAATTGTATTTTATTTTCTCATGCTAAACATTTGAAAGCATGCATGCGTAGTTGAGCGTGCAGAGGAGTGTGCCGCTTTTTTTATTAGCTTTCAGAAGGTGCCGGGTTTGAATTGCGTCAGGCACTCCCTAATTGTATTTTATTTCTTTCGAATCATGAAAAAGTATCTGTGAAGTGCAGAAGGAAAGCGTATTGAACGAAAAATTCAATCAGACAAATTCCTGAAAAAACAGCTGAAAACGTATCCGTTTCACATACTGTTGCCTGTACATACGTTTCTGCCGCACACTTTAGTAGGAAAACGGATCGTCAGGGTATCCGGAAATGGAATCAGTAAACAGACAAAAATCCGCACTTCATCCACTTTTTTGTTCTTTTTCGGATCGGTTTACGGATTTTTTGCTGGCTGGGAATGCACTAATCGCGCGCTGTGATGTTGATTCAAAGTCAACATTTGAAAATACATTTACATGTTTGGCTGTAGCATTGCATGTGTCGCTACTCTCTTGAGTGCAGACCTCTTGCGACCACTAACGTAACGTTTTTTGGCGGAGTTAAGTTGTTATTTTTTAACCATAGCTTTAAATCAAAGTTATTTGATTTTCTTTTAAGTTAACCATAGTAAAATAGTTTAATATTTTTGATAATACATGCCTCGTTTTTTTATTTCTTACATTAATTTTTCAACACTTTGGTTGGGGTCACTCGAGATCCCACGCGACTAATTTTGAGATATTCTTTAAACGCCTAACTAAGGGTTAAAAAAGACATTCAAACTTCAAACATATTGAGTTTTCATATGTATGTTATCACTTAAGTATCTGCATACTGAATATATTGCCAACTTTGAAGCCGTAACGAACATAGATATTGCTCCACTTGTTGTCGCTTTGTTACCATTTACCATGACCACCTTGCAACTTCTGGCTTCTCTCGACATGTGAAGGTTGTTGAAATTTTAATTGCAGCCACTTGCTTAAGTTTTGTAGCCCACTTAAGAGTAAAAACATAAAAAGGCATTCAATTGTAGTGCCCTCAAAGCGAATCAGTGTTAGCGAAAGAGAGACAAAGGGGAAGAAAGTGTTACCGCATGTTGGTCAAAGTGAACATTTTTGACGTCCTTTTAACTAAAGTGCAAGTGCGTCTAAATTGGAGCCAAACTGCTGCAGAATGCTGGTGCGATTGAAATAAAAGATAATTAAACGAATGCTATAAAGTGTCATGCATTTTCATTCAGTCTCATGAAGGGTTTAAGTATAAGTAGAGAATTTATATGTATTTAAAAGTATAAGAATAGTTTCGGAACCGTGAAAGTGAAATGAGAAAGTGCGAAATTTGTGTTGATACTCCTTCACTTACTTTGATACTCCTCCAACTAAAGCCAACTAAATCGTCGCCTCTAAAATCGTCTCATGTAAACACCGTACAAGCTTCCTTTGCTGTTCCACGATTTGGAATTGTGTATACCAAATGAATTGATTTAGTAAAACCTCTTTGCGATGTTAATGATCCCCAATTCTCTCACTGATCAGAAACTGGTCTTTTCGTCCATAAAAGTAAGCACTTTTAATTTTTTAAAGCATCTGCCGGGATTTAGATACAACTTGTTTTTATCAATAGCCAGAGTTGAGTCTGCGGTAATAACCAAGCCTACATCAGTAAGTTTTAACCATTATACATTTGCTACAACAATAAACTTTCAACTGCATTGTTATTTGCATTTGCGACTGTTTCTCTATTTGCTTTTGTTGCTGTTGCTAAATATAGTAATTTCCCAGTATATGTATGTGCACAATAACAACAAGTAGGAACCATTATTAGTACGAAAGGCTGTGCGTTGTATTACATAATTACAACTTGTTATTGTTATTGCGACATTATTATGATATCTGCAAGTAAATAATCAGTGGTCGCCTGTCAGATTCCTGATTGCTTCTCGTTATTTGCATAATATTCGAATGCAATGTGAAATAATTTAGCTAAAAACAAACATTATCTAATCAAATGTCTAAACATTCATAGTAAGGATTAATCAAAATTGTCGCACACATTCATAGGAGTAATGTTTGTATGGTTACACCATAGTTTACCCGTGTGGTTTTATTGTGCGATTCAAATTATGTCTCGGGTGCTACTTAGGGTAATTGACTTGATTTTTTCAAACCGTTTTCCACCGTTTTTTTATGAAATGTATAGGTTTTCCTAAAATCTCGATTTTTGTGATATCGAATAAACCGTTTTTTTCATTTCAAAAAAATCCTGTCAAAGTTTTAAGTGTTTCAAAGTTTTCAAGGCTTTTTTCAAGTTTGAGGTAAACCCCTAAACAGTTTTAAAATTATATGTTTGGGGTCGACCAGTATATCAGATTTGATTCCAATAAATGAATGCTTGACGCTTAAACGCTTTCTACGAGCGTAGCCGAGCTTCTCTTAAAATTCGTGTTCTGTTTTTTTTTTTTTTTTATGGCAGAAGTACACTCGGAGCTTTGCCATTGTTTGCCGACGGGCAACAGCTTTTTGAAAAAAACCTCTGTTGATGTTGCTGGGACCAGAAATTGAACCAGAGATCTCCCGAGTGGCAGTAGGCATCTCTAAGCAATAAAGAACATACCAAGATAAGCATTTTCACTGTATAAAAACTATGTAAAATTAAACCGGTTTATATGGTTTTTTTTTTCTTAATTTCAAAATCAGCAACCGGTTTTTTTCAAATTGCAATTTTTCGAATACCTCAAAAACCGGTTTTGCATGTACTCGTAATTTTTTTTGTTTGCTTTATATCTGTCATTTGATTGGAACTGTCAGCAATATTGCTATTCCGCTTATGTACATTTGCTATTAAAGAAGCTATGGATTTGAGGGATTTTATTTGTAAAAAAAAAAAACAGATATTCTTTTACTACAAATAACAGAGTAGGTAAATTGTAAAGTTTTGAAATATCTCAGCTAAACGACCGAGCACGTCAAATTTATTTTGACTTTAGAGGCCAACTATACAACTGTACTTTAAAATAAATACAGTGACTTCAACAAATGACCACCTGTTGATTTTTTCAGATTTTCATCGAAATTCCAAAATTTTAAGCTGAATCTTTAGAACATTTCTGGGTATGCAGTTTTATAGCCCATGCAGTTCTGGTCTAATGAAGTGCAGGTTCTAGCAGGCTAAAAAAGTGCGTCCATTTTTGAGAACTATTTTTTTGAGACTACTTTTGCGTTTTTTTTTAACCGACTTCCAAAATAGGAGGAGGTTATCAGTTCGTCGGAATATTTTTTTTTTATTTTTTCGTTTTTATTTTTTATTTTTTTTTATGTACATATGTTACCGCATAACTTTGGACCTCGTCAACCGATTTCGAGAATACTTTTTGCATCGGAAAGGTAATGTCTCCGGAGGTTGTCCCATCATTGGATCATGAAATATATATATATATTTTTTTTTTGTAAGTCGGTTTTTTTTTTGCTAAAAATTACTTGTATTTAACAAGTGCAATTTACAAACCCTGGCATCTGAATACCATGAATCTGAATATCTGAATATCATGAATACCAAAAAAAAATTTACAAATCTCGAAACACAACGAATATTTAGAAAAAATCGATAAGTGGTCTCTTTTGAGTCAATGTAAGTTAACAGTCCTAGATTACGTGACATTTTTAAGACACGTCGCGTTTTTGAGATATTTTTTAGGGAAGTTTTAGAGCTCTGAAAGTGTATTTTTCGATAGATAAATTAAAATGTGTTTTGATTTTTTTGTGTGAAAAGAATGTTTCTTCTTCGTAACGCTCGTATCTTTTTTCGGACAAAAAAATGTATATTGTTGCGAAATAATTCCGTTTCGCCGCATCTCCATTAAAACTAAATACATTTTTAATTATTAGTAAATAAGTTAACTCCTAGCACTATGTATGTGTATCTGGTGTGCACCCCGCGACAAACGATATGGTCTAAAAAAAGCAATGTAAATCCATATTTCTAAGTTTGTGCAAAATTATGAAAAATTCAAAAAAGTTGTAAACAAAAAATCTGTAGTGGGATTGTCTAAAAAATACCGTTTGAAATTTTATTTCATAGCTTGTTGCTACGTCTGAAGATTTTTTGGATGGAAGAAAATAAAAGCATATAATTAACTGTAATGTAATCAAAACTTAATAAACATTGAACAAAAACAAATAAAAATTGTCAAAAATGGTCAAAATGTCGTGTTTTTTTAAGCGAAGTGAAATCAGTGCAATGAATACGAGCGTTACTAATACGCCATGTACATACGTAATCTCCCTGCAAACCAAAGTTCCCGAAATCTTAACGAAATCTTTACGAGTATCTAATTTCTGCAACGATTTTTTTAAGATTCTTCAAAGAAAATTATATGAAGTGGTTGACACGGACTTGTAAAGAAATTTCTGTACGATAAATAAAGAAAAATTCTGCAAGAAATTCTTCCCATAACAGCATTATTTTCATTGCTTTACCGATTTTTTTCCGAAATTTCGTAAAAAATCGAACTGTACACAGTTTATTTCATTTTAGAAAACTCGGAAAAAAATCTGATGAGATCTTTACAATTCAGAATAACAGAAAAATGGTTTGCAGGGATGTAATATGTTTCCATGCATGCATGAGTATTTCGTATGAGTAACATTATTTCCTGCTAATATTTCTTAAACAAAAGTCGTTACGCATCTGCATTTAAGCATTCACAACTTTTTAAATTATCCATCGATTCGATAGTAGCTTGATTTTCTAGTAAAGATAGCCTTTAAACAGAAATGAAAAAAAATGTATTATATTATATATTATATTATAAAATTTGCAGTATTCGGAATATATACGATAACTGCTATAAGAAAAATGAAGCCCTGCAGTGTATCGTATCGCATCTGTTTGAGGGCATTTTCTTTTTATCGTTTTCACATCAAATACGATATAGTATCGCACCGATAGTATCGCATCTATTTGAGGCCACCTTTACTGCCAATTTTACGAAAGCAATTTAAGTAAAATTTTTTTGTTTCTGTCAGTTTCCATACTCCATATATCGGCGTTAAGCTAACTTCTCACTGTGTAAGCATTCCGAAATCAAAACGAGACAGTCTAGTACAATTTTTGTGTATATATTGTGAACGTGAGTGCCGTTTTTGTGTATGTGTTGTATACATGTTTATTTGTAAACGTATGTGTACGTGTTTATTGATATATCTACACTGTAATGTTTTCGGACGGTGCTAGCTCATACTGCCAATATAGGAGTGTTACATATATGACTATTACTATGCTTCCGAAAAATTCATTTCGCCACTAAATGTCGAAAAATATTTAGGGGATACGGCCTTTCTGAAAACGGCTACTTAATCGAGAGCCCAACATAAATTTGGTGTTTTAGGTCATTTAGCTGTGATACTTTTTCCTCCCTACTTTGCAGTAAGTAATATGAAATATTTTACAGTTGCGGCCATTGAAATCTGAAATCTGATAGGTAAAAGATTCAGGCATGAATCAGCTATTATACTGGCCAACAAAATAGAATAAAGATGTAATCGGGAATTCTCTGAACAGCATAAAGAGAAAGCATAAATGTTGCCCTCTTATCTCAAAAGATACAAAAATTGGTTTCGCAAACTTAGGTCACAAAAATAAAAATGTGGCGTATGCTACCTGAAATATTCTCCTATTCTATTTATCGCATCAATTCCAATTTATTTTATATTTATATTTATTTCATATTGTAGTTTTACTGCAAAACACAAATAACGTGCTTCACTATTGGCGTTGTAAAAATCTCCCTCCCTATACCTGAAAATTAGAGGTCTCACTAACGAGTGGTTTAATTTTAATGCTTTTCTAGATATTCATAAACCTATTGAATGTATATACTAGTTCAACTTTCAGGCGTTAGTGGCTTTAAATAAGATAAAAATGAAAATGGTAGAGTCCTCCACTTGAAAATTTGTAAGCATAAATGTAATGAAGAAACAGCGTAAATAAGAATGTGCAGTTAATGAATACTGCGTTGTCGAAGCGTACAATTATTTGTACACGAAGTGGAAGGTACAAGTCAACAAAAGCACAAATTTTAATGACTATCAGCAGTAGTATGAAATGCGGACAGCAATGACGGATATGTCGAATGCACGATGGTTGTTCTTATTACCTTATTTTTACATTTAATGATTATTTGCACAGTGGCCCAGTTACACATTAGTATGTACAGTTGCCTTTTCATAGATGCAGATGTAGACATTTCTGTATTTCTTTATTTCGTATGAGCGAGTACATATTTATATACAGCGAAGCAATAATTAAGCGGGTTACACTGTAGTTAAGCACATAAAAATACAACTATTGGCTGGACTTGTTGAACGCATGGATGACTACGCGCCGGTGAAAAGATTCCTCGACTCGGCACCTATGAGTGGATAAGGAAAGCAAGGACGATGAAGTTAGAAAGTCTCAAATGAAGAAAGTCTCAAATGTATATCTACAGTGTATGCTCAAAAAGAGGAACAGCTGCTCAAAGGCAAAAGCGCTAAAAAAAAGAAAAAATGTGGCTGAAAACGAAAGTGCAAACACTAGAATTAAAGCAAAGACTAACTTTTTTAGCGCATGAAAAACACCAGCTGTTACGGATGAGGCCGACATTTGCGTAAGAAGTTTTTGAATGGTGTGGCATAACCCATCCAGGAATTTTACTAAACCAAACTAAACGTTTTGTGTGCCATCGAATTGTCAAGTGCCGGCTGTGGCACACTCCAGTGCTGACAAAATAAGAAAAAAGTGAAAAAAAAACTTCAGAAAATTAGAAACAACACCAGCAACGAGCGCTAGGCGGCTAAGAGAAAAGTTATAAAAGAAAAAGTTTGCAATTCGCAAAGCGGCAACTAAGTGGCAAAAATATAAGCAAAACAAATAAATCAGTGCCACGACAGCAAGCACAAAAACAAAAAAAAACAAGTAAGAGCAGCGCTGTCTTCGGCTATGCCGAAGGCTTCATACCTTTCATGAACATCTGCAAATTTTACTTTGACAGATTACTGCTTTTGAATACATCTGCATACATCGATAGAGGAGTTACATACTTATATAAAAAATCGCATCTAAACAATCAGAGGTATGGAACATATACTTTATATGGCACCAATCTAAGTGATTTTCACTGCTATGTGATCGGTATGTAAACCGGTAACACAATTTATTGGGTTTAGTTTCCTACATAAAGAAGATACAGTTCTATCTGGGTCGAGTGAACTAATTAATGCAAGACCAGTTCATAAAATGCAGATTGTTCACTATATCCAGATTGAGTTTTTTGTTCTTTAAAATCAATTTTATTGCGCAGTACGTCTTTTGAAGTTAAATTTTTAAGAACTCTGAAATGTCGTCTTTTCCCTCAGCTAATGCCAACACATGTTTCCTGTTGTTGTTCTATCGTTGTCGTCAAGCTCTATTAGCGGTAGACCCTGGAAGCGTGCAGCCTCGATGGGGTCTGTCCATACGGCCAGAGGCGTTAGCAGGGTGGGGTTCAGTGGGTATGCGAAAGAATGCTGCGAGTCATGGGGCTTTTCTCCGAATGCAGGGAATTCATTTGGCACATTTGCATTTATTCTGCTCAAGTATGAGTTCAACCTGCTGCAGTAGCCAGATCGAAGTTGGGCTATGGGGTCCGACTCTCCCGAGGCAGACGAAGCTCTGCCTCGTCCACGTCTGGTGGTTGCGTGCCCAGAACGGCATACACAGATCGAGAGTCTATATAACTGTCGGTAGGCTGTTGGGTCCAGAGGTAGTTTTTTGAACCCCCGGACTTCGTCCGTCAGTTCATAAAGATGCCTTTGACGTGCCGTCGCGGAGGTTCTTCCGCAAGCAGATGTCTGTTCGGGTACCTAACACGGTGACACCCTACTAGGAATTGCTTGCAGAGCATTGTGTTATGTTCCTTAATCGGGAGCACGTTGGCCTCGTTGCGCAGGTGATGTTTCGGCAACATCAGAAGGCATCCTGTCGCTGTCTGAGTGCCGTGTTTTGGCAAGTCTGCAGTTTCATTCACTGCGTCCTACTAGTCCCCGATAACCACACAGGCGTTGCATAGTTCAGAACCGGGCGGCCAATTGCCTTGTACGTTGCCAGCAACATTTCTTTGTTCTTTGTTTTAGGGGAGAGGGTTAGGCTCCGTGCAGGGACGAAGCGAGAAAACTCGGTGAAATAACCATTATCGAGCAATCGTCAGCATAAGAGACAATCGAGACTACCTCTGGTGGTTGAGGGAGCTTAGAAATGTAAATGTTGAACAGTAGTGGGGAAAGGGCGCCACCCCGTTGATCTCGCTGTTTTATTTTCCTATGTTTGCTCGATTTGTCTCTAAAGATCACTGCCGACCATTCAGGTATTTCGCAGCCCACCGTTTGTCTTCTAGTAGCGTTACTTGAATAGTTCTATATAGCTATCGGGCGAGAAGACTCCTTTGTTGGACGGTTTCCCCGGTGGACAATCACCTCACGGTTGACCAAAGCCTGCTCATACCAGAGGCGAAGTTACAGGTCTTCAGATGGTCTTCCCACTTCTTCCGCTTATGTACGTTCACTAGTTGCCGAATCTCCGAGTTGAGATCCCTATACGGGGATTTACGGGATCGGCCTGGAGAAGGGATGAACCTTTTTGTTATTAAATTTGTCGTTACAGTTTCGAATTTGGAAGGAATTGGTTTTAAATTTTGTTCACTCCACAAAGACACAAAATTGTTCACTCTATAGAGTACTCAATGGAAAAATTTTCATGTTCACTCTTTCGAGGTGTTCGTAGCATCGGGTGTTCACTCCAGCCAGATAACACTGTATATCGCAAAAACTGGTATCTGAACAATCAGTGGTATAGGAGATAAAGCTTATACAGCATAGATTTTGATGATTTTCTCAGTAGACTTTGTATTATTATTTATAAAATATCTTACGAAATTTATCGGTTTTAGCTGTTCAAATAAAGAAGTTTTACAGTAAAATCCCATATCTGAACAATCAGATGTATGGAAGATATATGTTGTAGTCATCCGATCCTTGTTATTTTCACTGTAAGTATTCTGTTGATAATGAGTGAAAATGGTGCGAAGTTTCATGTTCCTAGCTGCATAAATGGAGGAGTTATGATAAAAGACCTCATATCTGAACAATCAGTTGTATGGGGTCTGTAGGTTATAGTGACCCGATCTTTGTTATTTTCGCTGTAAGTCTTCTGTTCATAATTAGTGAAAACAGCGCGAAATTTCATGGTTTTAGCTACATAAATGGATGAATTATAACGAAAAATCTCATATCTGAACAATCAGTTGTATGGGTGCTATAGGTTATAGTTACCCGATCTTTTTAATTTTCACTGTAAGTTTTCTGTTGATAATTATTGAAAATAGTGCGGAATTTCATGTTCCTAGCTATATAAATGGAGGAGTTATAACGAAAAATTTTATATCTGAACAATCAGTTGTATGGGAGCTATAGGTTATAGTGACCCGATCTTTGTAATTTTCACTGTAAGTATTCTGTTGATAATGGGTGCAAGTACTGCAAAATTTCATGTTCGTAGCTGCATAAATGGAGAAGTTATAACGAAAAATCTCATATCTGAACAATCAGTTGTATGGGAGCTATATGTTATAGTGGTCCGATTCTGCCGGTTCCGACAAATGATTAATACATTATAAAAATACACCCACCTACCAAATTTGATACGGATATCTCGAAAACTGAGAGACTAGATTGCATACAAACAGACGGACAGACGGACAGACGGACATGGCTAAATCAACTCAGCTCGACGTTCTGATCATATAAGTATACATTTTAATGGGTCTATCTCTTTTTGTTCTGGTACTTACAAACATCGGACCAAAGTTATAATACCATTTCATGCTCATGAAAGGTATAAAAATTATATAAGCAACTTGCCACTGAAAATGGTGCAGAGTTGAAAATTTGTGTGGCAACCAACTTGGTGGTTATTAGGCGGCTTCTTGGAGTTTTTCCGTTGAGTGGCTATGGTGTTGTCCGCTGGCAGCTGGTGTCAAGCTAAATTCAGACTTCATGCGTATGCATGCTGCTGAGGTTACGAGAGTTACGTCGGGCAAGAGTGTTTTCGACGCCAACACTCAAGGCGGTCTCAACACGGCTGACGTTTCAGTTACGTGTCGTTGATTTTGACATCCGTACATTTCGACGCTGGCACGTTGGCGTTCGCGTTCTGGCGACGCATGGGTGCAAACAAAAAAATAATAACTTCTTCCCTTAGCACCTAATACTGCCACAGTTGGAGACAGATTTCTGCAGAGGATGGCAAGCGAAGGGGAGGCTGCCGTTTCCAATGTTGTAAAGTTTTCACAATGTGGTACTAAGTGTGCGCAGAACGCACCAGCTGCTACTCTTAAAATTTTTGGAATATTTTAACCCTAGCGAGGGGAACTGGGCCTAATTAGGTACAGTGAGACGAAAAGTTTAAAGGTCCCACATTTTTTCGAAGTCGTTAATTATCAAACTAAAGGGTCATACTAAATAGACGTTCGTCTTTTATTTGAAGAGCTGATCGCTAAGCTGTTTTATTACTGCGAAAGTAAGAAGCTAACCTTGAAATTCTTCTAAGTACTTCTTTAATGTCAGTCACTTCTGCCAGAAAATCTCAACAACAGTCAGGAAGCCTAAACTTGACGTTCGTGGTGGGTAAATGGCAGAAGATCTCACTTCCCCACCGGCGATAAGCTATTTTGAATTTAGTCAAAAGCAGACATGAATTCGATGAGTACGGAAAGATGACCCTCCAGGAATAGGCCAAAGTTTGCGAGCTATCCAACCGTGCAAAATGGGCCAGAAATTGCTTAGAACTCCTACTAAAATAATTATTTCCAAACTAAAACTTGGTACTTCGGAAAAGCCTGTAAAAAGGACATCGAGGCAGGTTCTTTGGTTTTTTGCTTTTTTTTTGGAATTTTGTGGGAAATTTATGTGCCACTAATTTTTCTTTTAAATTTTTACGCAACGCTAAGTTTACGATTTTTAATTTGTGTCACGCACTCGAAAAA
>NW_023458561.1:43901881-43904267 GCF_013731165.1 Rhagoletis pomonella | reverse complement strand
CGGATGGTTACCGTATGACTCATAGTGCTCATATAGCCTGTACGTACATATGTATGTTTGTTTTTTGACTGTAACCACTGTAACCATAATATGTACTTACCACCACTATAAGGAGGGCACACCAGTTTGCACTCCACGTACGCCTAGGCATGTTTAACGAAGTGTGAGTTGCGTGCTGACTACATACATAAGTATAATGGTCATAACGAATACAAACAAAAATAAAGTAAGAACTTAAAAAAAGTTTAATGCTCATTTGTACAAATATATTTTTTAGATAGATCTTAAATATGTATGTGGCTGTTTGAAGATTCCTCACTTACATACATATGTATACTTATATGACATTCACCGGCTTTTAGGCAACTTGCTATTAAAAAAAATTAAACTGGTCAACATAAGTCGTTTTAATTCAGCATTTTTTCCTGTACTTGCGTTAGCTTACTTAAAACTAATACCTCTCTTTTTCTATACATACTTGGCGCACCACCCACTCCACTGGCTGACTAGGAGCGACGACAGCGTTGCGTTGAATTTTTAATATTTATTTGCTATGTGGACTTGCTCCTAAACAGATGTTGGACATTCTTAGTTCTGTATTTATTAAAAACATGCCAACAAAATAAATGAATTGCTTGATTTCAAATGGCTTCCATGTCGCTCGTAATTTAGTTTTATAGTCGCTTTAATTAGGTTTGATATATTTGTTTTGTGTTGCTTATAAATTTTTATAAGCTTGACTTTAATTGTAGCTTATAAAAGCTCATATCCGTATGGTTGTAATTGAAGTGCCATAAAAATATTTCCCATTCAAGTCACAACATCGTCCCAGCTTTGTTTTGGGGGGATAGAGATAAGAGCAAGTTTGAAAGGAATTTTTGTTATGTTAGTGGTAACCAATCGAGGTTATACTTCACTATATCTTCTACTTATCTTTTAAAAAATAGGGATGGGAGTCGTTTGAAAAAAAAAAACGGTTTGCCATTATTCACAGTTTTTCATTCCAGTTTTAAATTGCTTCAAAAATATCAAAATAAAACCGGGATTTTCGGTAAATCGAAATTTATCTTCCTGTGTTGTTCACTAGATGGCATATAATTTAAAATGTAAGAGAGTAGAACAGTATTTCAGTTATAGCCGAATTTTGATTTTTTGAGATCCGAAAAAAGTGTAGTCACTTAATTAAATTTTTTTTTTAGATACAGTTGGCCGGACGCCACACTTTTGTACGCACGCTTATGAAAAAATCTCCGCTCAATTCGAATACGGAATCGGAACATAAGAAAGTAAAACCGTTTTTCAGATATAGTTAAATTTCGCGATTTTGAGATCCAAAAAAAGTGCACTTACTAAATTGAAATTTTCTTTGGATGTATTTGGCCAATCTTAAACTCCTTTTTGTATTAGTAAAGGCTATAAAAGTTGCCATAAACTGCTTCAACAAGATTATCCAACTATATAAGAAATTTAGGAGCTATACATTGATTTAACGACAAGTTTTCATAACTTTGACAAAAGTTTCAAAAAAGCTAACTTTTACTACACACTTGTGTAAAACTTCTATATTAACTTTTCCGGGTTGCAAAATCATGTATTATACATTTAGTCCTACTTCCGTTCATTTTTTCCGCAGAATTTTATGGTATTAACATTTTGATATAATAAATAAGAAATGATGAAAAGATGTGGAAAAAAATTTTAGGAATTAAGTGGGACGCTCGGTAACTTTAGAAAAATTGTAAAAGCTAATCAAGTATTAGAACTTAGTGTGTTCCCCACTGCTATTAACTGCAGTTTCACTAAACTGTGCAAACACATGCCATATTCGTATTCTACGAGTAAATAGAAATAAAATTAAAATAATAAAACCAAAACGTGAAACGGCAACTGGCAAATTCAGCAGCAGAATAAGCTCTGCTGATCTTAGAACAAGCAGTATGAGTCCTGCTTTGTTCTCAAATGTTTGGTTGTAGCGCTGAAAAAAATTAAGAAAAAGAAAAAGAGCTAGATTTTTTTTGATGAATTTCAATCTCTTCTTCTTATGCTGCTTACAAACCTCGGACCGAAGTTTTAATACCTCTTCGTGTTTATGAAAGTTATAAAAATTTAAGCTACGTATTTATTTCGACCCTACTTCAAAATTGTTCATCAATAAAAACATTTTTTTCCCGGACAAAGAAATAGTTGCAAACATATGCTTGCATATAAATTTTCCTTTACGTATCTGCGGCGGATAAAATCTAGTCGATTGCAACACATTGAATAACCATTAAAAGGACACAAAAAATACGGTTTGGCACCTAATAACTTTTACAACGGTTCACATCTACATATGTATGTACATAAATAAATACTGTCGTCCAACTACCGCGGATATTTTTTTTTT
>NW_023458561.1:43901293-43901871 GCF_013731165.1 Rhagoletis pomonella | reverse complement strand
TTTTTTTACTGGAAGTAAGAATTAGAGCTGAAAATAAATTTAATAATTTATGATGCCAAATAACATATATACTCGTACATATTTCAATGCCTGCAAACTCATTAAAAGTAATAAATTCAGTCACAGTGATGGAAATGACGAAAGTTTCATTTTCAAAAACATTGTAAGCAACTGCGAAAAGTTCCAAAATATTATTGCCAAAATTTTTTACCACTTTCAAAACAACAGCATTTATCAAACGACCAAAGCAAATAGCCTCAACTGTCGTAAATTAGATTAAGCGAAGCACTCTCGGCTACCCAATAATTTGTGAGCTATGTAATCAAGAGATATGCAACAAAACAGCACTGAATTGTTAGCCCACTTATACATACAAGCGACATAAATACGACAAGAAGTATTTATGCGAGTAAAAGTAAGCCAGATAAAGGCACAACAATGCCATGTAAAACAAATTATGAACGACTTTGTGTTTTACGGGTGTCAATGTGCAGAATGCATTGCCAAGCACTAAGAATGTGCAACACGAAAGAATGCTTTATAGCCAAGAATGATAAGAAAACAACACGATATACATA
>NW_023458561.1:43899470-43901193 GCF_013731165.1 Rhagoletis pomonella | reverse complement strand
AAAAACCATACTTTCCTAATCGCTGCCTCATTCACCAAATTACACGCTTACCTCACACTGCCATAACTATCGTCTCTCAAAAAGTCAACAAGAATGTAAAAGTATCCAAATTTACTCTCCTTTCAATTGCTTCGCCAATCGAAATTAAATTTAGGTGCTTTGGCTGAAATAATTCGTGTGAAAGCCGCATTGCTGCAGTTGGCTGAACTTTTGCCTAAATTTAAATTCCGCCAGGGTGTTTTATTTTGTTCAATTCTAAGGAATTTTCCGACAAACGACACAAAGCCCATAAGAATCCTTCAAGCGCCGGATCCATGAAAGGAAACATTTTAAGTCTAAAATCGATTAAACCGAGAAATATATGTAGAGGACAAAAGAATTCTTCACCTTCTCCTTTGGTGCACTGCACTGCCTCTAAGCAGAGTAGGACTTCCGGGAGCGGCTTTTTTGACGATTTACATCTGTAAAGTGACGTATATAAGTATTAGGTGCCTTAGAAGGTACGGAAAATGAAATGAAATGAAATTAAAGTTTTTCTTGAATTTCAATAAGGCAGTCATTTCGGTGGTAATACATAAATAGCAACACTTTTGCCATAATTTTCGGTCAATAACCGTAAGAACTTGAGCACCATCGACTCGCCATAACAAATTGCTGACTGCTCAGCATTTTGCTTTGATTTTTTTTTCTTTTTTGCTTTTTTACTTTATTTTTCTTTCCTTAGTGTTTCCCTTTGCTTCCTCGATGTACGTTCGCACTGACTTCCTTTTCATTTCGCTTGACTGTCTGATGTGGTCATTGTTACGGTGACCATATTTATGCGAGCCGAATACGGGACAAAAAATAATTTTGCAAATTTTTTCCATAAAAGCTAACAGATCTTAACACCTTCTTAAATGATCTTAGATGCATGTATTAGCCTTGAAACAGCATCCTTTGAGTAACATCACAAATTTGTAGGAAATTTTTTTACAACAGTTTCGTTAAATTTTAGTACGATAAACTGCAAGTTTTAAGTAGCTAGCACTTACCGTTAACATTTGGCAGATTTTTTTGTCGACGGTGCTACGCATTTTTTTCATACAAAGTTAGTATGTTCGACAATTAATTGAAAGGGAAGCAAATGAGCAGCACGCTGCACGTGCACTTTATTATACTTAATTTTAATGAGCTACAAAACTGTAACCAAATTTTTTTTCTAAAGTTTCTAAAGAAAAAGTTTGAAATTTTGGTGAAAATTTGCAGAATTAATTCTCATAGGTTTTGCGCAAAGTAAACTTTGGAATTATATGGTTTTTGTTAGGAAAAAAGTTTTACTTTCATAAAATAAATAATAAACATTAAGTGAACTAAGGAAAAATAGCCAAAACTTACTAAAATGTCGAGTCCTATTTTCATTTTGCGTCACTGTATGTCTTCCTCGATTCGAAGCATTCAGATTGGAAAATAATAACTGTTTATGGGGAAAGGTACGATCATATTTCATCATCATTTAAAACTGGTTCATAGACATGCAATTTTAATGAGCTTTGAAGGCGTCGAAATACCGAACCCCCAATACGGGACAAATACAGGACATTAAAAGAAATACAGACATCTTGGCGTCCCGTATAAAATAAATTAATTGCCTGGACAATTGTTTAAAAAATAGGACTGTCCCGTATAATACGGGACAACGGATGGTTACCGTATGACTCATAGTGCTCATATAGCCTGTACGTAC
>NW_023458561.1:43897647-43899370 GCF_013731165.1 Rhagoletis pomonella | reverse complement strand
GTACGTACAGGCTATATGAGCACTATGAGTCATACGGTAACCATCCGGTAACCATCCGTCGTCCCGTATTATACGGGACAGTCCTCTTTTTTAACCAATTGTCCTGGCAATTAATTTATTTTATACGGGACGCCAAATGTTCTGTATTTCTTTTAATGTCCTGTATTTGTCCCGTATTCGGTGTTCGGTATTTCAGCGCCTTCAAAGCTCATTAAAATTGCATGTCTATGAACCTGTTTTAAGTGATGTTGGAATATGATCGTAACTTTCTCCATAAACAGTTTTTATTTTCTAATCTGAACGCATGTGCTTCGAATCGAGGAACACATACAGTGACGCAAAAAGAAAATAGGACTCGACATTTTAGTAAGTTTTGGATATTTTTCCTTAGTTCACTTAAGGTTTATTATTTATTTTATGAAAGTAAAATTTTTTTCCTAACAAAAACCATATAAATCCAAAGTTTACTTTGCGCAAAACCTATGAGAATTAATTCTGCAAATTTTCACCAAAATTTCAAACTTTTTCTTTAGAAACTTTAGAAAAAAAATTTGGTTACAGTTTTGTAGCTCATTAAAATTGGGTATATAAAGTGCACGTGCAGCGTGCTGCTCATTTGCTTCCCTTTCAATTAATTGTCGAACATACTAACTTTGTATGAAAAAAATGCGTAGCACCGTCGACAAAAAAAATCTGCCAAATGTTAACGGTAAGTGCTAGCTACTTAAAACTTGCAGGTTATCGTACCAAAATTTAACGAAACTTTTGTAAAAAATGTTGTGCAGTAAAAATCTTCAGAAAATTTCCTACAAATTTGTGATGTTACTCAAAGGATGCTGTTTCAAGGCTAATACATGCATCTAAGATAATTTAAAAAGGTGTTAAGATCTGTTAGCTTTTATGGAAGAAATTTGCAAAATTATTTTTTGTCCCGTATTCGGCTCGCATAAATATGGTCACCGTAACAATGACCACATCAGACAGTCAAGCGAAATGAAAAGGAAGTCAGTGCGAACGTACATCGAGGAAGCAAAGCGAAACACTAAGGAAAGAAAAATAAAGTAAAAAAGCAAAAAAGGAAAAAAATCAAAGCAAAATGCTGAGCAGTCAGCAATTTGTTATGGCGAGTCGATGGTGCTCAAGTTCTTACGGTTATTGACCGAAAATTATGGCAAAAGTGTTGCTAGTTATGTATTACCACCAAAATGACTGCCTTATTGAAATTCAAGAAAAACTTTAATTTCATTTCATTTGCCGTACCTTCTAAGGCACCTAATACTTATATACGTCACTTTACAGATGTAAATCGTCAAAAAAGCCGCTCCCGGAAGTCCTACTCTGCTTAGAGGCAGTGCAGTGCACCAAAGGAGAAGGTGAATCGATTTTAGACTTAAAATGTTTCCTTTCATGGATCCGGCGCTTGAAGGATTCTTATGGGCTTTGTGTCGTTTGTCGGAAAATTCCTTAGAATTGAACAAAATAAAACACCCTGGCGGAATTTAAATTTAGGCAAAAGTTCAGCCAACTGCAGCAATGCGGCTTTCACACGAATTATTTCTGCCAAAGCACCTAAATTTAATTTCGATTGGCGAAGCAATTGAAAGGAGAGTAAATTTGGATACTTTTACATTCTTGTTGACTTTTTGAGAGACGATAGTTATGGCAGTGTGAGGTAGGCGTGTAATTTGGTGAATGAGGCAGCGATTAGGAAAGTATGGTTTTT
>NW_023458561.1:43896934-43897547 GCF_013731165.1 Rhagoletis pomonella | reverse complement strand
TCCCATTAAGAGAAATAGAGTTTTCCGATCGAAAAATATTGACTTTCAAGAATTCTATACCATTTCCACGAATATTTTTAAACCTTGAGCGCTTTGGGCGATTTCGAAATAAAAAAAAAGCAGTACTTATTTCTCCGGTATAGACCGATCCTTGGGGGTAAGAGCATTAAAATTACGACTTTACTTTTTTTACATGCACTTTTGAACCGCCCTGATGTGTACCCGGTCGGGAAACGCACTAGTGCCGAACTGCGGGTAAATTTTTTGTTTGCATGCCAGCAACTGGCGAATTTATTATTGCCTACGAAATCTCAACCTTCTATTTATAGTTTCGAACCAGTTCTAAATTCGTCACCTTAGATATAGATTTGTAATCATTTTTTTTTTATTCTTGGAAACTTGTCACATTTTCTGTGATTACTTTGGACTTGGCAAATTTGCCAATAAATAAAAATTGTTAGAAATATAACAGGTAGCTCGATCTTTTCGAAAACGTAGCATTTCTTCTGTGCCTTTGCTTCTTGCATCAAAATATATTTTTTTAGAAAAAGTGGAGCTAGCTGCAACTCTTCGCTCCTTGCTAGCGATATGTAGTTTTAAAAATGTACAATAA
>NW_023458561.1:43839627-43896924 GCF_013731165.1 Rhagoletis pomonella | reverse complement strand
TTTAATAGTTTTCCAAATATCTCGAGAGCGGGGCGAGAAAAAATTAAAAAAATCACACATACACACATTAAAATTCTCTATGAAATTAAATATTTTTAAACTTATTTTTACTTGAAAAATTTTTCACATACAAATTTTTTGATAAAAAAAAAAATGCTTTTGAAAATATGCAATCTAAAACAAATTTAAAAAAAAAGACAATGCGCAATATTTAAAAATAGTGTTATGTGGAGCACTCTACAATAATTTGAGTTACGAATTTTTTTTACGCCGAAGTTGAGTAAAATGAGTACATAACAAATTTACAAATTGTTAAAAATTTTTTTTAGAATTTTTTGAGTATGCAGTTTTGTAGCTCATTAAATTTTAGTTCAACAAAGGGCAAGTTTTAAGTTACTGCAAAATTGCGTTGATTTTTAATATTTTTAAGCTGGCGGTTTTTTGCACTTTTTTCTTATGGAAGAAAATGCGGAAAACCGTTTTCAAAGAAAAGTAAGCTTAAAACTTGCACTTTGCTATATTAAATTTAATGGGCTACAAAACTGCAAACTCCAAAAAAAAATTTTGAAAAATTGCAAAATTTTTTAAATCTGTATGTACTCATTTTACTCAACTTCGGTGTAAAAAAATGCATAACTCATATTATTGTAGAGTGTACCCCATAATACTATACTTAAATATTGCACAATACTCAGAGCTACGATTGTGATTTTTTTAATATTTTTTGAGATGACATATTTTCAAAACTATTTTTTTTATAAAAAAATTCGTATGTGAAAAATTTTTTAAGAAAAAAAAATTTAAAATATTTCTCTTCATAGAGAATTTTGACGTGTGTATGTGTGATTTTTTTTTCAAATTCTTTCCTTGCCGTGTTCTCGAGATATTTGGAAAAATATTATATCGATTTGTTTTTGTGTTTGTGCTGTAAAGTTTTCAAAAATGTATTAATCAAGCTCAAATTTCATATTTATTATTTATTATTTATGTTTATCCATCAACCCTAAAAAATTGAAGCAAATCAAATACATTTTGGTATGGAACGCCCCACATCACAGAGAACGGCAGTGCGCGCGAGTGACGAAAGCAGCCACAGTAGCATGCTGAAATGACTCGCTTATATATACACGAGATTTGGAAGTTCTTATCCAGACGTCCAATTGACATGTTTGAGACATCGTTGGAAAGGTCTTGCAGAGCGCGTCCAGAAAATGTACTCAAGCTTCATAAACGATTAACCGGATTCTTAAAAATTAGGCTAAAGTGTTGCGAAACAAAAAACGTTTTTTTTGCTTTTGCCGGTTTAAGGGGGCATGTAGGTACACCCAACATATTTGGTGTTATTCTATAGGCCAATACCTTGCAAACGATACCTTATATATTGAGTTCTGGCTACTATTTGGAAAGATATAGAGCTAAATGTGTTTTGGTTCGTGTCTCCACTACGAGATGCGTTGGTATGTATGTGGCGTCTGTACGTACCTTCATTTAATTTTTTTCAAACTTTCAGGAATTAAAGTACACAAAAAACTAAGAAGGTTTTGTTCCAGGATGTTTTGATTCGTACGCCTGTGTGGGCGTGACTGCTGCCTGAAATTCGAAAAAAGGCATTTTTTTAAACTACCACTGAGGCCGCACTACTAAGTCCATGTCATTTAACTGGGTATCAGTAGAAGGGTCTTCAAACAAGCTATCTAGCGCTGTCTTTTGTGTTTATAAAATACATATATGTCATAACGTTATCGCCTGAAAATTAAAAATCGAGTTGCTGAAAATATACATTTGGGGCATTTTCTCAAAAACTGGTCAGTCGATTTTATTCTAGGTTTCCACAAATCTAGCCCAAAAACCCTAAGCTTTCGTCTGGTATATAGCTTATATCTGGGAAAACTCTTGTTGTGGAGATATTGCTATTCAAATTGAAAAAATGTCGCTCCAAAACGGGTCAAATGGTTAAAAATTAACATATCCGTCTAATTTGGTTGCTTTAAGATATAAAAATAACATACCCAGTTCCCCGAAAAAATTGCCCATTCCCCGATTGCCACTTAAACCGAAATTCCCTGCAAATCGGGGAATTTTCCGCGAGTTGTCAAGTTGAAGGATGCAGCTGTGCTAATCACTTCGTACATGTCTTGGAAACCACAATTTATGTGTATTTTAGAGTTTTTTCAGTCACATGCCGAAATTGTAGCATTTTCCCCCATTTTAATTGCAGGTATGTAAACAGTATTTAACTATGCTACATGGGTTTATCACCCGCACTTAACCTACCTGGGAAGACGCGTACAATATTAGCTACAGTTGTACATAAATATGTATGTATGAATGCATTTAGTTCACCCAATGTGCCGCTACTACTTACATACATACATATGTATAAATTGCCACTGAGCAAAACAACTTGAGAAAAAAAGCATTAGTTTAATAGCACGAGCGCAACATCGTACACGTGATAGAAGTAAAACTTCTTAGAAAAAGCACATGTGTGCGCCCCACACCCGGTAGAAATCTTAACAAAAATAAACTACGAGACTATCAGACGAATACAGTTGTTTATTGTTTCCAAAGTTGGTACCAAGTTGATAAGTTTTTATCATTTCTCATATTTTTTTTTTTATTTTTTCGAATACAAAGGATATGATCATTATTTTCGCTTTATTCCGTATTCGAGAAATTATGTGTTTCAATGGACACATCGATTTGAATACATAATTTAGATTTAGATAATATTTTTAGCAATTTATTTGAGAAAAATAAAACTTTTAGATTATTGTTATGAATTTTCGTCGATTTTAAATTTGCTACCCCAAAATAACTGATATCAAATAAAACACCTCTTCGAGGTAAAATTTTCGAGTGACGAAAACTGAACTAGAAACACAAAATTTATGATATCAATTTCGTGACGAAAATTATACGCATTTTTTAACTGCCTTTGAAACGTACGGAAAATCTTTTTTTATTTATTCGGAACGTTGTGAAATTCCGTTTATTGCTAGAAACACAATTAAAACAAAACAGAACTTTTGCAACGATTCGTATGAATAAAAAAAGATTTTCCGTACGTTTCCAAGGCAGTTAAAAAATGCGTATAATTTTCGTCACGAAATTGATATCATAAATTTTGTGTTTCTAGTTCAGCTTTCGTCACTCGAAAATTTTACCTCGACGAGGTGTTTTATTTGATATATGTTATCTTTTAGTAATATCACTTTTGGCTGACTAAATCGTCTGAATCTAAGTATGTGAGGCGTAGCACAATATGTATATTTTGCATCACATCATAGCACATGACATCACATCGCACAACAACATTATGCATCACATCATCATATCTCATTCTGTCATATAAATATATGCTCGTTTGATATCACATGGCATCGCTGTTCCATTTGCCAGACTTGCGCTTTACTTCGGAACGATTGCAAATTTCACAATCACATCACACATTCCTCCCGAATTCCAGTCATTCCCTGTTTTCAGTGCAAGAGTGCAAGCTTTATAAGTATTAGGTACTAAACATAAACAAAGATTTGTACTAAAATTGAAACAACGTGAAAAGCAAAACTTAAATTATTGCCGCAACAAGTGATGTTCCATCCGGTAGTTGGAAGGCACATACATACATATGTATGTATGTATGTAGCTTCAAGCTCTCTGTTTATATTTTTTATAGAGAGTGTTGAGTAGAGTGAAAATATGAACACTCCAAATGTGCGCTATTGCAAGGTGATTTTTTAGCAGCAAGAGTTTGAAGGAAACAAATGAAATTTCGGTTTGCAAACAATGGATTTGGTTAGAAATTTGACTAAGTGCTACGCGATGGGTAACAAAAAATAATAATAAAAAATAAAACAAAGGTTGGAAAAATGTATGCTAAAAACTTTATTATTTTCAATTTAACTACCACAGCAAGCTGTATATTTGTGGATAATTAAATTTTTAATAAATTGAGTGCGAATAATTTGCAATAATCGTTGTTGATAGAAAATATATTTTGCACATAACTGGCTTTGTCAAACTTAGTCATGGAGCGATGCTCAGTTGAACAACGCATAAAAGTGATCGAAGCGCTGCTCCTGATGTTTCAAATAAAAAAAAAAAACAATCATCATGAGCGATGAAGCACATTTTAACCTGAATGGACACGTTAATAAAATAAACTGCACCCACTGCAGGCAAAAACATGCGCTCACAATGAGTCACTGTTTGGAGTAGTTTTTGGGCAGGGATTTTTTCTGGCATGATTGAAGATGCTGCCACATATTTTGTTGTCACATTCCCACTTTTAGCGATCGCTTGTTTGTGGTAGTGCCCACCTCTGCTTATGATTGTCACTGTGCCATGGTTTTGTATAAAATTTTTGTAAAGTTGCTTACCACACTTACGATTGCTATAAATTTTGCTTCCATTTTTTAAGATTTTCGAACTTGGTGTCTTCAAACTAAAAACAAAAGCCCCAAACACGCACGAAGCACCAAACTATTTTCGCGTTTTGAAAACCCACTAAATTTCGTGCAAAAAGCATCAAGTTGGCAACAGTGAATGTAAACAAAAGTATTGTATGACGTCAGCGATTGGATGAATGCTGTCAAATCGACGAAGAGAGGGTTAGCAGTTTGCGAATGGCGCGACCTTTATTTTCTGGATCATGGCGGAAAGGTTTTTCTGCGCAAAAATATTGTGGATGGCGAGTTTACATTTCCCCTGCCAAACTCCTAATTCTACCCCATTTTTCAATGGATTCCCAGGTGTCTGTGGAGGGGTCAGGGAGAGCAAGAAAAACTTTTTCTAAAGTTGTAACAGTGCATTTCCCAATTAATTTTTTGATTGCGGCCTAATTTCACTTTTAACAATGAATAAAAACCGCTCCTTACTTCTCTTGACCAAATGAATAATGCTATTTTTTGGTAGCGATTGCGATCTTAATACACGCGGTCATAATTCACAGATCCGGTCCATCATTTCTTATTCTGGTACTTATTTACAAACATCGAACCAAAGTTAAAATACCATTTCATGTTCTTAAAAGGCATAAAAACATAAAAATGTGTGCGTAAATATATATGTATCTATATATGGATGCTCATATTTATGGACAGAGGGTATATACATATGTACAAGCATACATACATGCAACCAAGATATGCGTTTGTATGAGAATACTAAAAAAATCTATGCAAAAACACCATAAAAATGCAATAATTGTTAGCTACCTAACTACGTTCATAGATATACATAAGTACAAAAATATGTACATATGTATTTATGTACATCTGCATGTTTTGCAAACAAACCCACATCCACCTTACTAAATACTCATCAAAGCTCCAACCCAAATTCACAACAATTTTGCTCGTTCCGTTTTCTACGTTCATTTTCAGCTATATTCACCACCCCCACTTCACAATAAGTCAACACAGCCAAATTGCTTGGCAACTCTATGCAAAACAACCGGCATCCAAAAGTTTGTTTTGTTTCTGTTTAATGCGCACAGAGCCATTCGCTGCGCAGCTCCCCCCCAAACAAAAACGAAGCACGAAGAGCAAAATTGAGTACTGTAGCAGGAGCGAGTAGCGCCTGTGCAAAAGGCTGCTAGCCGCCACCACCAACATACACACACAAAACAACGGTCACACACAGCCAGCCATGACGTGCCTGCGAGTAGTTCTGTCGGTTTGTTTGTGCCCTGGATACGTGTTTGCCACAGCAACAGCCAGCAAGCGGAGCACTAAGCTTCGTATGAATAGGAAAAAGTATACGAGGGATAAGTGCGCGCACATAGCTGGCTACGTGTATATAATCGCTCATACAAACGTATTTATGTGTGAACGTGTGTACGTATGTTTACAATGAAAATGGCAACGAGAAGGAAACCTTAGTTAGAGTAGCAGAGTCAGGCAGGAGGAGGGATTATTTTATGCTATACTTGGACTGAGTTCAGTTGGCTGGCCTTAAGTGAGGCTAGCTGAAGTGGCAGCGGGGAATGAATTTGTGCGCTTTTTATTGTTGTTTTTTCTGGGTAGTTGTTTTTGTTACTGGTGATTTGGTGTTGTTGAAGACTCACACACACACACACCCTCCCATATATACGCATACATTGAAGCGATTTTATATAATGCGCTCGTATACGTATACGGGCGTAGGTATTTTGAATTTGTATGTATGTATGTATTAACGGCAGAGCGACGACAATCGATACACTGGTCTGAGTCAGTCGTACTTTGGCTTTCGAGCGGTACATGCTGTATTTTACCGTTAAATAGAAGTGATTTGCTTTTTTTCTGCACAGCCAACGGTTTATTGATTTTTCACAGAAATAGTGTTTTAGATTCTATTTAGGCATTTTTGGGTGAAATGACTACGCCCGAGATTGTTGTAAAAACAGAAGTCGATTTCGATTACATTGCGAATTATACGGGTGACGGAGATACACAGAATTCACAAAGTTCACAGAGCGCTGTGTATAACACAAAGCCATCCTGCTGCAACATTGGCGTGCAACACAGCGCTGCACAGCTGGAAACGGGGCGTTCACAATATGGCGTTCATGGAATGCAAGTCGATGGTGATAGCGATCACACGAGCTTAATGAAGTTGTTGAAAGAGTTTGATTTGGAAATACTATTCACAACATTGAAGTGTAAGTTTTCTGTAACTAAGTTAGTAAAGCCATAAGAAAGGGTTCGTAAGTATTTTCATGAAATATATGTACTCAAGTAGCTATCCACAAATAGCCGAAATATAAATTAATATATATATCTACAATAGGGTGGTCTTTAAAATCAAATTAACGATTTTTTTTTTCAGTTTCAACCCCTCAATCGGTAATCAATCAGTTTTAGTCCCGATTGTAGTCAGTTAGTGCGTGTCGCACAGGGGTCAAGCTTGAGATTCCTCCATAGAAACTCATAAATTTTATTTTTATTTTTTTAATTTAATACCCAAAATCGATACTCGCAAAGTCGAAGATATCACATATAAATTTTGGTCCCGATTGGAGTCGGTTAAGACTTCTTCACAGGGTAATCTAAACTTTGACCCCTATGTTATCTTCTACTATAGTAGCAGGGGTTGAGGGTATGATGTAAAAGGGCATACTTCCGAGTAAACTTCTGCCATAAAAAGCTTCTTATGAGGTACAGTGTAGATCTCCCCATTTGTTTCACAACATCAGGCAGCAAAATTCAAATTGGAAGAGAAGCTCGCCCAAACCTGCTGAAAACGCTTAAGCGCCAAATATTCATTCATTTGACTGAAATATGATATACTGTTCCAGCCCCAAATAGCCTAGGATATAAATTTAAAACCATTTAGGGGTTTCACTAAACTGTAAAAGCTCCGAAAACATCGAAAAACTCAAAAATTTTATTAAGGGATCAAGATTTGTATGAAATGAAAAAAAAACACAAGTTTGTTCGATCAAAAAATCTGGTTTGTTTGGTATTACAAAAATAAAGTTTAAAAAAAAAACTGTGCAATCGAGAAAAAACCGGTGGAAACCGGTTTCGAAAAACCGAGTCCATCACCCTATTGCATATGTATTTGTATATACATATGTATATGTACTTATTTATACTATAATGCAGGTAGCAACAAGAGTAGATGCAATGCACGCAGTCCTATGCATAGGTGCTACATGTTGACATATATACATATAAAGTGAAACCTTTACTTGCGGACAACTGCAATGAGCGGACACCTCTCACAATCGGATAGAAGTCCTAGAGCCAAGTTTCATGTGGCGTTACTAAAACAATTTGCCCTACATAAACCGGACACTCCAAAAGTATTTGATTTTTCTGGTCTCATCATCTCTTGTATAAGGAATTGGACGTCTCAGAAATGGAGGAATAAAAAATATCACTGAACAAAAATGGAAAGTAAACATAAAAAAATACCTCTCATAAATGGACACGAGAGCCTTATCTGCGGACAACGCACACATCGCCAGAGTTCAGTAAAAAGTGGCCAAAAGTCAAGTATGGAATTTGATTCACAAATTTTTTTACGATGTACGGATAAACAGAAGTAGTTTAAAAAAAAATTAAGAATAATGTATGAATGCCCCTCGTATTATGATTCACAGCTTGGAAGATAGTTGAGTTGTAAGTTGTTAATTAGCATCGTGGGACACAACTCAACTCAAATCTGAAAACATAGCTGTCTGGCACAAGGACTTAAGTTACATATTATACCTGGAATAAGCTTAGGATCGAAATGGTTTTTGCGTCATTTTATTTCTAATTATATATATGCTTTAGTACTATTATACGCAAATATGCGGCATTTGACTTTAAGTCGTTCATAATTGGTTTTAAACGGACTCATCACTATGAAATTTAAGAACAGGTAAAAGCAGGAGGAGCATCGGTCACACCACGCTGAAATTTTGTGTGGATACCATACTAACACAACTACTTACTATAAGGTAAATATAAATGAATTTGGACTAGGAGCCGTACACCTCTGAAATTTTAAATCAGCTATAACATAGAAACTGATATTTGGCTAACTTATGCTGATGTTAGGGATACTAAGGAAAATTATAGACCAGCAGGAGAACATATCTAAATTTCAGCAGATAAAGTAGAAGATTTGGGGATGAAATAAAGAATCTGCAATTACACATGGAAGTGCTTGAAAACGTGCAAATTACATGCATATATCAGTAACTATGTATGACATTAATCAATGGAAAAATGCTCTACGCCATCACTGAGACCAAATCAATGCAATCTTATCCAATATGTCACGCAACACCAAAACAATTGAATACTATCACAAGCAGCAATAGCAAAACTTAAACTTAACGAAACATATTTTTATAAGTCCGCTGAACTTCTGCTACTGAATCGGAAGCTGAAGAGAATGACCTTGTGGAACTGAATATTACTAAAAGGAACCATCAGGTTAAGGATTAATTTAGGCCTATTTAAGGAGCGAATTTTAGGGGAGTTTACTGATGTCTTAAATTTTTTGGAAGTGATATTCAACAGGCCTTCTGAATTTATAAAACATGATACTAAATTTACCATTTGTCACCTCAAAAACAACCACAAAACAAATTTCAAATAAATAAAACAAATTAAAAAGAAAATATTCCCACCATATTGGATTCAACATTTCTAGTTTTTAATTCCAAGTTTGTCTTTGCAATCAGCGGATACAAAAAACCCTTAGCAATAAGGTTGAAGCTAATCCGATCGATTTTCAACATATCGTTTGCCATTTTGAGTTTCCTTAATTTTATTTCTGAAGAATATATACATACATAGATGTACATTAGTTAACATAGGCTTAAAGTCTTAGTACCAGCATAAGATCGATGTAAAACGTTAACTTCATTCATATCTATTAAAAGCAGTCATTACGTAAAAAAATGTAAAAGTTTACTTTCAGTCTTGTGGTTCAAGTCCCATAACCGGACACTCCCCGTAGGCGGACAAAAAATGTGGAACCTTAAGTGTCCGGTTGTAGGAGGTTTCACTGTATCTGCATATACATTCACTCACATAAGCATACGTATATAGATATCGTCACCTGAAATGCAAAAAAAAAACGTAACAAACACCATCGTTGAAATGCAAACAATCAACTAATAAAAAATTCAAAATTCACTTTTTGGTTTACATATATGATGGATATCATCGAATTACAACTCCCCACATCATTTTATGAAAAATTTTAAAATAGTAGTCACGACTTTTTCCATTTCATTTACGGTGTTGTTAGTCTTTTTGCATTTCAGGTGACGATATGTATCTTCATTTATGTTTTCCAAAATATCTATCTACCTTTTGTAGTTTTTTCTGTCTAATATTCTGTATAACTGGATTTTTTGTTCCATAGGCCTATCCCAAGAATTTATTCATACAAATGTACATACAAGCATATATTCATATGTATGCAGAAAAGCTAAAATCCAAACAGCAGCAAAAAATTCTACTAAAAAAACTAAACAAGAGCGCGTTTATATGTACATACATTCATACTTAAATGCAAACACATGTACATACGTACCTACCTACCTACCTACGCTCACTCATCTAAACTCATTGTTAAATATTGTATGTACATATTTACATCGTTTTTTTTTACCTACTGTCTGGTATTATATACTCCCATTTATGCATGTCAGTATAAACATCCTTACATAAATACATATATGTATGTATGTATGTAAATACATACTCACTGGCTTGCTGACAAAGGCCAGACAAAAATGCCTCATGTTATTGTTTCTTATTTTTTTTGCATTTGCCTTTTCCTTCGGCACGCCGGTTACCTCTCGTCCACAACACCTTACAAAACATACATTCACACACAAATGTTGTCTTGCTACTTTGCTCACTTACTTGTTTGTATGCATTGCGATGAGCGTATGCTCCCTGCTGGTCGCTTAACAATCAAGCGATTTCGTATTATAACTACACGGGTGACGCTGCATGTACGTGGTGCATGGAGGTAGTACAGCTAAATAGCGGCAATTGTAGTCTGTTGAGAGAGCTACAGTGTGCGCATGTCAACTTTTTTGTTTTGGTTCAAAGCCGGTTTTTCGCTATGCCTGACTCTTCTCATTTTTTTTCGTTTGATTCTTTGCATGCATGCGTTTGGGTATCACGAAAACGTGTTGCGCTGGTACGGTCAGCGATGGAGAGCTGTCGCTGGGTAGTATGGCTGGAATTGGACCAGCGTAAACAATAGCATGTGCAACATACACACATAAGTTCATGCGTACGTGCATGCACTTACATATATTTTTGTATTAAAAGAAGTCATCTGATGTGATGTGCGATGTGATATCATTCGATGCAACGTACTATGGTTTTGAGTCGAATATTTTTTTATGCAATTTAAATAAATATACGTTAGAGACATCGTTATGACGCCACCAAACCATTGGACTAACCGCAGACATGCAAGTTCTCGGCATGTGACTGCTTCGATGTTTAAATGACTATTTTTATATTAGTTAAAATCAGGGACCGAGGGCAAAAGGCATAATCAAAACTAAATGTCGTTCTTGGAGTTTTATTCCCAAGAACGCTTAAATCCCAAACCGAAGTGAGAACAAAACTTTCGAGAGTATTTTCTCAAGAACGAAAGTGAGAACAAAACTTTCGAGAATATTCTCAACAGGAAATATATAAGAACAAACCCCAAAGCGAAGAAAATGCGAACAATACTTTCGGGAAGACTGTTAAGAGAACAAAATGTTATAAAAAGTCTTCGGAACGTTTTGGCAAAGAACAAAATTGGCAAAAAAGTCGAAGGTTCGTTCTCTCCAATAATAATTTGGGAACTAAATTCTCAGGAAGTTCTGACATAGAACGAAAAGGAAACAAATAATATCTTAACTATTTGCGACGAATAGAAGTGAGAGCAACATTCTTCACATAGCCCTGCATAAGTTTTAAATGCTTGAATATTAAAACTAATAAAAAAGAACTGAAAGTTAATGATGCAAATTAAGTAAACGAAAGACTTAAGACACGAACTTTTCTTGCATAGAAAATGAAAACTCGTTCTGTAAATAGACAATTCATCCTAATGATAAACGATCTGGTAGTTGACATGATCCAGCTTTCTTATGGCTTAAAATTAATCATCAGGGTTTGTTGGTTGGTTGTAGTGCCTCCCAAGTTATCCTTAGGATTCAATTAGCGCATAGTAGCACCATTTTGTTGCACTCCTCGCGGACAATTATATTCCTCCGTATCCTATCTGTCAAGCATTTGTGCAGTGCAAACAAGCCACTTTGACCCGCTTATAAATTTGTGCATGTCGCTTATTGTTGCATTAGATAAGTCCGCTAAGTCCATCTGGGTTCTCACTGATATAATTTTTCATCCCAATATGCAGACGCAAACCTCATTTTAAATGGTAAGTTTTCAAATCTTTAGTTCGCATTTTGTTCTTTATGGAAACGTTAACGAAAATTAAGTTCTCTTTTCGTTCCATATCAAACTGCTCTCAATAATTTTGTTCCCAATTGGTGCTTTTGCGCGAACGTTGTTGACATTACATTTTGTTCTCGAGCAGAACTGGTTTTTCGAATCTATTGCACGAGAGAAATTCAGTACGTGAGAAGTCGTTATGCAGGGTTATGCGAAAGAGAGTACACTGCCGGAACAAAGTATTGGCACAGCTAATTTTTCACAATATATGCAACAATTTTTATTCTAATATATTTCCCCCAATTTTGTATAAAATTATGGTTCATTCTACAACAAAAACCATAAAAATATAATTCCTAAACTTTGTGCAAAACTCGCGAAAATTGAGCAAAATTTCAACTTTTTAATCAGATTTATTAGAATTTTTTTGATTACGCGGATTGGTAGCCCAATCTATTATGATGATTATTATGATAAAGTACAAGTTCTAAGCAGCTGGGAATTACCGTTGATTTTTCGCAATTTTTTTCACGCAGTTTCTTCCATACAAAATTTGTTTTTCGAAAATACTTTACATGAAAAAATGCAAAACACCTTCAACAAAAAAATTCTCAAAAATCAATGCGATTTTTGACTAACTCTGAAATTGCATACTCAACAAAATTCTAAAAAAATCTGATTAAAAAGTTGAAAATTTGCATGAAAATTTCCTGAATTTGCGCGAGTTTTACATAAAGTTTAGGAACTATATTTTTGTGTTTTTTTTGTTGCAGGATGAACCATATTTTTATACAAAATTGGCGGAAGATTATTAGAATAAAAATTGTTGCATATATTGTGAAAAATTTTCTGTGCCAATACTTTGTTCCGGTAGTGTATTTATACGAACAACCCCTTAAATTTGGAGTAATTATAGGACAAGATACGTGAACTTCCTCCAGTTTTCGTGTGAAAAAATAATCGAACATTTCCCGGAAAATATACATAGTTAACTATATTTAAGAAATGTGGGTTTTCACGTTTAAGGAAAAACTGGAAATTTAAGTATTAAGTACCAGTTTTTATAAATACCAGTACCAGTAATGTATAAATATGTATGTATGTATTTCGTAATATAAGTATTTACAGGTTTTCGTTTGGCTCACAAATGCGCACAGCTGAAATTACAATCACCTTTACCATCGTCATTGCCATTACCATAACAATTACCCTTAAAATTACCATAATCATTATCATTAATATAACCATTACCATTACCATTACCATAACCATCACAATTACCATTGCCATTGCCATTACCATTACCTTAGATACTGCTATTATCATTACTGCTGCCCATACCATTACAATTACGATTATTACCAATACCTTTATCATAAAATTTGGCATGCCCATTACCACTACCATTACTACTGCCATTACCATTACAATTACTATTATCATTGCCATTGCCATTTCCATTACCATAACCATTAACTTAACCATTACCCATTACCATTACATTACCCATTGCCATAATCATTTCCGTTGGCGTTTTCCGAGAAAATTCTTATCTTCTATTGTTTAGTTTTCTCTATTTTTTCAATGCCCGTCGTAACTGTGCTGATGCAATATTTGCAAAGTGAAATTCGTTTCTATGGAGCTTTATTTTTGCCGGTTCGATAAGAAAGATAAAGAGGGAATGTGTGAGAAAGCTTTATAATATATAAATTTGTTTTTAAAGTAAATGTTAAAGATTTATTATTACATTTCTGTTGTTAAAATGTGGAAGAATCGCCTTTGTATACCCAGTAATCTACAAAAAGCTTATTTTATTTATATCCATATACTTGTGTATCCTACAAAGTTCAGCATTATGAAAAGCACCCACATAAAACCATATACATATTTAGGAGCATAAATCAAGTTACTTCGAAATACGTCCTCATACATACATACATATGTACATATTTTGAGAATAACTCATTTCCCCGTTCATTTTTGTAGTGAACGACATCACTTTTCGCAGCTTAAAGTATCTAACCGTTGACGACATAAATGCTGCCATACGACACCTTGGCTATCGAGCCGAGTTTCGAGAAAAACTCTTCGCCTGGCGAAATGAAAAGGTGAATCCGAAATTAACGCTATCAGAATTCGAAGAAAAAATATTCTTGTGTTTTTTTTTCTCTCTCGAACAGTTTCCTACAATAGACAACAATAAACCGATTTTGACAGCCGCCCAACAGTTGGTGGCGCCCACAAATGTAGCAACCAAAAGGACGCCCACTTCAATTGTAGCACCCGCAATATCCGTACAATCACTACAACAACTACAAGCTACACCGAATAGCTTGCAAACAGTCACAGCCAATGCGACCACCAACAATGCCATAGCAACTCCAATCGTCACACCCAGCAATGTTGTCGGTTCTTCCGTCCCTGCTGGGATAACAACCACACCAACAACAGGATCGGCGACCATTATCAAACGCAACATGGCACCAGCTGAGGATTTCCTGAGTATGCTGCCGGGCGTAAGTGGCACAACCGCGCGCATGGGTAATAATATGCCTGCCGTTGTGTTAGAGCCGACATTAGATTCACGCGGCGCATTCAGCTTTATGCCGCAATCGGCCAAAGCACCAAAACGACACTCAATGGCAACGATAAACACGCCAACAACAACCGTAACACCAACAACGACAGCAATCGCAGCGACAATGGCGACAAGAGCTTCGACAAAAACCATAAATGCCGAGCAGAATTTTATGTTGACGATTGGAGGTGTCGCCGGCGAGGGTAGTAGTAATGCAAGTGCAAGTGGAAGTAGAGTTGCAAATGTGAGCGGCAACAGCAGCAGCAACAATGTTGCGGAATTAGGGCATGGTGGGAGCAGCGGAATGGGCTATTCACCTAAGGGGCCATTGATTATGAACTGTGCCAAAGTGGTAGGTGGATAGAAAGGGACGAGCTGGCTTTGAGAGATACTCGTATTTCATGTGCTTTGCTTTTTGATTTGTGCATTCTGCTTTTGTGACTGCATTAATTTCACATGTGTTTTTGTAGGACACGGTGAAGGTGCTGCAGAGCTCACATATCGGCCAACGCATCAACCAATTTTACAACAAAAATGGCTACCTTGAGAATCATCAGCGCAACGAAATTGTACGCCTCATTGTCGCCGATGTGATGCGTCAGGGGGAAACGTTGTGTCCAAAGGATCTGCGTGCAATTTTGAGTGATATCATAACGCTATTTCCCAATGAGCAGGCCGCAGCGGTAAGTACCCGTGGCTGTGTGCTGTACTATTTTGTGTGGAGTGTGGAAAAACCTAATTTATGCTGAAAATTTTTCACTTCTCTCATTTCGGCTATGCCTGCAGGATTACTACTTTATCTACCGTGGCGGCAAGGGCAACCCACTGGGGCGCCTCTATCAACGCTACTCCAATGAGAATGTCAAGCGTCGTCGTATGATACGCCTCAGTGATGATGAGGACTGCAGCACCTATGACGTTGATATGACGCAGCAAATGAGCAGTAGCAGCAATCTAATGGACGATGACGACACCATGTCTACGTATCCACCAGACTTGCCGGGTCAGGTGCCACGCGTTGATGAGATGACTGCGCTGGCATTAAAACAGCTACTCACCACAGATCATTTTAGTTGGGAGGAAGTTTGCGATAAGTGGATACAAACGTGGGCACTGCGGCAGAAGGAATTGCAGCAGAGCGGTTTGGCGGATCTGCTGACCAATTGGTCCAAGTTGGGTGATCCACGTGCAGCAGAGTTGGTATGTACGGTGGTGATTTTGTTTAAGGCATTATTTGAAACGTTTTTTTTTTGCAGTATAAGATCGACTTTCGTCATGTTTACCCAGAAAAGGAAAACCTATTGATTGCCAAATGGGATGAGTATATAAGAAAAGTTACGTCGCAGTTTGATAAGAAACTCAATCAAGATGATTTAAAAAAACTCTACAAGTATTGTAAAATGGGAATGGCCAGCAAAGGTGAGTAGACAAAAAAAAAACGAAAAAACCATTTTCTTTGACCTGTGATATTTAAAAGGGTGCTTGTATACTAACGTTGGGGACGGGACGGTTTGAGCCTTTTTAGAAATTTTTCGTGAGCGTCTAACATGTTTCAGGGGTTGTCCGCGATTTTCGGATTTTCGGGACCAATTCGGGATTTTCAGCACTAATTCGGGATTTTAGGTACTAATTCGGGATTATTATTGTATGCAGCCGCTAGCAGTGTTCAATAGCATTCCGAGATTTTTGGGGAGTTTTTGTGGTTTCCGGAATATTAAGATTAATTCTCGGGGTTGTTGGAACTAATTTAGGATTCTCTGGATTTTTTCAAGGTTTTAGGGATTATTTAGCGATTAACGGGAGTCATTCGGAATTTACAACCAATCTGCGATTTTAAGTACTAATTCGGGATTGCTACAGCGGCTAGCATTTTTTGAAGAGCTTTCATAGGATTTTTCGGTACTTTGCCCGGTTTCAGGCCTAATTAAATATTTTAGGGCCTAATTAATATATTCGGGCTTATCGGAATTAATTTGGGATTTTCGACTTCTTCGAGGTTTTAGCGACTGTTTGGGGAATATTGGAAGCCGTTCGGAATTTATAACTAATTCCGGATTTTGGTTACTATTGCAAACAGCGGATAGCATTTTTTATGGGATTTTCGGAACTGATTTAGGATTCTCGGGGCTTATTCGGGGTTTAGGGATTTTTTGGGGATTATCGAGAGTCATTCGGAATTTGTAACTAGTTCGGGATTTTAGGTACTAATTCGGGATTACTATTGTATAAAGCGGCTAGAATTTTTTTATGGGATTATTCGGACCTTGGTTCTCGACAAATCGCAAGAGCTCTAGAAGAAAAACCGAAAAATATCGAAAAAATCCCGAAAATAAACGAAAAAACAAATACGAAAAATGCTGTTAGTTCTCGAAAATACACAAAGTTTAACATAAAATCCAACATTTTCGAAAGATTGCGAAAAGTAAGACAAATAATATCAGTGTCAACAATAAAGCCACAAAAGTTTCCGAATTTCTTGGAAAAATCAGAGAAAATACTAACGAACGTTAGCAAAAAATTCCGATAAAATCCTGACACAGTCTCGGAAAACCCCTAATGGTTTTACGATATCCCGAAAAAATCTCGATGACTTGAACAAAGGTACCGAAAAGTACCGATACCGAATAATATAAATAAGATAAAAAAAAACTCTTTTAAAGATCCTGAGAAATAAGACCAAAAATATTTCGAAGTACTCAAAAAAAGCCAAACAATTCTTTAAGGAACCCCAACATTTTTCGAAAGGTGAAGATAAACAAGCGGTATCACTAGAAAATTATCGAAAAAGAAAAGTACAAAAAAAAATGAAATTAAAAAAAAAATGAAAATCCGAAAAAACGAACTGCCACGAAAAAATCCGACAAAAATCCGAAAAATCCAAGCAAGGCGAAACATCGTATTTAATTTTTAATTAAAAAAAATTTTAAGCAAACACTACAAATCAAAAAAAAAAAAACAAATTTGTATAACTACTAAAATCTATTTCTACCTACAATTTGCAATTAGCTACTTAAATTCTCTCTTTTTCAGATGAAAAGGACTTCGTCTACGCCGTTGGTCTGACCGCTCTACTGCCTTGCACCAGCCGCTTTAAGGATCACTATGGCAAGCTGAGCATACGCGCCAATCTGACTGACAGTATCGATTCTTTTGTAATGCGTCTTAATTCGCTTGAGTCCTATGAATCCCGCTTGGATTTATATAATCGCAAATATGGGCCAGTGAATCGCACCACGCAGCCATTCTTGGTGGTCATTATGCCCAATGAATGCACCATTTCGAAAATCTATGTGGCATTGGAAAATCATTTCTATTGCATGCAATCATTTTTGCAAGCACTCGATTTATGTTACAAGATTTATCACACCTGCGGTTTGAAGTATCCCACAATGTGCGAGAATGTTTGGACATTTATTCAGCGATTTTTCTATGATATGACTGTGCCATGGGAGGCGAGAAATGCGAATTTGGTTTCGTTGATGGTCTCTTTAACAATGCGAAATTGAGCGAGAGGAGAGAAATTATATTTATTACGTTATTTTAGGTTGAATAAAATTTTTTATGAAATTTTTTTCAATAAATGTTATGGTATTTAAACTGAATTGTTTTAATCTAAATTTAAATTTTTTTAAGTAGGTATTTTTGTGTGACAGCTCTAAATTTAATGATTGCATCACCATTTTGAGGATTTACTTCACCGCATTCGTTAAAAAAATGAATAAAGTTGCCATCTGTCTGAAATTAAATACATAGAAAAGAGGAAGTCTTCAACAATGAAAATTTTTCCGCTGTGTTGTCCAGTAAATAATGAATTTTAGGTTAGGCAACGAATCTGGAAATTTCAGGTCAAAATTCCAGGCCGAGATGTCTGGTCAGACAGATTAAAGATAGAGGGCAGAGCAGTTGCGGGTGTCTTTGGACTTGCACCAAACTCTTCTATTACAGTGGTTACTTAGTCCACGATCTTTTTGACCGAGGTACTAGAAATCTCAATTTGTGACAAACTGAACCTAGAGAAGGGTTTAAAAGGCGCGTTTTTAGTTATCTTTTCACTAATGACTAATTTAGCCAAATGCTCCTCTGTGCTATTTAGTTTCCTTATAAGGAATTCTATTGGCATTCATGACGCATCGAGCCAATATTGTAGTTACAAGATCATAGAAGGGAATAGGCCCCACTTAACCCAACGCAGACGGCAGTTTTCTGCAAAGAAGGCCTTGAAATTGAATTTTTAAAGGGAAGGCCTTCCGGATCGCGAATCGTTCGCCAAAAATAGAACCCCATGTCCTGCTTGGGACTAAAGAAAATGGAGAAGATTTAAGGCCCATTTACTTTGCACGCTTTAACATTATACCTATTTGAGTACTTATATTTCAATCACACACTCGTATTGTTTCTCAATAGAAATTGCAGCTGAATGGAATTGTAAAGTAACTAAAGAGGTAGAGAAATACATATGTCAGGAATACGGAAAAGTTTCTAAGTACAGAGCATATGGAGCGTCCCTCCAGTTTGACGTTAGAAACAGGCAGCCAAGTTGAGAAAGTGCAGCAACCAACAACAGCAAAAAAGTAGAGATTAAGGACAAAAAAAATATATAAGGCAAATATGAGAAAAGTTAAGTAAAAAAGAAAAAGTATAAACATCGAAAAAGTTCAATAAATAAAAAATGAAAATGGAAAAAATATGAAATAAATAAAATGATAAAAAGCAAGCGCGAAACCAACTCAAAGTTTATACATACATACATGTGTTCATATATTTATTTATGCTTCCCCAAAAAAAAAACATGCAGCTAGGAAAACAAACGGGCAATACTTGCAGCAGCGAGTAGGAACAATAAAAAGTTACCCATCAAAAAAATCTACAGAACGAATTTTATATCAGGTGTAACGTATTTATTTATATACGTATTGCCTTTCCATATTTTGAAAAAGTTCTGCCTGCAGCTGAAAAGTGCAGTCAACAAAGCGAGTGACAATATGGCAAATAATAACATGAAAAAAAATAAAGTGAATAGCGGGAAGTATAAATGTGCAAAAGTGCAACCTTCATAGATACATCTAAACATTAAGTGTAGAAGTCAATAAGCAGCAAGTTGGAGGTAGAATGTTGCATTTTATGCCACATTTGTGCAACAGCCACAACTTAAATAACAAATATGTATGTATATGAATGAATATGCAAACGTATGTGCGCACAAATAAAACTTATAGCTTGGCAGTTTTTTTTTTGCTCTACTTATGGACACACATCGGCGCGCAGAGTAAGTGGTTGGCGAAAGTGGAAAGCATGGTATGGCAAGCAAGTGCAAGTTAAATACATATAATGTAGAATAGTAGGCATGTAAGGAAAATGCAAATATATTACTTATACAGCATCATCGTTGTAAACATAAACATTTTATCAACATTTAGTTTGCCTTATGAGCACAATGAAATGAGATTAGGTTGCTTGGTATTGAGGTCAGACAGACAGAAGTTCGGCAATATAACAAAAGTTGCAGTTGCTGAAATTCAATTTCCACTCTCACCAATATACATACATAAATGCATTAGCCATATGAATTTTTTTGAATTATGAATGATGAAAAACCAACAAAAATGTTGTCAGGATGTGGTACAAAATGTTCCCGCAGGGAACTATGGGAAAGAAGAAAATTTATACTGAATCAATTTTAAAATTTATCAGACTGTTAAAATTATAAACGACAAATTTTCCGAACATTTTATCAGCCTGTTAAAATTTAAAATTACAAAATTTTGTTCGGAAAACTTGTCATTTTAAAATTGTGCAATTTTAAATTATAACAGGCTGATAAATTTTAAAATCGATTGGTGGAACTGGGGATTAGGGTTTATTTAAACACATCCGGCGTCCTTGCTATCAAATATCGAATGTTTCTTTATCCTGCTAACTATTTACAATTTGGTGTCCTACGCGGTCATGCCTTAGAGTTAGACCCATAACCCTGTCACTAATGGTATAGACACAAAACACCTTATGTCCAGTTTACAATAACTTAACTTAATGCATAGTGCGGGTATACTACATTGTCTTAAAGTACTGAATAAATACATATGTACCCACATACATATACAGTGGCGGTCAAAAATGGATGAATGGTATTTCGTTTTTAATATTTACAATATTTTTATACCCGAGCGCACATGTGCACAAGGGTATATTAATTTTGTTCACATAACGGTTGTTTGTAACAGCCAAAACGAATCGAGATAGATATAGACAAATGTATACATAAATGATAAGGATGAAAAAAGAAATCGATTAAGACATGTCTGTCTGTCCGTCCGTCTGTCCGTCTGTCCGTCTGTCCGTGTACACGATAACTCGAGCAAAAATTTAGATATCTCAACGAAATTTGGTATGTAGGTTTCCCTTAATCCAAGGTAGGTTGGTGTTGAGAATGGGCGAAATCGGACTTTAACCACGCCCACTTCCCATATAACGGTAATTTCCAGAAATACGAAACCTGCGATATTTTAGTAACTACTGAAGATAATTCACTCAAAATTGATATTTACAATAATTTTTAGACGAAAAATAAGAATATTATAAATTTTTGGAAAATGGGCGCAGCCACGCCCACTTATGGTTACATGTGTATATCTTGGTAACCGCTGCACCAATTTCTTCCAAACTTGGCACAGTTGTTGGCCTTCGCACAACATACCAAATGGCCGAAAATTTTTAAAATCGGACAATAGCCACGACCACATCCCATATAACGGTAATTTAGAGACATACAAAATCTTCGATAAATCAGTAAATATTGAAGCTAATTTATTCAAAATTGATGCTTGCAACAATTCTTTACCAAGAAATACGTTTATTGTAAAATTTTGGAAAATGGGCGTGGCACCGCCCACTTATGATCACATATAAGTATATCGGTAACCGTTCTACCAATTTGTACCAAACTCGGCGTGGTTATTGTGCTTGCCACATATAAGCAAAACGTTGAAAATTATTGAAATCGGACTAAAATAACAGCCGCTTCTCATATAACGGTAAATTTCAGAAATGCTTGAAACTTCAATATTTCGAAATTGAAGGACGCTAATTTACTCAAAATTGATACACCCCGGCTTACCATCTAGCGGAAGGTTTCGGAAAGGTGAAAAAACATATATTTAATACTTGCGCCGGGTATTTAATGTTAGGCTCCGCCCGAACTTAGACTTTCTTACTTGTTTAAGCTAAAATTTGTTCAATATTTTTTATAAACATATGGTTCGTGCCATAACAAAACTGTATAAATCGCGCTTTCAAACTTTATACAGAACTTAGAAAAATACCACAAATTTTTATTTAAATTTCGAGCTTTTTACGCAGAATTTTTAAAAAATTTTTGGGTATGCAGTTAAAAGGCTTATAAAATTCTTGTAAAACTCGTGCAAGTTTTGACCGGCTCAAAAATCGCATTGGTTTTATATATATATGTATATATATATATTTTTTTTGTTGACGGCGTTTGGCACTTTTTAGCATACAATACAATTTTTTTGATTTTTCATCATTCCTCATCCTCTCTTCATAAGATGGTTTATAAAAAAAAAAGTCTTGTAGCTAATGCGCAAATGATCCAAGCCACTTGGGGTTATTTCTGGCTGAAGAAGTGAAAGTGTTTGCATGGCCCTGATAAAAAATTCTGTTAATCCCTAAATTTAAACTGGACTAATTTGAATGATTATATATAACATACAATAAGCTTATTTATACGACTACCATGGCCATGCTAAACTGAATACACTTCTTCAATAAAGTTGCTCATACCACATGAAGCATAACTTTGGAATTGATAATAAATTGCACTTTCTGCATGTGTTGTAGTAACATTGAACCACAAGATGCATTTTGAAGTTTTCTAGCAGCATTTTCATTCGATTTTCGCGAAGAAACCCCTTGAATGTACTAAACGTGCGCTCGACGTGAGTTGATACTTTCATATTATCAGGAACAAGGGCTTATTCCTTGCCCTTTAGAATTAAAGGCACAAATTTGAGGTAGCAATAATAGTTACCCAAAAACAACTTTTGAATATATTTTCTTTACTTTTGGTATTTTTAGGCTCTATGAAGCTTGTAATTAAGAGGAAAATTTGTATATTCGTTAGGGATGGATTTGACCGGAAAGGGTTAATTTCTCTTATTTAGTCGTAATTCATCGATTTTTCCAAAGAGTGACCGACAAGAGTGAGGTGCATCTCTGACATAAAACTTTCTGCAACAGAATCGAGGAAACCACCCCTGAACAGTACCGATTATGAAAAAATTGTCCCGCTGAATATTTTTTAAAAGTCGGGACGTACACTCAGAAAAAAGCCAGCCAAATATATTCCTCTCAACACATGATTTGGTAACTATAAACAAATAATGTAACTATAACCAAATCATGTGTTGATAAAAACATATTTAGTTGACGTAACTAAACTCTTTTCTCAGTGTATAAGTGTTTTAGTTTTTAATTCAAAAAGAGTCTCCCTGTACTCTGACCCAAAAACAATTTTTCTTACAAACGTGGTAGCACTTTCCTTATCACAAAGGACATAGAACATAAGGGAGCCGTAAACATAGGCAGCATCCTTGTTTTCTATGACCTTTGGTTATGTTCTATTTTGCTCCCTATATTGCACTCTGTCACTCTTGGTTGAGTTATTTTTAAACTTTTTATAATTATTTGTTAAGTCTTTTTTACGAATTTAGTGAAATTAAAAAAAAAATTCAAAATTCAAAAAATGCATGGATATGAAAAAATAAGCTGTAGATACAGTGGCAAAAATATAAATAGGGAAGAAACAGTTTAGCATTCTTCGGCTATTACCCTTTCGATTATTTAATTTTTACTATTTTTTATGAAGTTATAGCTCACTGTTTAACAAAGACCATGCGAGTCAAAATTTTAAATATTGTTCAAAAATTAGCTAAATTTGACAAAGTTTCATCAAAATTTTAAGCTTTTTAAATGCAAATTTTAAGCTGCTAGGACTTACCGTTGATTTTTGAATTTTTTTTTTTTGAAGGTTTGTTCATTTTCTCCATACAAAAAAATTTTCGAACATAGGAAGCATTCGTAAACGTCAAAATAAAAAGCATTTATCGCTTTTATTTCTAAACCACACTAGAAAAAAGTTCTAGCTTGCGCAACCTAGTAGATAATTAGCATCTTTTCATGGTTGCGCACATTTGGCATTGCAATCTGGCATAAATACTTTGTATGGAAGAAAGCGCGCGAGCAAAAAAATTGCCAAAACTACAAAGCTACTGTAAACTTGTACTTTGAATTGAATTGGTATACTCAAAACAATTTAAGAAAAAATGTTTAATATCTTAAAATTTTGTATCAGCATTTGATAAAATTCAAATTTTTGAAATTTTGATTTACATGGCTTTTTCACTCTCATTAAAAAGTAATAAAAAATTTGTAAACAAAGGAAAGTAGCCAAAAATAGCCGAAATGTCTCTTCCCTATTTACATTTCCGCCACCGTATAAATTATTTGTACAAATTTTTGCGATCATTTTCAAGTTTTTTTCTCTTTGTTTTGTTTTAAATAAAACTGTATTATAAGATGTTATGTCTTTTTCTTCTGAAAACAAAATTCGGATCAGATGCATTACAAATGTTCCGATTGTTTTCCACAGAAATCTGGTCACCTTAGCGATGGCATCTCCGTAGACAACGATTAAACGATAAGCAATTAAGGCACATATTTAAAAGTATGTACATGGCATCCGCATGCTTAACTGCATAATATTTGAAAGCAAGCTGCATTGGTGACAAAGTTAGTTTTTGGAATGTAGTAACGTGCTCCAAGTTGTATTTAAAGTAAAGTCTAACGCAGCTTTACCACAAGAATAGAAACTCATATGCAAAGGGCATAAGTGGCGAAGCTAAGACCATTAACGATACAAGAATGACACTGCAAGATGTTTAGTAGCTATTAGTGAAGAGCAACCAAGCAAAGTACAAAAAGTAGAATAAATGGCCAAACAGCATAAAGTTTGTGGCTGCTATTAAGCATGTGCTGTTGCAAATTGTGGTCAATGCAGTATAAAGTATGGAAAGTTTTTGTAAATAATTGGGCTGACGACGGACGGTAACAGCTGCAGCAACACGCATAGGGATTTTTTGTATAAAAAGATTAGATGAGGAAAGAGAAAATGGCTAATGCGACATGTAAAAGCAGTGCGGAGTAGCTGTAATATTTTCATAGACTTTACATTGTTTGCTTCGGTTTTGGCTGTTTGGTTGGTAATTGTTTAAGCTCACAACCGCCTGGCGAATAATGAGTAAAACTTTCTATAGAGTAATTTCACGAAAGCACTTACATACATACGGTGAATTGAAGTTACTGAATTTTCATGCCATGAGAGACCTAAGGAAGCTCTGTAGACTATGGGAGTTGTTCATTAAGGAAACAAGCGGGTACATTCTGTTGTAGGCGGTTACATGCCGCCTATTGCAATGTTTTCGTATTACCTTTAAATCTGTTTTAAATCTACACGATCTACGAATAAATCGGAGCAGAGGCCTACGAGAAGCGCCACACCCACCTTTTCACACTATTATAGGCTTAGGTGTCATGGAAATACTCTGCCAAATTTTAATTCGACCCTGTCCATCTTTTTAGGCTGCAACCTGGCACATACATACATACATACTTCAACAAAAATATATTAGATATCTATCATTCTCAAAGTGTGTAAGAATTTTAGAAATATCTCCGCCACAGCGCCATCTATCGTGTAATATTTTAGTCCGAATATTTCTTTGGCTAACTCTTTCTTATTTGGCGCTATAACCGCCTAAGCGATTTTGGCGGAGTTTAACAAAGCATGCCAGTCGTTTCTCTTCTGTGCCAACTGACCGCAATTGGAAATGCCAAGTGAAGCGACCTCCTTCCCCGCTTGGTATTTCCATCGCTATTCCTCTACTACCCCCAAGGGGGGGGGGGGGGGGGGGGCGAGTTGAATACTTTCAGAGCTTGAGATGGCTAGGCCAGCGGAGCCACTGTACCCCTATAAACATTTTGGCCAACGTTCGAAAATTACCTTCGATATCCAGTATGCATATTGGACTTAGAGCGAACTCATAACCAAACTTAGTTTTCCAACGTTCATAGGATATTGGAAATATATTCCAGGTCGTTTCGAAAAAAAAATGCAAACCATAGTAACCAGAGAGATAGTGAAATCTAGCTCATTCTCCAAGGGAATATAAGACAATCACACTCTCTCATTAAAATTTCAATTCGATAATAGGCTGGATTTCGAATTCATAACGAAGGGAAAATACATTGGATATCGCGGGTTCCATTTGATGGAGAATGGACTTGTTCTCCAATCGAATACCAACCTATTGCACATTCGTTATAGAAAAAGAGACTCGAAAAAATGTTAGTTTTCCAATCATTTTCGAATTCTTAACCAAGCCCGATGTTTATTGCATACTTTTTATATATTTCAACTAAAATGGTTGGGAACTTAATAAAAAACTGTTTAATTTGAAATCATATCGTGAAACCTTTCATACTCCATTTTATGAATAAGCTCTTCTTTATTGAAGAAGTCCAAACAGAGAATAAATTGGAAAGTTTTTTCTGGGTATAAGTTCTTTAAGTTGTTGTTGCTGTTGTAGTGGCTACACAACCCGCTCGGGTGTCAAATGCCTTTGATAGATCCAACGCTGCAAGGACTGTTCTCTCACAGGGGTGGTTTCGCCGCAGTCAGATGGTTCACATAGTGTGGGAGTAGCAAAGCCTCAAGTGTCTTCGCTGCCGACGAAAGCAGAGTTATCGGACGTAAGACCTTGCTGGACAGTTTCCCCCGGATTTAGCAGTGGGAACTCGCCCCCCCCCCCCCATTTTCCCTATGTCCGGAATGACTAGAGTGACCATGGATAGGTTGAGAACCTTAATGAGGTAGTCTACCCCCGCTGCACCCAAATTTTTCATCATAAGCATGCAAATTCCGTTGGGACCGAAGGCTTTGGAGAATCTTGCCTCCCCATGGCTACCTGAACTTTACCGATGGTGAAAACAACAGGCGCACTAGGTGTTGTTGGCTGTTTGTGCAGCCTTCTGGTCACTCGACGTTTGGTCTTGCCACTGGAGGATGCAGCGTAAACTGTTGGCTAAAGTAGCTCACGTATCGCTCTGGGTCCAAAGAAGTGCGGTCGCCGAAAGACATTTCGACTTTAGTAACTTCCGTTCCAATCAGCTTTTGAAAAGTATATATTAATTCCGCAGAATTTCGAATCGTCTGTCTGCGCAGGCAATGCTTTGTTTACTTCTTTGCACGAGTCTTAATAAATGTGCTTCCGGTAGTGTTTGCCTAACATAATTTGGTTGCATGCACAAGAAGTTACTCATACGCCCTGTTGATTCGCAAAGCGGAATTGTTAATAACAATGATGCTTAAAATTTTTTTAAGATAACTGATTGCTTCATCAGTGCAGCCATTAACTTCTGGCATGCATAGACCAATTTGTTGCTAGTTTATGCCAATCTACCTTACTAATGACCGCCATAAAACTAAAGTAAGAAAATGAAAAATCTTCGGCTAAATTTTGGTGGTATGTGGAACGAAATTTTTACAAAAGAAAAGCCTGAAAGTACCTGAAGATGCTTCTGTTAATAATTCGCACTCCATTTTTGACAATTACGGCCTAAAAAAGCTCAGGCGATCTAGAATTCTTGTATATTTTGTACAAAAAAAATTTGGTTTCATTTATTTTTCACTACCTATTAATTCATTCTAATATTAATTCATTCTAATATTTTACGTTTGCCAATACAAATTCAAAAATAAAAGAAATTTCAGAAAATAGCAGCAGTAATAACTAGCATCCATTACAGGACAACATAAATACATTTTTCACCTTTTTTACTCTTTTTGCAAACAGCCATTTAATTTTTATGTCACTTTTTTGTTGGTTTTGAATGTCTAACCTTTATGACCTATAGTCGTTCCAAGTTTCGCTTTTACCATCGTTTGCTGTTAGCTCATTAAATTTTTCATAGTCGTTATATGACTGCGCCCTAACCCATGTTCTGCAGCTACTGACAATGGAATTTGTGCGAATTAAGCACTAAACATCGGATACGAGTATATTTTTTTTTAACTCTCTTTTCATAATTTTATTTTGCTGCTGCATGCCACACAACATTATAAATCCATTTTCCTTCCTTTCTGCCGGTTTTACTTTGGTCGAGTTTTATTTTTCATATTTCCAGTTTCCTGTTTGTTCCGTGCTTTATTCATGTAAAAAAACTAGTCGCTGTCATAAAAGCAATTTTACACGTTTTGCGTCATTACTGTTTCTTTCGTGTTCTACCCATTTACTAGCCATGCTTAACCATGACTAAGCAAAAAAACAAAAGAGAAATAGCAAAAATATTTTTCGCCCCCTTTCTAGTAGTCGCTTTTAATACCCTTTCGTTTCAATGAATAACATAGGTCGCTTACTTTTATTGCTGTTTTTAACTTCTATAATTTGTATGTATGTATTACATCTACATACATATATGTGTGTCCACAGGTTCTTTTAAGGCGTTTGCTTTCACAACGGAAATTATTAATTTAACATTGTACACCTCGTACCTTTTCAGCCACAAATTATGCTGTTGACGCTCCACTATCACCACCTTGCCCATCCTTTCACTTTCCTTTCCATTCATGTATGCCAGCCGTGGGCGATTCAGTACTTTCTCACGTTTGTATGTAGTGCTGACCTGGGTCTGGGCTTTGTTAACGTGTTGCTTGGTTGTATTGTTAACAATGGTGCAAGTAAATATGCAAAGCTTCTGAACGTCTATGCGTATACGTGACTTTATTTCCGCATGGTCAATTATAGCCGGTGTTGCCGTAACTATTGTTGCTGCTCACATGATTTTTAATTCAAACTAGTTATAAGTTTTGTTACCATAAATTAAAAGTATGCACGCGTGTCTTCCAGTATTTTGTGATGATTTTATTAATTTTTCGATGGTTGCGAAGATTTACCAATATTTTCTGTTTAACCTTAGGATTCGTGTTTATAACACTATTAATTTGCTTTTATAATTGGTGTCCAAATGGAGCTTCGATTCCAACAATGTAACTTCAATTATCGATATCAGCTAAGGGTTAGCTATTCATTCCACTTGCCACCAAATAGTCGAAAATCTGTCCGATTTTTAGCTAAATACAAAAATAGACTCTGCCTACGGCCTTGGGCGTTGGTCAATACCGCAGACGATGAACTGTATGAGCTTTCCAACGGTTTATGTGGTAGAAGAGGAAAAGGAAGGCCTACATTGCGATGAAAAAACCAGATGGAGAAGGTATTGTTTTTTTTACTTTTCATTTAGAAAACTTCGCGCGTGTTATTTTGGACTCTTGTAATAACTTTATCAATAAAGGATGCATCTATTATGTTCAGTTAAAAATTGGTGAATATTTAAAAAGCTTTTTCGCACTCAAAGCCACTCTATACTTTAATGCTGCATGTACAGCTTCAGTGAACTAAGATTTCTAATGTAGCAACATCCTTCAAAATGTGTCTAGCTCAGTGCACTGACCCAATAACTCGTCTGTTATCTACAATAAGCGACAAAGAACAGGTGAGCCATTTCACAATGAACGCACACACAATTCTGCTGCTTAATATTACTCACAAAATGGGACTTTCAAGTAATACTGAGAGTAGATATGCACATCGAGGTCATATACTTGAGCACACATATACCTATCTATATGCATATGCATTTATTGCCTGTATGTACATACAGCCAAACAGATATATTTATCATGAGTATTGGATAATACAGCATCAAAAGTGTTGTAATAGTTCAGGAAAAAAAAATGTTTGCACACTAAACGTAAAAATCGCAAAAATTGTGAGCATATACGCGTACTCATATGTACATATATCTACATACATATGTATATTAGAGTGGTCCAAAAAACAGTAAAGTCGGAATTTCAATATAAGTGGTTTTTCCTCATATAAAATACATGGAAAACTTTGAGCACTCTGAGCACCTTTTGGTTTCAAAATAAAACAATAGGGGCATATTTTTATCCGATGTAGAACAATCCTCGAGGGTGGTGGTATTAAAATTCCGACTTTGCTGTTTTTGTGATCAGTCTAATGTATATCGATGCGAAATGCGTAGGCATGTAGTTATGTACTTTTGCATATGTATGTTCAATCGAAAAATGTGTTATTCGTTCGCAATTGCTTAAAATCTTTGCATTCCTCTTGCAATTTCACACCATATTTTACTGGCAAGACCTTTGGGCTTTATTAAATTTTACCTGTATGTAATCAAATGTATGCAATACATACCAACATCCCGATGAGGTAGAGACTTTAAAGTTGAAACTTAGCTAGAAGCCCGATGCCAATGCAATCTGAAAGAGGAATTAGGCATTTATTTAGGTGTAGAAGTATTTGAAAAGATGTGTTTATGATCCTATAAGGTTCATATTTAGAGTATATTTATATTAGACTGTTCCAAAAGACAAACGTTTTTTTTTTTTAACTCATACACCCTAATTTTATTGGTTTTGTCTTAAAATTAGTAAATCTGCGTTTTTAGTTTTTTTATCAGGTAGTCAGGATTCTATCCAAAGCACCATAAATTATAATATATTTCCAAAAGTTTACACAAACTATGGGTATATGGGTACCAATTGAAAGAAAGATTCGAAACAAGATCAATTATAACTTTTGTTTTCAGTTATCCATTTGGAACATGTCGAAAATGTCCTTTGAAAATATTATCCTTCAAAATTTTAAACTGTGAATGAATACACTGGTCTACAAATTTCAACTTTTTTTCTGCGAATAAGACGGGACCTGGTGTTTCTGAACGGATTTTTCGTGCTGAACACGAATCCGGGGTCAAAAATGTCCCATCACGTCACGTTTTCGAGAAAAAAGGGGTTGAAACCCCTAAAAACAGCGTTTTTGGCCATTTTCGAAAAATTATAGAGCTGAACCCTGACGTGGTACAAATTTTGCATATATCAGAAATTAAAGGCTAAACCGTGTCCTTTCGAATGAGCCCTATGCCGAATTGATCGCGTGCACCCTTAAAGCAGGGGGTGTATTTGTGTTTAGGGGTGCAGGAAAAATTGATCACAGAAAGAATTTAATCTTAAACGATCATAGAAAATTAATAATGCCAAGGTTTTAACTATATTAAAAGTCGCTGATTACGAATCTGCAGTTAGATTTTAAAAATTTAAGATGACGGGTCGAATATGGTGGATATAAAAATTGGACTCCTAGACACAAATACACCCCCTGATCTAAGGGTGCATGCGATTAATTCGGCATAGGGCTCATTCGAAAGGGCACGATTTAGCCTTTAATTCCTGACATATACAAAGTTTGTAGCACGTCAGGGTTCAGCTCTACAATTTTTCAAAAATGGCCAAAAACGCTGTTTTTAGGGGTTTCAACCCCTTTTTTCTCGAAAACGTGACGTGATGGGAAGTTTTGGACCCCAGATTCGTGTTCAGCACGAAAAATCCGTTCGGAAACACCAGGTCCCGTCTTATTCGCAAAACCCTTGTAGACCAGTGATATTGAAGAGTCTTGTTTTAATATAAATCCTATGAGTGTGTATGAGGATACAAATTTCAAAGGATATTTTTAAAATTGTTTGAATAAAAAAGTTAAAAGTTGAATTGAATCGCCCCCATTATGGTTGTCGATGTCGACGTCGATGTAATTTTTTCATAAAAATAGTCCTCGTAAGTCCAACTCCAACTAAGCTGACCACAGAGTTATTATGAGGAACGCCTTTCCTCTAAAATACTGTGCTCAATGTAGCTAGAGTTGGACTTATGGCGGCTATTTTTCCGATAAAAGAATGGCATCGACGTGGACCTCGACAACCATAATAGAGCTAAATAATTTTATGTTCAGCATACGACCTGTCAGACTAATTAAAAATGTTCTACAATTAAAAATGTTCTACAGTATCTACAAAATGTTCTACATGCACAAATTATTCGACTGTACTTTTTCCTTTAATTAATTTTTTCGATGTGTTGGTAACGAGAAGACCTATTTTGGCTGCAAAAAATATCAAAACCAACAGCCATTGCCTTATAACTACTACTTCTGTTCAATTCTTGAATTACCACCACATAACTTGCGATTCAAAATTGGTTCATCAATCTTTTTTTCGCAATTAAAATGGGCTAAATCTTCAGAAGAAGATTGCATATTTAGTTGGGTATCGAAAAATTAATATACAAATACGTGAGACGTGTCTTATATCGTGTATGCATTTTCCATTCAGTCGCTATTCATGCATTCGACACAAGCGACGAGAGACGAAGAAAAAAATTGCCGATTCCTGCAGCTTTTTGTTAGCATAATACATTTCTCTTTACGCGAAAATCCAAATATGTATAGGAAAACACACACATAAGTATATATCCATTTGTATGTTTTGTATGTAGGAACGTTTGAAAGTTGCTACTCCCAACATTGCGGCACACCATTTTTTGATTGGCATATTGTAAATGTGCGAAAGCGTAAAATGTTGGAATATTGCTCTGACAAAACTGGCATGTGTGTGTGAGTTGTCATTGCATGAGCTTGAATTACAATTTATCTGCAGTGCAGCAAATATGTATGTATTCAATTGCAGTTTGAAAATAGCAGTAACGCGGATCTAAGCAAATTTGCGTTGTTGTTTTTTTTTCTTTCAAATTTATGATTTACTAGGCTTTTCTTTTGTTTACTTTGCTTGTGGCAAAATGCATGCGCGCACGTGATATTTGTATTACATTTCGTTATATACTGACACATTACATTATCTTTTTTATTCTTATTGGCGTTATACTTGGCTTTATTTTGTGGTGCCTCGTATGTACATACATGTGTATGTATAAATGTTTGTGCTTACATTTATAAGCATATTCACAAACACATAAAATAAAATTCTGCCGCAAAGTGCATTGAATAGAATATACAAAAATGAAAATGTTACCGAAGGACGATGATGCATAAACAACTCATAAAATTCTATTAAAGCCTAAATGGCCGATAACGAAAGCAATGCAACATTTTGTTTCTTCATACCCGTATTTAGCAAACATTTTTATTATAACTGGGGCGTACAAAATTTTAGGACTTGCGTACTCGATTTTCACCCTTTTTAGATATGGAATTACGAAAGTTTCTGACCTTTTGATTCAATTTCTCTGACTTTAGACTTTTTACTTTTGACTTTAATTGATTTGGAAATCCACCTTTCCCTCTGCCTTCGAATGGCAGCGTTAGTGAAAGATCTTCCAATACAAGTTCCAAACAGAAAGTCCTACATAAAAACCCTTTTCTGAAAGCGTTTACTTAGAAGTGTCCCTTTTTTTCGACTGCGCACAGTGGTTCAGAACAGACATTTGCTGTTCATAATTCACTGAAGCCTCTATTTTTCAACCAACGGGATTAAGTTATGTTTAAATGAAAGCTTTTAAAATTGGTAAGAGACCAGTTGAGTTGATTTTTGAATTTTAATTTGTTAATATTAAATGTTTTAGTGGAAAGTAGAGAAAAAGGAGCAATTTGAAGCAAATAGATTCTCCTGTTGCAGCGAATAAACTTTACATAAAAAACTAGTTGAAACCAATTGCGTAGTTCCCCAAAAAATTTTCCTTTTAATGAGTTAACAAACTGCATACCCAAAATTGTTCTAAAGATTACAAAAAAAAAAAAATTTGGTGCACATTTTTGTTAAAACATTCCAATTTTTTTGTTAATTTTTTTTCATTTTAGCGTAACCCTAAAATTCTTCTCAACTAGTTTGTATTATTTAACATTTATTAACTGTAACAGAGGAATGAAATTTCTTCAAAATTGCTACTTTTTCTTCACTTTGCACTAAAAAATTGAATATAAACAAATAAAAATTCAAAAATCAGAGTCAACTAGCCTCTTGTAAATTTTATAAGCTTTCAATAAAAATATAATCAAGGTCAGTGTAAAATAAAAGCCCTAGTGAATTTTGAACATTAAACGCCAGTTTTGGACCACCGTGCGACGCCTCCCCTCTCAAGGCAGCTGGGCATTGACATATGAAAGGGTGAATCGATTCTTCTTCACCCTCATCTCGATCACTTCTGGAGAGGGAGCTTGTTGCCATACGTCATCGATTGAGCATTGGCGTTATAGTGTCCAGTGATGACGCCGCGCCGATAAGTACCATTATTGCAGATTTGTTTAGCATCAATATGTAATTATAATTCGTCAGCAGCTAGTATCCCATAAATATGAAAGAAGTCGGCTTCCCAATGGCAAAGATCTCCGCCTAAAAGATGGCAGATAATATGATTGCCTTATCTGAAGGCCTCTGGAGTACAGACCCGAGCCGACTGCATTTTCCATCTGTGAGCCATCTGTAGAGATCGAAATACTATCATTTACTGACAGTAGGCCCCATTCCCAACCTTCTCTAGTTAGTAATTATATGGCAATCTTGAGACTAAAATCCCAACATGACAGTGAGGTAATTAGTGTTGACGTCTAAGTCAGGTTTGCTTCCATTGCGCTTTTCTAATTATTTTCTAATTGCTACTTTTATCCAGTGCTTTCCATGGGACCAACGATGCATAGGTTGGAATCGGTCGGATGGCCATTGGGTATATACCATGAATGGTATGCGGTGACAGTCGCCAGTTTTCGCGAAAGTCCTTCTCCAGGTATAATTCGCAATTCCTTCACGTTGCGCCTCCAACTAAGTATTTCCCCTCCGAGGAAAGGCTCAGGCTAGTTCCGTCTAGCTTTGGTAAGGGGAATTGCGGAATTTTTGTTTTCCTCGTGAACAAGACGGCCTAATGCCTTGCCCATTTTTATTCACCCAGTTGGAAACACTGCTCAGTGCCGTTGGTATCAGCTCAAGAATTTTTGAGAAGGGAGGTTAAATTTTTTCGCTCTGCTCTAACATATCAGTTTCTTTATTTCCACTCCTGATCCCTGGAGTAGCATTTGTTGTTTAGTCGTAGTTTTTTTTTTGCTACCATGCCGAGCCGACAAACGTGGCTGTAAATATTGATGGCAGCAGCGACCATAAATGCTATACAAAAGTTCACAAGATGGTATTTGGTCGCCTTGCCCTTTTCATTCCACAGAGAGGAAGTCCTGCAAACTTACCGGGAACCTCCTTTTTATTTATTTCGAAGTGTTGTGTGATCTCAGAATATTTAAGTGGAGCATAAAAGGGACATTTTTGCGGTTATCTGCTACCAAAAACTTGTGAAAAGCGAACGGTGTTTCAATGCGTAACATTAGTGTAAGTTTGTCAATAGTTACATTGCAAAGCTGTAAAGGCCTTGTTAGCGAGTCTTTTGATTTGTGGTTGCAAATGCGATACAAACGCTAATTTATTTATGTATTACACAAAGCACAAGTGTTGCGCTAGACAACTTGTAACTCGCTTAACGTACGTAGATACTTATAATTACGGTGACCATATTAACCAACGTAAAATAAAGGACATTTTTTTCAAAATGATTTGGGAATATGTATATACAACTTGTATGATAAAAGTACCTTACCCATAATTTAATTTAAATCAAATATTTACCAGTTAATTATATTATTCAATTGTACAAGTTCCCCTGCTGTGGCGAAAAATTAAGCCAAATCCTTTTCAAAGACTTCGCCATCCTTTGCTACCAAAATGCGTTTACTATAATTCATACTGCACTGCACGAATTTAATGTTCATAATGCACTGGAGCCTTCATTTTTCAAACAAGTTTTACTAAAAACCAAAAAAAATATTTATTTTGGTTAACATTATTTTATAACATTTAAAATCTTTTTTTTGTGTATTTTTTTTTTTGTTTCGGGAGAACCATACAATTGTTTTCAATTAGTTTTTTTTATGTAATATTTATTAACTGGAACAGGAGAATACATTTTCAAGACAATTATAATGGACAAGGGGTTAAAATAAAAGACTGTCCTTTAAAATAAAGGACGGATGGTCACCGTACTTATAATACAACTTACGTGTATGCGAGTATCTTAAAAATACCCTAATGCAAACCCGTAAAGCAAATATAGGAATGCGCATATATTTACGTGCGTTCAGATTTCTGCGCTCGTGTAACTTCCAGAGCAGCAAAATTCGTTAAAATCTCAATTAGTTCTGCAGTATTCAACCACATCAAACGCTGTTCAATCATACTTTAGTCTAATTAATTGGCGCTGACTGCGAGGCAGCACACACAAAATTCCAACAATGCGGTCTGTATTCGTCTTGACAACGGTATAATCTGCAGTTTGGATAAAGTAAGGAGGCAAAGAAGTATTCGTTGGTTGATAACAATTTGTGAAACATTTTCAAATATACGAGTGTGTGTTTGTTGATGAAGGTTTGGGATTTTGTGATGAGTTAGCAGCTAATGCAGAAGTAGCAATGTTAAACGAGGCTGAGCGATTGACGTTTCGAACTGATTCTCCCTGCTGTGGTAGCAAACTTAAGAGGGTGTTTAATACCGAATCATGTCCCGCTAAACGGAAGGAAGATAAAGGTAATCTTTTTCCCTGAATCGGTGGAAATAGGGCCATGATAGTGCTAAGGACTTCAGAACCATAAGCTTAATGTATTTCATAATCAAGAGGTTCGAGAGCCTATTAGATCCACATATAAGGGATAGAACGACACATTTATCGCACTCTTAACATGCCTAATTAAAAGCAAGATTAACGCAGAATTATAAGATACCTTCAACACTTTAAATATAAACTCTATAAATGGGAAGTAGAGCTGAATCTTTGCATCCTGTCGTGGATCCTTACTATGCTAATTAGCAGTGAATTTCATTCCGAACATTAGGATTATACGGAAAGTCAGGGGGAATGCTTTTGCTGCTACTATCGATGGTAGAAGTTAACAAACCGCTTCTACTGTCACTTGTCGAAGTTATCGAAGTACTAGCAAGCCTAAACTCTCACAGAATCGAGGTGGAGGCTTATACAAACGATATAGCCATACAAGTATCGGTTTCCTTCGGGTGTAAGCGAAATTATGGAGGACGCTCTTAAGCAAGTAACTTTTTGGCCCATAAACTCTAAATAAGAGAAAATTACCGTATATTACGAAATCTAAATTTAAGGTCACAGAACTGTATCTCTCAAAATGAATGAAATATCTTGGAGTTGTTCTAGATCCCAAATTTAATTGGATGTTAAACATTGAGAAGCGAACAAGGAAGGCCTAAGTGGCCCTCTCTACAGCCAAAAAAAAATTCTAGGCAACCAATGGGGATTTAATCCACAGGTCGTACACTGTACGTGAAAGGCTATAGTCCGACACATACTTTCGTATGGAGTACTAGAGCTCGTGGCCAGCTCTAGCTAAGGCTAACATCGGAAAAAACTTAGCGGTATTTAGAGGTCAGCTACTATTAGCACAACAAGTGCAAACATATACTTCTGAACGGAGTTTCTAAACATTTTGCTCGATTTACTACCTATATATGTATAATTTTTTTATATTGAAAATGCATCTGATAGCAGCGCAATCAGATTACGGGCTTCAGATTACTGAAACGCGAGGCCTTTCGGGCAACATCCTAAGTGAGGTAAATGCGCTGCTTAACGACTTCATTTATACTAAGAACCAAGACCCGCACCAGCCATGAAACTCACACAAGACTCTCAAGCAGTGCTGACAGAATTCATGGAAAGACTTTATGCTTGGAGTGGATAGCTGTCTTCACATATTGATCCAAGAAGATATGCGTGGTATGTGCAGTTATTTTCATTGAAACACTCAGACAGAAGCTATTCTTTCGCCTACAGGAACACGCCAGCAATAAATTTCATAAAACCACAAGCACTCTCGAGATTACAGATGACAATTTTATCAGATAGTCAGTTGGCAATTCGGGAGCCCTCCTTTTCCTCATAACTGATTGCTCATTGCTGATAAAATTAAAACAACATTTTCTCTGCGTAAACCCGGCCCTACCAAGAGTGAGGCCAAAGACACTTGGCCACCTATTACTAAAAAAATATTCCAGAGTACGGTATCCTCTCTCTTTGTAATATACTGAAATTCATCAATACCGGCAAGTGGCTATAGACTTGAACGAGTTTGTGGTTTTTGAAGGGCTAAAGCGTTCTAATTGCTTGTGTGAAATCACTCAAATCTGCGAAGCAATCTTCCTTTTTAAATTACTTTCTCCTTATTTTATTGGCCTTCGCAATAAACCTAGCTAAAAATAAGCAGCACAGCAGTAGTCACTTAGATTTTCACCGTCTCGTTTCAAAAAATAAACCTTCTTTGATAAGGCTTAATTTCTTGTTAGCTAATTTATATCAAGCATTGCACATAAGTAACTACAAGCAATAGATAGTAATTCCTCAGTCAATTTGCTCTCAATCCTCAACAGTTATTGTTGTTGTGGATTTACGCGCAACCTCTTTTCATGCGCCTCTGTAGTTTAGCCTTCCATCACTCACCGCCTTCCATTTGAATGACACTGCCGGCCAGTGACAGCTGCAAATCTGGTTAATCAGACTGTGCTCTACCTCAAAGTTTTGGCTTTGTTTTCGATTTTATAGCCAAATAGCTAAGCCAAACTGTGATAAACGGCGGAGCTCATCTGACATCATTGCATTGTTATCAGCTGCTAACAGATTGGCTTGTGGATTATTGAGTAAATTGGATACGAAGAGTTTTTCTGCTTAAAAAGCTTTAAACCACACGTTGTAACATATTTAAGATATATTTAAAAAAAGCGATTTTTTCGAAACGGCAAGTCAAACTTTAGCTTGAAAAATTTCCTTTATCTTTTGCTTTCTTACCAATATCCAAAAAGAAATATCGGTTAAATTAGGTTGTTTGCTTTACAAATTTGTTAGACATTGTTTTAAGAGTTTTACGGGATGGCCGAAAGAAAAAATAACAACTCAAAATTTTACAAATATGGATGAAAAATGAAAAATCGAATTTTCGGACACTAAGGTGTGTTTCTTCAGGCGATTAATTATTTTTTAAATTTATTTTACTTATATATATATATATTTCCTTAGTTCTTTATAATTTCCCTGCCCCTAACTTAAACTTGTTTTATGGCGTAAGTACTTCTTTCCACATGTACATATGTTTTTTCTGCAATGAAATTAGATTTTCAAATCTGTAATTTAATTTTAATTGAAATAATTATATTAACTTACATTAATTTAATTTGAAAAATCTTAGCCGCCTCCAAGCGGACCCCAACCAGCGATCTCAGAACTACAACCGGTAGTCTTCACGCAACGCCACAGCCGACATTTGGAAGAAAAGCGATTAATTGCGTTTTATTTTTGGCTTTAGCAATTCAAAAGCAGATGTCGCTGAACGCTTAAGTTCTGCGAAATTGTCGAACTGGTAGGCCATCGCTTTAGCACATACTAGTTAACGAACTGGTATTTTTGCTGACTGGTTTGGCTTTTCACTGCAGGGTATGTACAGAATGCAATTGTGTATGAGCATTTAAGCTATGCGCATGCAATTACGTATATTTTGGTCAAATGCTGATGAAAATGCTGCGTGTCAGGATATAAAGCCATGTGAAAAATAATAGCGACCAGACATTTTGACCAGGTTTGGCTATTTTTTTATCTTTATTTAATGCTTATCATTATCTTTTTATAAAACTACAGCTCATTGTATAACGAAAACCACATGAGGCCGGATTTCAAACTTTGCAGAAAAATTAGCAAAAAATCTACAAAATTATACAACAACAAAAAACTTTTTGTTAAGAATTTTTAGAAAAATTCTAGGTTTGCTTTTTTGTATCTCATTAATCTCTAGATTAATAAAGTGCAACACTCAAGTGGCTAAAAATTCGCGTGGATTTTTGTTCCTACTTTTTTGCTGAAGATGTAAGTAAGTAAATTTGGAATTTTAATGCCCTCACCCCGTAACTATATTGAAAAAAATCCCTATTTTTTATTTTAAAATCAAAAAATATTTAGAAGTCGCTCAAAGCGCTCAAAATTTTCTACGTATTTTATATAGGGAAAAACAACTTTTCATATAAATAGTACGGAATTCGTGAAAATCAATATTTTGCCATCGAAAAATTTTGGTCCTCTTCAGGAAACTTCCAATAACAATACCAAATTGTTTATTTAATAATTTTTTTAATAACAAAGATTTTTTATTTCCCCCCATTGCATTTTCTGGCATTTTCTGGGGGACTTGGCGGACCTGTAAAATATATTTACTATGAAAAAATGGTAAAAAAAAAAAATAATAGTGTATTATTACTGGGAATCTCCTGAAGAGAAACTGAGTTTTCCAATCGAAAAATACTGATTTTCAGGAATTCTATACCATTTATACGAAGTGTTTTTTTTTCAGTATAAAATACATAGAAAACTTTAAGCGCTTTGAGCGGCCTCTAAATATATTTTGATTTGCAAATAAAAAATATGTGTATATTTTTTTCAATATACAACAATCATAGGAGGTGAGAGCATTAAAATTCCGACTTTGCTTGTTTTGGACCACCCTAGTGTGCACACATATATGAATGTACATACCTATCACCCATTTACTTTAATAGTGTCATAATCCAAAAAAAATCAACTATTAATTTAACTATGCAGTTATTACTATTACTTCTTATTTTACGTTTCGTAAAAATTGCATTACGTCAGTTTATTGGACATATAAGCATTGCACAACATTAAAAGCAATAACGGCAAACACTATACCTTTACACCGCTGCACCGTTACTTATTTCTGCTGTCAGTAACAGAGAAGTTGGTGTAGCACAAGCGTGATGTGGCATGCGGTGTGTGGTATGTTTTACACCAACATATTGCTGCTGCTGGTTTTAGTGGAACGGTATTATTATGAGCTGTTGAAAACTTTCTGAATTCGCTGAGGACTTTAATCGCGGCGAGTATGTATGAGCTGAATGGTTGGCAGAAAATGAATCAGCGATTAAAGCGCTTTTGCAGTTGTTGATTTGGTGTTATTCGTTTGATTGAAATAGCGGGTATAAATTAACTATGTCTGGATATACATATATACAAAGGTATCTAAACACGAAGTTTCTTTTTGTATCCAGCCTTTTCCAAATGGTTCACACTTAATTGCTCTAAAAGGACAACTAAACAGTTATGATTTTCCTCGGGCGGATAAATCAAGTTTTGATGGTTCCCACGGATTTTATAATTATCTTCTTCGCAGTAATAATTATTGGTATGGCATTGTTTTGTGAGCACCACAAGTTCTGTAACAAATAATTTTTAAGAAAAAACTACAAATTTAAGAGTATCGTCCACTTCTTCATGATCCAGTGTTCGTGTCTAAACCAAATTAGTATGGTATCACACTTGCAATACCACCTTTCCAAAAAGAATTATCGAAATGAGTCCACGTGGTCCAAAGTTATGCGGTACATATTATATATATATATATTACGGTGAACTGATAGCCTCTTTCTTTTCTTAAGTCGATTAAAAAGTAAAAAACTCCAACCCGAACTCACACACTGTATCGAAGAGGCGATTGGCTTAACCTTGTGGGCATATAGATTTGTACAAATGTATATATATAAGTACACGCTTTATTTATTCGTACTTTTTTGCTGAACTTGTTTGAACAAACTTTTAGCTCTTGGGTTAACTAGGAAAAATATTAAATTAATAACAATAAAACTTTGCAAGTATACAAAAGAGTCAAAAGCAGAAGTCACGCACTGCTGGCTAAATTACTTGCATGCCACGGCGTATGAGTGACGCCAATGGCTAATATCAACATTAACTTTTTGTTGACTAATGGATGCTATGAGTCAATTTATGTGCGTAGCAAGTACGCAGCAATCACCAACATTTGCTGCATCTGACAATTTGCGGCATCTGTAATGATTGGTGTAAGTAAGTTGCTTGAATTGTTACCTGAATGAGTCTGGAGTCGACGACCTTTGTGGCAATGCTTTTGGCTATTCGTAGTTGGTTTGTTTGCTCTTCCATGTTTGTATTTTTCCCATAGCATGGTTTCTTTTCTATTTGCACACAATACTTGTTCAGATTTTAAACATGACTTGTTTAAAACTTTTCCATTTACTAGGAAGCGTTAAGATATGAGAGAAATGCCATAAATGTAAAAAGAAATTAAAAAAATATATATATATTTTCGAAAATCATTTTCGTATTCTTTTCAATTATTCCGGAGTTTAGAGAGAAAAACTTGCGCAAATCAAAAAACACATTTTTTTTTATTATTGTACCGTAATAATTGCTAAATCGACATCTTTTGACTTTTTCATGCAAATTTATTCTATACCCCACTACGCATCAACTGGTAAAATATTGTAGGCGAATTCCCTATAGTTAGGATAAAAATAGACTATATACAATAAAATCTATTATATACAAAGCATGAACCAAATTTATTTATATATGGAAGACAACTCGCACACCCTCGACAAAAAAAAAAAAGATTCTAAAAAATCAACGGTAATTTTTAGCGACACCGCTTACGAATTTTCGCATACCCTTGGACTACTGATTTCTCAGTCTAAAGGTTGGAAACTCGATGTGCGGCTTCCGACAAAGATGGAAAAATTATGCCATGCACCACACAATTTTAACTTACCCGTCAAAACTGAATTACTGGAGGCACCAGAATAATCACACTGCCGGTGCCATCTCCCAGGTATGCGGCGGCGCTGCTTAACACTTGAACCACGTCATTGCTGTTGCCATTATGTTGTTGCTGCGATACTTGAATTCAATTTTAAAATTTAATTTCTTCTACAGCTTAAGCTTTCAGCCTCATTAGTCAGCTTTCGCTTGCATGTTGATATACTTTAATTTTAAAAATTTAAATATTTACACTGCCGCCAAAAAGTGTGGGCACAGCAAATTTTCCACAATATATGCAACAATATTTTTTCTAATATTTTACAGTCAATTTTTTACAAAAATGTGGTTCAATCTACAACAAAAAACATAAAAATATTATTCCTAAACTTTGTGCAAAACTCGTGAAAATTTGGAAAATTTGCATGGATATTTTCAACTTTTTAATCATATTTTTAAGATATTTTTGAGTTTCGCATTGATTTTTGAGAATTTTTTTGTTGAGGCTGTTTTGCATTTTTTCCATATAAAGTATTTTCGAAAAAAATTTTCGTGAGTTTTGCACAAAGTTTAGGAATTAGGAGAAAAATATTCGAAAAAAAATTGTTGCATATATTGTGAAAAATTTGCTGTGGCTATTCTTTTTGCCGACAGTGCACCTCAAACACTATCGAAAGTAGCACCCCACGCACTTTTAGTATTGAAAATTTTTTTTATCATTAAACAAAGGCATCAATAAATATTTCTTGAATTGTCTTTACAAAGAATTTCAAACGGAGAACTTCTACTGAGTTTCGCCTTTGCAGTGAAAATTGTTTACTTTATAAGCGAATTTCTGCGAAAACAGTCTGACTGGTCACCGCCTCTTTGGTTATTTACAGTGAATTGCATAGCAAGCTTAATTCTTATTACGTTGGCGATTTCACGGCGGACACATACATATTATAATAATAAACAAGCAGTTTCCAATTTATTTTTGCATGCAGCCCAGTGTTGCCATACTCTATATTTCAAAAATTTGTAAATTTTCTTAAACGAAATTGTATTCTCGACCAAAAAGCTGTACCCTTAAAAAATTAAAATTAAAGTTCTCTAATTTTTTAAAAATTACAAAAAAGGATTCGTTTAAAACAATATAATGTTGCTTTTAAATTTACTTTATATTTTCAATCGATGATTTTTATTGATCGCCAACTTTTTAAGTAATTAAAGTCTCGCTACTTCACCTGAAAAAACAAAAAGTCACGGCCGTCTGGACATATGTCACCGGGTGCTTCATATATGTATCTTAATATCTAAAACTCTATACAACGGGTGATTCAAAGCACCTGCATATAATTACATTAATCTTTACAATAACATAAATCGTTTAAATTATACTTTACGTAACAAAAATAGACTTTATAAAATGGAACTTTTAAATCACATTTTGCTTTAATAAAATTTTGTTTCATTACACTGTTTGGCAAATCTCAAGTTTTGAAATATTACAGAAAAAAGGCCTATACAGATAAACTTTAGTTTGAGTCACTGGTTTTCTAGATCAGGTCACTTTTCTCAAGATATTTTGATTCTTGGAAAAAAATTTAAATTTGAACTCGGAAAAAATCATAAAAAAAAATCATTCGTATTGAAGTCTGTTTTTTCATTCACAACGCAAACTGAAAATGAAAATATCCTAGGTAAATGACCTGATCCAGAAAAACGGTATACAACCCACAATTAAATTTAAATTCGTCATTTTAGCGTTCCTGCAGTGTTATTTTTCGTAAATTGCTTTGTTAATTTCTTTGGGCATTTCATTCGATATTTCAAAATTTAGTACCTCCTGAAGCATTTTTTAAATAAAGCTTTAATTCTTAAAATAACAGAGAGTGCTTGAATTACTAAATTATTTCTTGTTTTACTCAAATTGATTTGGAAAATTATTTTTCGAATTCGCCGTAACGACTAGAATGCAAAGGACAGCAGAAACCATTTCTTTCAAATGAAGAAACGCTGCTCCCCTTTTATTATAAAAATTGACTAGCAAAAAAAACAGAAAGTTAAATTTTAATTTATTCGTTAAAACAAGAAATTAAAAAAAAATAATAATAATTTATACTAAAACTTAATTTAAACAACTGTAAGCCTTTTTTAAAACTGTAATTTACAATCAAAATTTCGAATCTGGCAGCACTGGTGTAGCCCAAGTACCTGCCTTTTACTCACCTCATTATCTTCCTCTTCCAACTGTCCTTCAATATGATGAAATCAATACCGACTTCGCTTGACAGCAGCTGTGGATGACAGCTACGGACCAGCAGTGCGAGGTACGAATATTTATTCAGCTGCAATATTTCTTTATGATTTGTTGGCGTAATTCATTGATCGATTTCTGCACTCATTCAAAGGTGAGATGCTCTCATTGTCGCCCACCAGGAAAAACTTTAAAAAGGAAAAAGTTTTGAAAGAAGTTAAGAACAGCAGGAGTACACAAGCGAAAAAGTTGAGAAATTAAATGCTGCCCGTCCTGTATGTGCAGTAGCTACCTTTACAAAATGTCCTTTTGATATTTTCTACAAAATATTCTTTATATAAAAAGCAAAAAACAGTCATGCACATACAGACATCATCTGCACTTAAATAAATAAAAATTTTAATGCAGGCATATCTAAGTAAATATCTATGCATAAATATAAGCGTAGGGGAAAAATTTTGATTTCAGCAAAAATTTACGCGCTCTTAGCTAATCGTGACCAACTTTTTACTAACTTATCACCTGCCGCATCAAAACTATTTATTTTTATGAAAAAATCACTCGAACCTGGAGACATTTTCCGTGGTCGAGGAGCCATTTTGCGACTGATCTAGCAGACTACCGATAGTCTTCGACATCTGCGCCAATTTGACTCAGACGGAACGGAGCGAAATGCTAAATAAATTTTTCTCAAATGTTTCTCAATCCGTTCTTAATTTGATAAACAATGTTGAGCAATTCTCTCAAGCGTTTCAAATTTTTTTCCAAGTGTTCGGTGGGTTGTTCTTTGGGTTAAATAATGAGAAAAAGTAGCTTTTTAATTTTCACCTACTTTGTGTATTTATATGAGCAAATCACACGAGTTGCGTTTTAGTGTTACTTTCTTCCCTTGAGAATTTCTTCTTACATATAGTATTTCAATCAATGGAGTGTAGCTCCAAAAAAAGCACAATAAAAAAATTAATAAAGGATTTGAACAATTTTAGCCTTAAGGCGTTTATTTAGTTGAAAAAGTACCGAGATTATTCATTTTTTCATTGTCGCTCGAAATAATCATAATTGTTTTTCTTTTTTTTAACTTTAGGAAGTTTTAAAATAGAATCTCCATATTAGAGGCAATGGACGTTGGCATCAAATACAATATATCTGTGAAGTTTCAAGAGTGTGCCACCAAATAAAATAAAATGGCTAATTGTATTTATATCTTTTATCAGTTCAAATACATTTTGGTGTAGTGAGAAATTCTCTAAAACCATTTTAATCGTGAATCCCCGAAATGTTTTTATACAAAATAACATTATACATACATACATATACCTTCATATGTATTTTACGCAACAACCCACAACCATTGCTGACAGTAACTGATAACACTTCACCGTTTCTTGCAGCTTGACTGATTTTGTGTACAGACAGAGTCGAAAACAAAACCAACACATTGAGATGGCCTATAGATAGAAGGATAGCTTCACAGCCGCCAATGACCGTCATTCGAGTGGAAGGCGCTGATTGAGGGAAGACTAAACAACAGCTGTCAAAGCAAAAGCTATTGTGCGTAAATTCTCAACAGCAATGACTGTTGATGATTGAGCGTAAATTGAGTGTGAAACTACAAAGTGGTTACTTAAGACAGAAGGACATACACAAGGCTTAGTGTTAATTGAGAAAGTTTACTTTGGAAATATGTAAGAGCGACTGCTTTCACTACTTATCTTTAGTTAAATTTACCGTTTAATCCAAATAAAGGATGAAGGAATCAATAGAGAAAATAAGTTTGCTACATAAGTAGCAAAATACAAATACAAATACGTAGATATATAATTACGGATATCTAAGTATCAGCAAACCAATTAGTGCGCATCGCACATTTTCAAACTTAAGCCGCCAATTTACTGGCAATCCTGCTTTGAATAAACTCTTCAGCTACCGATGCGGTGCTACTACCAAGACTACCAACATGTCACCAATACTCGTAAGTATGTCTTAAATTCTGAGAAATCGATCAAAATTTCTACATCTTCTGCCTCAGCCAAGTGAGCGACTACTTGTATAACATCGTCATTGCCATCATGCCGAAAAGCAGTTGTGATTCGCATTTTAAGGCTTCTGGTTTATTGCGTCGCTGTCATCGCCATTAATTTGCCCAAAGTATAATTGAAGAGCATTTGATGTGGTCGACAACTGCAAAACTAATTGAAGTGCTAATGAGTTGCTGCAGTTTGAGGTACACAGACTCAAAAATACCCTGCAGAAAAAAAATTATCAATTTATAAGAAATAACCCATTTGAACTTATCTTACTGTGGGATTTCGATAAAATGTATAACTTTTAGTTCACTGGCGATTAGTACCACATTTTACGTTCTGTACTACGTCAGAATGGTGTCCAGCGAAGATCAAAAATCAGTGTCATGGGCTCACGCTCCTCAATAGCTTCGTTATATGATCGTGGCCTATGGATGAAATGGAGGAGCGAACCTCTTGAAAAAAGCTCTCGGTTGGAACAAGATGTTAGACGTCCCGTGCTGATGTTCAGCCTGCCTGACTCAGATTAATAAATAGCCCAGTCTCAAGCGGAGTGCTCCGGGTACTTGGCGACGTCCGGGTAACCTGTGCACATGGACCTCTCTACAAATATAATATCATTAAAGAGGACGGTCCGCCAAAAAAACCGACAGGGGTGGCTTCGACTTCTGCTTCAGCCTCGTGCAGGGCAGGGGTCATTTTTAGAAGATAGAGAGGGCTTAAGCGACAGGGAAGGTCCTAATACGAGTGACGCAAGAGGCAGTGGATAGATAGGGGCCTGGGTATATCGGTTTCCAATCGTTTGATGGATGGAGCTGCGGGAACAGTAAAGCAGCTGCCTTATAAACAGGTCGGGTCAGTAGAATGGACGGGGGAGTATTATCCAGCTTAGGCAAACCGGCAGATACTGCTCCAAAGAGGCAGCGGTCTGCTGAACAAGCAGGGTGTAGGGTTGCCCAAAGACCAAAAACAGATGGCCACAAACATCCCCATTTTAGTGATTTTACTAACAGTGGCGGTGAGGTAGTAGCCGTCATTGACACTCTCTGTCAGTGGAGGTGGGTAGAGGAGGCGATACCAGATATCTACCTCCAAGTTCTGGAGGATAACCCCGGACTTCCTCCCCTATGCCACGATTTCGGCTGGTAGCAGGGCAGAGCAAAGTTCATCGCTTGCGAGTACCATAGGTCAGCTCAGCTTTATAGGTGGGCCGTAAGCAAAGTAGGTGAGGTCTGGACGGGGACCAAACTCGAAGCTTTCAGTAATCAACTTCAAGTTAAGTTATCATCAGTTACATTTCCTGCATAGTATGTTTACTTGCACACACACCGAGACCGGCTATAACACCCTATCTCAGAATTTTATTGAAAAACACCCTATCTCAGAATTCGGTTCAAAAATGCCCTAACTCAGCTGAAAATACATTCAAAATGTGCTGAGATAGGGCGTTTTTGAATCGGCAGCTGAGATAGGTCGATATTCCACTCAGCCATCGAAATGAGCAGGAAATTATGTTACGCATACGCCATGTAACCCCACGTTTGATCAAACTTAATAGGATTAAGCGAACTTTAAAGAGTCTGGTGGAACTTCCACCGACATCGTAAACTATCTGGTAACATTGAGCTTTGATTTTTAGCAATATATAGAAAACTGTACATATATAAAAACCTGCACTACGACTTGTACAAAAGTAAGTAACGTTTTACGTACCTTTCCTAACTCCAACCTGTAAAAGTGCAGCCTAACCTACTTTCGAATATTTGTTGCTAAACTTCCGTTCACCATTTAAATTTTTGTTAAAAATTCTAGTACAACTTACAACTTCTTGCACTTTCTCCGCAGTTTAAGCGATGTCATTGCCATTATTAGCCCTTCTAAGTCAACAAGCCGTGATTTATGACCAAAGTAAGTAGTCAAAGTTTAGAAAGTCGCCTGCGAGTGACACAGCTAAACAAAACTCGCACATAAATTTGACTTACTTCAACGCAGACACTGGGGAGTTAAAGAAATAAATACTCTGTACATTAGGGTGTTCCAAAAATATAAGTGAAAAGGTAAAGTCGGAATTTTTATGCTCTCACCCCCAAGGATTGTTCTATACCGAAAAAAAATAATCTACTTTTTTTAATTAAAGTTGTCCATGTATTTCATATGAAAAAAAAAACAGTTTTGGTAGAAATAGTATAGAATTCTTGCAAATCCATATTTTGTGATCGGAGTGACAGCAATAAAATTCCGACCTAATTTTTGTAGACCAAGCTAATGTTAATATGTATGTAAATATGTTAGTAGGGAAAGTGTTATTGATGCGCTGGGTTAAATATGCATGTATCTACATATAAGTATGTGCATATGTACAATGTACAATATAGATATGTATATGGTGGCAAAAATCGCCAAGTGTACAAGGAAAACATTTTTTGTCCGCATTTTGTTCGAATTCTACCACGTTGTTCCTATAGTTACTGGTAACTAATGTGTAAAAGAACCGGTATTTGTCGAGTTATACGAGTTTAAATATGCAAATTTCAACACTATTTCCAAGAGTCACAAGTTTTCTTAAATTCTTTATCTTGTGTCACACTTATAATAGAGAATCAAAAATTGCTGAGCTATTAGAACTTTTTTTCGTGTTTTGGTGGGAGTTTTTTCTTTTTTTAAATGTATTGGATTATTTAAACACTGTACCATTTTTTTACTCAAATGGCTTATTCGATGGTTTATTTTCTTTTCCAACGATATATAATTTGTAAAGGATGTGGCAAAATTACAGATATATTTTTAACTTTACTTGATAAAACAGCACTTAAACATTTGTATTTGTGAAAAATTTGTGATGTTCAAAATAAATTAGTGAGCCTTGTATCACTAAGACTCTGTTTAGAACATTAGTCAGACCGATTGTGGAATACGGATCGATGTTTTGGAATCGAAGTTACCAAATTAACTCAGACAAGCTGGTATCAATTCTAAAACAATTCCTAATTTTTAGCTTTAAGAAATTTGCGTTGGAATTCTCAATCTAATCTTCTAGCTTATACGAGTCACACTTTTCAGTTGTAGGGAAATTCTTGGTACAATGTTTATGGTTAAATTACTGCCAGGCTCAATCAGCAGTCCACTTTGCGTTTCTTCGGGCTGAAGTTAGCCTTAATATTCCCTCAAGTCTATCGACACACTGCTGTTTCCCATTTCCGGAAGCCTTTAAAACTAATTTTGAATTACACGAGCAACTCCGGTTGCAAATGCCAGGATTTTAACTCTCATTCAAGTACTTTTTAACCGACTTCCAAAAAAGGGGGAGGTTATCAGTTTGCCGGAATATTTTTTTTTATTTTTTTTTATGTATGTTACCGCATAGCTTTTGATCAAGTCAACCGATTTAGATAATTCTTTTTGCAAAGGTTATGTCTCAGAGGTGGTCCCATACTAAATTGGTTTAGATCCGATCATTGGATCATGCAATATATATATATATATTTTTTTTTTTAAGTCGTTTTTTTTTGCTAAAAATTACTTGTTATATATTAGATTCGCTTTTCAGCATTCAGAAAGCAATACTTTCCTTTCTCAATACATGATAGGCTAGGTTGGGTTGGGTTGGGCGGCAGTCCTAAGTAGGACTCATTAAGACTAAGGGTTCTTTGTGATACCGAATTAGGCTTTTGTTTATTTATCCCTGTTCCCCTTTAAAACACTTGGTGCTAAGCAAAAAGTGCATAATCGTTTAACATTCATCGCTTTGAGGTCATTGAGATCGTTAAAGAAATGGCTCCAAGAGCTTTTGCTCTCCGTTTTGATAGAGCTGAGCGCCGCAATGGTAGAGAAGATTTCGCCAAGATTAGCTGCCTGTAATCTAGTCAGATAATGTCCGGTGAGAACTCCAGTCACTGTGCGAATGTCCTGCCTCTTGAGATATATATAGTAGATATTTCAGCGATATATTTCCCGAAGATTTAATATCCGTCTGGCTGCCAGTGAAAGTGAAGATAGCATGACTGGGAATCGTATCACACTGTACCAGTGATGCGGACATTGTAAAAGGCATCAGTTCCGCCTGAAGAACATTGCGGAAGCTGAACGATATGCATAACTGTTCCGAATAAACCCCACCACCTATTTATTTGTCGAGATGGCTATTTCTATTGACCATTCCGCCCTTGAGGGCAGGAACCTAGTCTTGGAAGTGCGGGTGGGTGGGATGTAGTCGGTTGTAGGAAATTGAGTAAAGTTGTTCAAAATTTTACAGTTACCGATATGTGGATGCGTCCATTTATTGGTCGCGTTAAGCTTAATGGTGGTATCACGTGTCATGTTTCTGCCTTTCGTGACTCGGCGCAAAAATGTGAAAAAAGGGTTCCGTATGTCATACGGATTGCACCCGTCGTGCAGATGAGCGGAAGGAAGGTAACCGTTATAGTCAATAATAATAATAAAAAAAAATAAATTTAGCTATTTAGATACTCCCACCTAAATTTATACAGCAGTTATCGTGCAAGGAAAGTTCGACAAACGCACGGACAGACAATCTAAGCATTTGGTTAATATCCCCATCTTGGTAACTGCACCCGGGCATAGAAACATTGAAATGAATGATTTTAATGTAATTTTCGGTAGTTCAATGAGTAAGTTTGTTGTTATTATTAAAAAATTACTGAAAAGTACTGCTTGTGGTGCATCGAAAAATCTAATTTCTCTAAAAACAAATCTGGTAACCCTATTTGCCCCACGCATACGAATTAATCATAACCAGAAAAAGCCAACGTATTTCCAGAAAATTGGCTGCAATTATTAGATTTCCGACTAAGCTCTGCTCTCTCTCTCATTTTATACATACACATTTAGGATCATAGCAAAAACTCTTAATGTTGAAATAAGATGAAGCGGCGGCTATCTATCTGCCTGCCGACAATCAGAAAATTTCAAAAACACTCCACTGAACAGGTTACCGTTTTGGCAATAAAGTACGATAGTGCCATAATTCAAAGTCGCTGCAGTTGAAGGTATTGGAAAAAGTGCGACTGAGATAGCGACTGAATAGTACGAATATAGTAAAAAGGGAGCGGTGAAGCGACAGGCGCAAAAGTAGTAAAACTAGATTTAGTTTGCTGCGCGAAAATGAAAAATGTCACTCCTTAAGTTATCTGTTGTCGCTGCACTCCACTGCGCTTTGTTGTACTTTGATTTTAAAGCACATAACAAATTTTTATTTTTTGCTCTTCTTTGCTCTCTAGTTTATTATAAAACTCGGGGAAGAATTTAACGTCGCTGAAAAATGCTCAGTGCCATGGGTCAACTGCAAAGCAGCCTGCGGCACTTGAATGCGCCCAGCATGGTGAGCAGCGGCTTAGGTTAAGTAGCGTGGGTAAGGATTTTATTTCGCTGACATATATTTATTTATTTTTTGCACTTTACTTTATTTTCTATTGAATTTTGCAAAACTTTATCAGTCTGTGAAGAGCAGAGCAACGAAATTGAAGACAGCTATGTATGTATGTACATGAGGTTTTTTTTCAGTTTTTAAAGTACTTAAAGTAAAATACAAACCCATATTATTGCAGACAAAGTTTTGCCAGACGAGAGCTGGTATATGATATGCATACATACATATGTATGTAAATATATATGTGAATCAGCCAATAAGACTAAATTTTCGCACTCCAATAAGACTGGCTAAGTGCTGGAGCATTTAAAAATTTTTTTTGTTGCTAAAAAGAAGCATCATATATAATCAAGTTAGTTGAGCTTAAAACGTTTTGAGCGTAAGACATTTCACTTATCCTTAATTCTTCGTAGGATAACTTTTCTATATGTAGCAGTTAGGGATGGGTAAATTCGAAGCTTCCATATTCGAATTTTAATCGAATTTTAGCTCCAAAATGGCGAATTTCTGAAATCGAACTTTCTGTTGCTAAAATTCGGATAGAATCAAGTTTTTCTAGAAAAAATCGAATTTCATATTAATTTCCAAAAAAATCAACTCTTCAACTTTCTTGTTTCTGACTAAATTTGCCATCACTGTGTGTGGCACTCCATTTGTCTTAGGGATGCAAGTAAAAAATACATGTTTTTCGATCTGATGCATCTAGACAAAAAATCTGTGCCAAGAAGGAACTGTTATTATTAAATTAAAAAATAAAAAGTACTTTTTTTGTTGATTTTTTATTTTAAATTTGTAGAGGCTTTTACGTTGGTAGCACGAAGCTTTTGCCTGAGAACACCCCAGTAAAATTTTCCGGAGAGTAATTTTCAAGAGTACACCAGTCCTCTAACGACCTTCCAAATTTGCTTTTTGCGGGATTTATTGAAGTAAGGATCAAAATTACCTAATAGGTTAAAATGTTCTACGAAAATATTTCCCATGCAATTTTATTATATATGTCTTAACCTTTAATTTCGCTCAGACATATATTTTAACTATTTTTTTGAAAACTACTTAGGCCGAGACATGAAAACTTTAGTAGGCCGTGAAATAAAAATACGAGCTAACTTTCGCAAATCCACCGAGTGTTTTACTACTGGATGGGTATACTTTCGGAAAATGTTAACAAAGTCCGGGCTGGTTTGGGCTGTCCTACAGTGTAATTTGAGTTTAACTTTTTAAACAGGTGGCCAATCTCTTCAAGCACCTCAAAAATATTGTAATTGTTGCATAATAATTTAAGCACAACACTTCTTTAACTAACTTCGACTTTTCAAACAGGTGACACCCGTCTTAAATTAAAAAATAAAGTTTATTCAAAATCATTTCGATTGATACCCATATTGGGGTAATTTATTTAACTTATTAATGGCGTCTTCTTTTCTCGAAAAAAATTTCACCTTTTTATATGGCGAAATTAGGAGGGTGGAACATTTTAAAGAAAGAGGACGCAATATGCATGTGAAGATACTGAGAAAGGAACACGAAAGCTTGACAGCCCTTGCGCAGGGCAGAATGAATGCAACATTATTTCGAGAAAAGAAAACGCTATAAATAATTTGATTTTGATTTTCTTACATACATTCATATGGCACAAAGCTAAAACCATTTTACACATCTGCAGGGCAAGCGCTTTCATTTGACACCTACCTCCTTTTTGAAAATCGGACGAACGATACAGATTTTATGACATGGTGTTAAATATTTAACGCAAACATCTCCGAACTCGATTAAGAAGTTCCACTTCAAAAATTTTTTGGGAAATTCGAAAAAATTCGAATGAAATCGAATTTGCACTACCAAATTTCGAATCGAATAATCGAATGGTTGGGCAATGTTCGAAATTCGGAAAAAATCGAATTTCAACCCCCCACTACCCATCCCTAGTAGCAGTTCGCGAGGACTTCGAGTTTTTCTCTCGATCTTTCACTAATGTCCATCCCGAATCTGTTATTATTTAAGTCCCTTCTTAGCATGGATGGAAAATCAAATTTTTAAATTGTAATACATTTTAATATAAATTGTGTTTAAGAGCAAACGAATGTACCTAAAAAATTAGTATGTACTTTAGGATTCAAAATTTCACATCATACTTTGAAGCCGTCACTAAAGCTCTGACAGTGTGCGACCCCAGGCTGAGATGACTGCCACATAATTTAGGTAAATCAATCGGTATACAGTATAGTAATTTCATTTGAAAGTGATTTTTGAATTATTTCACGTTAAATGCAATTACATTTGAAACTTTCGAGCCATAAGAAAGAAGCAAAAAAAGTATGGAATTCGGAAAGAACGAGGAAAAGTGAAATTACCTCCCACCAAAAAAACAAAGTGGCTTGTTGTCAGCTATTACTTCGAAGCTATAAAGGACTCTGTTGACTTAATGAGCCAGAATACTCTCAGTCAGGGATCAAACGTAGCGTAACTCTTAACCGCAGTTGCCTTTTGTTGCTTAGTATCAACCTTAACAAATCTCTTCTAAAAACTTGTCTGATAAAAAAGAGATGTGTTCGAGTGCATTTTAGAGTAAAAATCTGTACAAGGTTTATGACCCTAGCTAGTATGCTAGCTAAGAGCAGATAGATCTGTTTGCACTTGGTTGGTATAGCTGCAAGGCGTAAATAATTTCTGGAGAATTACTTTAGCTAAGTTGAAAATGTACCAGCAATTATAAAAGGTCTGAAAAAAGTACAATTGTGCCCACTTTTCCATCACTGCTCCTTAAAGTGGGAGCGCGCGTAACTCAATATTTGATCAAAGTCTCTCTCCACATAAGGGATATTCCTATCTCCCTTTTAAGGAATCTTACCTTTAGCGTCCAACTTTAAAATCGAAGAAGCATTGATTGTCAAGTGACAGCGTCTGCTGACGACATACAAATCGTAACAAGGGGCAAGCATCTGCAATTTCGAGTAAGTAACTACCAAATGCTCTCAGCCTTGTAAATATTTGGCTCAGAATTGAAAATCCTACTAAGGCCTAGATGATACCCATAACGAGGAAATATTTATAGAATTCCTCTTTTCAAATCACTCTCCTTAAATAGGTACAACTCGCCCTCTCAGCCACTGTTAAGCGCCTAGACAAGAAACTTCACTGGAAGCGAAGCAACGAAGACCATAACCACAAATAGTACGCTGGATGCACATAAGTGCATAGTTGTGATAAGATCGGTTATCTTCTATGCGTTCTTCATCTGGTGGCAGGCGTTAAACAAGACTCTGTCCACAGCCAAGCTGGAACGGTTACATCGACCGGTTGTAGTGCTGCCAGGCTGAGTGCGATCCAACCATGGAGAGAGCTAAAATTAGGGCACACAAATATTCTGGAAACTCTTCCAGTTAGACTACGAAAATTACTGTTTAGACAACAAATTCTCTATAAGAATTCATTCCTGGGTAAAAGTACTCCCCGTAAAAATTTTCTTCTAAACTGGAGTACTTTTACTACTTTTTTCTACAAATTATATGGAGATCCTCTACTGTGCAGCGGCCAGAAGCAATGCATTCAGCATTAACACAATGCAAATAAAACCATGGAAAAAAATCGAACTAAAGTGTACGCTATTAGTATGTAATAGAAAGGTTAGAAAAGTCAGCGCCAGAAAAGCAGAATGAAACGAACGTTGTGCTAATGGAAGGTCAGCAGCATACTCGTAGTTTGTGGCTGACAAAGTCCAAGGTGTACAATGATAATTTAATTCTTTCCTCTATGGAAGCAAACATGTTGAATCAACTATTCATGGCATAGTGTGTATATGTACATACATAAATGTGGACGCAAAGAGCTCATATGCCTAGCAGCTAGTGCGCTTCATTGGCACAAGCGGTTAATAAAGGCAACAACTAGGAATAGACGAATATAAGAGTCATGGCTAAGCAACGCTGGTAATGAGTAGGAAAAATAACGTCAGCCAGAAGTGATGCAAGATGTGTAAAATTGCTTCTAATCATGACAGGAACTACTGGTTAACATGAATGGCAAACAGCGAACAATACCAGAAGCAGCTGGGCAAAAATACAATTCATGATTTTGTACGACTTTTCAGTGTTGCAAAAATGCCTGTGTTGCTGAACCAATTATAGATTTAATCCTTTCGCTCCTACTGGGAGCATTTGTCCCAGCTATGTTCGTTACGTCAGAACTCTTTTGCTTCTTTTTACATTTGTATACAAACTAGAGCTCTCGATTTTGTTCGCACATTTTCAAACAGCCCGGGTATATGAGCAGCGAATACTCGCACACTTGTTCAATGCTCATTACTCGAAAATATTCGAGCATGAGCTCGAGCAATTCGAGTTTTTTCGAGTACTTTGAGCAATGTTTTTTTTATTATATTGACATTTTTGGTAGCAACTTTTTAAATTTTTCAAATTATTGATATATAATGCAAAGATTGTTACATTGGTATTTAATAATATAATTTATTTAACATAAATTAGAAAGCAGCTGCTGACAAATACAATTTACAAATTTTCTTTTGTTTATGAAATTGTTCAAAAACTCGGAAATTTTGAACAAACATTTGAGCAGTTGAGCAATGAACGAGTTTCGAGCGAGTATCGAGCTACTCGCATTGCTCGATACCCGGGTAACTAGAGCTCTAATACAAACTATATATCCCAATAAAGTTGGACGTATTATCAGTGGTGTAATTCAATAAATTTGTCTTGATTTATGCCAGTACGTCAGTTTGTGTACAGCTGCTTTAGTGGAAGTATGAGTTTCGCGGAGAAGTTGCCCTATTCTTGTCGAGCCATTAGAAAGGTATTTTGAAGATGAAGTGCAAAAAATTACTCAAATTTCAAATTTGTTTCAAGTATAGTAAAAAAATTGATTTAAAATTGACACTATTACAAATGCCAAATATGCACATGAGAAGGAAATGCCACCTTAATGTATGCTTTAATATTGACACTGAATTAAAGTAATATGCTAAGCAGCAGTTTACGAATAATATGTATGTAGATTTATACAAGGAAGAAGGTAAAGTTGACTATATAGAATAATAGAGGCATAAAATAAATTGCAAATTAAAATAGAAGTAAAGAAACCAAAAGATCAACACAAAGAGGAAGAGGAAGGTAAATTTAAACACTTAGTACAAGGACAAAGGTTGGGTTGAATATGTAAATGAAGAAAGAAATGAAGAGAAATATCAGGACAAAGATAAGAGACAAGCTAAAGACAAAAATGCAAATATAAATATCAAGATAAAATGAAGATGAAAATTAAGAAAAAAGATTAAAGACACAAAGGTTGAGACAGAAAACGGAATGGAGATACAGATAGAGACAAAGAAGATATGTATATAATGTTATGTTATGTTATGTTATGTTTTACTATGTTATGTAACGTGGTTCAACGCATTTCACTTCAACTCACCACAGCTAAATTCAAATCACCTCAACTCACCCCAGCTAACTTCACATCAACTCCCGTCGTCCACCTTAAAGCTGATGCCAGATAAAACTTTGTAGCTTTGCGTGACATTTATAAC
>NW_023458561.1:43836439-43839527 GCF_013731165.1 Rhagoletis pomonella | reverse complement strand
GTTATAAATGTCACGCAAAGCTACAAAGTTTTATCTGGCATCAGCTTTAAGGTGGACGACGGGAGTTGATGTGAAGTTAGCTGGGGTGAGTTGAGGTGATTTGAATTTAGCTGTGGTGAGTTGAAGTGAAATGCGTTGAACCACGTTACATAACATAGTAAAACATAACATAACATAACATAACATTATATACATATCTTCTTTGTCTCTATCTGTATCTCCATTCCGTTTTCTGTCTCAACCTTTGTGTCTTTAATCTTTTTTCTTAATTTTCATCTTCATTTTATCTTGATATTTATATTTGCATTTTTGTCTTTAGCTTGTCTCTTATCTTTGTCCTGATATTTCTCTTCATTTCTTTCTTCATTTACATATTCAACCCAACCTTTGTCCTTGTACTAAGTGTTTAAATTTACCTTCCTCTTCCTCTTTGTGTTGATCTTTTGGTTTCTTTACTTCTATTTTAATTTGCAATTTATTTTATGCCTCTATTATTCTATATAGTCAACTTTACCTTCTTCCTTGTATAAATCTACATACATATTATTCGTAAACTGCTGCTTAGCATATTACTTTAATTCAGTGTCAATATTAAAGCATACATTAAGGTGGCATTTCCTTCTCATGTGCATATTTGGCATTTGTAATAGTGTCAATTTTAAATCAATTTTTTTACTATACTTGAAACAAATTTGAAATTTGAGTAATTTTTTGCACTTCATCTTCAAAATACCTTTCTAATGGCTCGACAAGAATAGGGCAACTTCTCCGCGAAACTCATACTTCCACTAAAGCAGCTGTACACAAACTGACGTACTGGCATAAATCAAGACAAATTTATTGAATTACACCACTGATAATACGTCCAACTTTATTGGGATATATAGTTTGTATTAGAGCTCTAGTTACCCGGGTATCGAGCAATGCGAGTAGCTCGATACTCGCTCGAAACTCGTTCATTGCTCAACTGCTCAAATGTTTGTTCAAAATTTCCGAGTTTTTGAACAATTTCATAAACAAAAGAAAATTTGTAAATTGTATTTGTCAGCAGCTGCTTTCTAATTTATGTTAAATAAATTATATTATTAAATACCAATGTAACAATCTTTGCATTATATATCAATAATTTGAAAAATTTAAAAAGTTGCTACCAAAAATGTCAATATAATAAAAAAAACATTGCTCAAAGTACTCGAAAAAACTCGAATTGCTCGAGCTCATGCTCGAATATTTTCGAGTAATGAGCATTGAACAAGTGTGCGAGTATTCGCTGCTCATATACCCGGGCTGTTTGAAAATGTGCGAACAAAATCGAGAGCTCTAGTTTGTATACAAATGTAAAAAGAAGCAAAAGAGTTCTGACGTAACGAACATAGCTGGGACAAATGCTCCCAGTAGGAGCGAAAGGATTAAATCTATAATTGGTTCAGCAACACAGGCATTTTTGCAACACTGAAAAGTCGTACAAAATCATGAATTGTATTTTTGCCCAGCTGCTTCTGGTATTGTTCGCTGTTTGCCATTCATGTTAACCAGTAGTTCCTGTCATGATTAGAAGCAATTTTACACATCTTGCATCACTTCTGGCTGACGTTATTTTTCCTACTCATTACCAGCGTTGCTTAGCCATGACTCTTATATTCGTCTATTCCTAGTTGTTGCCTTTATTAACCGCTTGTGCCAATGAAGCGCACTAGCTGCTAGGCATATGAGCTCTTTGCGTCCACATTTATGTATGTACATATACACACTATGCCATGAATAGTTGATTCAACATGTTTGCTTCCATAGAGGAAAGAATTAAATTATCATTGTACACCTTGGACTTTGTCAGCCACAAACTACGAGTATGCTGCTGACCTTCCATTAGCACAACGTTCGTTTCATTCTGCTTTTCTGGCGCTGACTTTTCTAACCTTTCTATTACATACTAATAGCGTACACTTTAGTTCGATTTTTTTCCATGGTTTTATTTGCATTGTGTTAATGCTGAATGCATTGCTTCTGGCCGCTGCACAGTAGAGGATCTCCATATAATTTGTAGAAAAAAGTAGTAAAAGTACTCCAGTTTAGAAGAAAATTTTTACGGGGAGTACTTTTACCCAGGAATGAATTCTTATAGAGCATTTGTTGTCTAAACAGTAATTTTCGCAGTCTAACTGGAAGAGTTTCCAGAATATTTGTGTGCCCTAATTTTAGGTCTCTCCATGGTTGGATCGCACTCAGCCTGGCAGCACTACAACCGGTCGATGTAACCGTTCCAGCTTGGCTGTGGACAGAGTCTTGTTTAACGCCTGCCACCAGATGAAGAACGCATAGAAGATAATCGATCTTATCACAGCTATGCACTTATGTGCATCCAGCGTACTATTTGTGGTTATGGTCTTCGTTGCTTCGCTTCCAGTGAAGTTTCTTGTCTAGGCGCTTAACAGTGGCTGAGAGGGCGAGTTGTACCTATTTAAGGAGAGTGATTTGAAAAGAGAAATTCTATAAATATTTCCTCGTTATGGGTATCATCTAGGCCTTAGTTGGGTTTTCAATTCAGAGCCAAATATTTACAAGGCTGAGAGCATTTGTTACTTACTTACTCGATATTGCAGATGCTTGCCGCCTCTTGTTACGATTTGTATGTCGTCAGCAGACGCTGTCACTTGACAATCAATGCTTCTTCGATTTTAAAGTTGGACGCTAAAGGTAAGATTCCTTAAAAGGGAGATAGAAATATCCCTTATGTGGAGACTTTGCTCAAATATTGAGTTACGTGCGCTCCCACTTTAAGGAGCAGTGATGGAAAAGTGGGCACAATTGTACCTTTTTCAGACCTTTTATAATTGCTGGTACATTTTCAACTTATTTAGCTAAAGTAATTCTCCAGAAATTATGCAAATGCACTCGAACACAACTCTTCTTTATCAGACACCTTTTTAAGTTGCTGTGTCACATAAGGAGACAAGATTGAGAAGCGATTTATTAAGGTTGATTTCTACTAAGCCCCAAAAGGTAACTGCGAGCAAGAGTTACGCTACGTTTGATCCCTGACTGAGAGTATTCTGGCTCATTAAGTCAACAGAGTCCTTTATAGCTTCGA
>NW_023458561.1:43783599-43836429 GCF_013731165.1 Rhagoletis pomonella | reverse complement strand
TTTTTTTGCTTCTTTCTTATGGCTCGAAAGTTTCAAATGTAATTGCATTTAACGTGAAATAATTCAAAAACCATTTTCAAATGAAATTATTATACTGTATACCAATTGATTTACCTAAATTATGTGGCAGTCATCTCAGCCTGGGGTCGCACACTGTCAGATCTTTAGTGACGGTTTCAAAATGTGATGTGAAATTTTGAATCCTAAAGTACATACTAATTTTTTAGGTACATTCTTCTGCTCTTAAGCACAATTTATATTAAAATGTATTACAATTTAAAAATTTGATTTTCCATCCATGCTAAGAAGGGACTTAAATTATAACAGATTCGGGATGGACATTATTGAAAGATCGAGAGAAAAACTCGAAGTCCTCGCGAACTGCTACATATAGAAAAGATATCCTACGAAGAATTAAGGATAATTGAAATGTCTTACGCTCTAAACGTTTTAAGCTCAACTCACTTGATTATATATGATGCTTCTTTTTAGCAACAAAAAAAATTTATAAATTCTCCAGCACTTAGCCAGTCTTATTGGAGTGCGAAAATTTATTCTTATTGGCTGATTCACATATATATTTACATACATATGTATGTATGCATATCATACACCAGCTCTCGTCTGGCAAAACTTTGTCTGCAAGAATATGGGTTTGTATTTTACTTGAAGTACTTTAAAAACTGAAAAAAACCTCATGCACATACATACATAGCTGTCTTCAATTTCGTTGCCCGGCTCTTCACAGACTGATAAAGTTTTGCAAAATTCAATAGAAAATAAAGTAAAGTGCAAAAAATAAATAACTATATGTCAACGAAATAAAATCCTTACCCACGCTACTTAACCTAAGCCGCTGCTCACCATGCTGGGCGCATTCAAGTGCCGCAGGCTGCTTTGCAGTTGACCCATGGCACTGAGCATTTTTCAGCGACATTAAATTCTTCCCCGAGTTTTATAATAAACTAGAGAGCAAAGAAGAGCAAAAAATAAAAATTTGTTATGTGCTTTAAAATCAAAGTACAACAAAGCGCAGTGGAGTGCAGCGACAACAGATAACTTAAGGAGTGACATTTTTCATTTTCGCGCAGCAAACTAAATCTAGTTTTACTACTTTTGCGCCTGTCGCTTCACTGCTCCCTTTTTACTATATTCGTACTATTCAGTCGCTATCTCAGTCGCACTTTTTCCAATACCTTCAACTGCAGCGACTTTGAATTATGGCACTATCGTACTTTATTGCCAAAACGGTAACCTGTTCAGTGGAGTGTTTTTGAAATTTTCTGATTGTCGGCAGGCAGATAGATAGCCGCTGCTTCATTTTATTTCAACATTAAAAGATTTTGCTATAATCCTAAATGTGTATGTATAAAATGAGAGAGAGAGCAGAGCTTAGTCGGAAATCTAATAATTGCAGCCAATTTTCTGGAAATACGTTGGCTTTTTCTGGTTATGATTAATTGGTATGCGTGGGGCAAATAGGGTTGCCAGATTTGTTTTTAGAGAAATTAGATTTTTCAATGCACCAAAATCAGTACTTTTCAGTACTCCTTTAGGTAATGTAAAAAATAAGTACAAATTTACTCATTGAACTAACACAAATTATATTAAAATCATTCATTTCAATGTTTCTATGCCCGAGTGCAGTCAGCAGTAGGGGGACATAAACCAAATGCTTAGAATTTCTGTCCGTGCGTCTGCCGAACTTTCTGTGCACGATAACTGCTGTATAAATTTTGGTAGGAGTATCTAAATTGTTCAAATTTTTTTATTTTTTTATTATTAATATTGACCCCAACGGTTGCCTTCCTCCCATTCGTCTGCACGAGGGGCGCAATCCGCATGGCATACGGAACCTTTTTTCACATTTTTGCGCCGAGTCACGAAAGGCAGGAGTTTGTTAAGTGTCAAGATCAAAAACTATTCAGCTACAGTACCAAATTCATCAGCTGATTACTTTATGTTTGGTAGTAAATTCCAAAAAATTAGAACTACAAGGAAACACATCTGTTCATCTCAACTTAAACGGTGCTACACTGCAGAGAAGTGATCAGCTCAAAAATCTATGTCTAATTGTGGATATGAAAATTGGTGACCTTACATCCATGAAAGGGTTCGCAAAGCCACAACTGTCTTATACCCCTGCAAAAAGCGATATTGGCGAAAAATCGGATCTGGAGCCCAAATTGTGATCCAGACCGCAGTGGAAAGACCGATTCTCTTCTATGGGATAATAGTTTGGTAGGATCTCTAAATAAAAAGGTTAACGCTAAGAAAATGGACAAAGTTCAAAGATTGGCTTCTCTACCAAAGCCAAAGCGCTCAACACGATACTAATATTTCGCCCGACGCTTCTATATGCAAGCAAGATGGCATGCAATAAAGCCATTAAGCTTAACGCGACCAATAAATGGACGCATCCACATATCGGTAACTGTAAAATTTTGAACAACTTTACTCAATTTCCTACAACCGACTACATCCCACCCACCCGCACTTCCAAGACTAGGTTCCTGCCCTCAAGGGCGGAATGGTCAATGGAAACAGTCATCTCGACAAATAAATTGGTGGTGGAGTTTATTCGGAACAGTTATGCATATCGCTCAGCTTCCGCCTTGCCGACTACTGCAGTGTTTTTTAGGCGGAACTGATGACTTTTCCAAACTCCGCATCACTGGTACAGTGTGATACGATTCCCAGTCATGCAATCTTCATTTTCACTGGCAGCCAGATGGCTACTAAATTTTCGGGAAATATTTTGCTGACTTCAAAAGTAGTAGTTGATAGCTGAGACATTCAGCATACACGTTGTCTTGGTACCTGACAATTGCGACATTCAGTGAAACTGCAATGCTAATGAACTCACGCGTCATGAAACGAAATGCTTGATACAGATATAAGGCATCCCTCTTCAAACATGCAAATTTTATCAACCATAGACGCACAACGCACCAGGTCTCTTTTTACTCTAAAGAGGTAGAACATTCGCATAGTGACTGGAGTTCTCATCGGGCATTGTCTGACTGAATGAATATGGAGAATAAACCTTCTCTGAAATTGTCCCCGGCTCTATAGAAACGGAGAGCAAAGATCTCAGTTACCTCAAACGCTAAGTGTTTTAAAGGGGAGTAGGGATAAATAAATAAACGTCTAATTCGGTATCACAAAGGACCCTTAGTCTAAATGAGTCCTTCTTAGGACTGCCGCCAAATCCCATCCAACCTAGCCTATCATTTATTCAGAGAGGAAAGTATCGATTTCTGAATGCTGAAAAGTGAATCAGATATATCAAATGTACTGGAATGAGAGTTAGAATCCTGGAATTAGCAACGGAGTTGCTCGTGTAATTCAAAATTAGTTTACAAGCTTTCAGAAATAGGAAACAGCAGTGTGTTGATAGACTTCAGGGAATATTAAGGCTAACTTCAGTCCAAAGAAACGCAAAATGGACTGCTGATTGAGCCTGGCAGTAATTTAACCATAAACATTGTACCAAGCATTTCCCTGCGACTTAAAAGTATAGGAGGGTTAATACGTTTTAAACGACTTGTATAAGCTAGAAGATTGGATTGAGAATTCCAACGGAAATTTCTTAAAACTAAAATTAGGAATTGTTTTAGAATTGATACCAGCTTGTCTGAGTTAGTTTGATACCTTCGATTCCAAAACATCGATCCGTATTCCACAATCGGTCTAACTAATGTTGTAAACAGAGCTTTAGTGATACAAGGCTCACTAAATTAATTCTTTTGACCATCGTTTCACAAATACAAATGTTTCAGTCGAATAAGCCATTTGAGTAAAAAAAGTGGTAGTGTTTAAATAATACAATAAGTTTTTTTTTGCAAATTAAAAAAAAAACAAAAAAAAACAGGAAAAAAGTTCTAATAGCTTAAAAATTTTTGATTCTTTATTATAAATGTGACATAAGATAAGAATTTTAAGACTCCTTGTGACTCTAAGAAAAAGGGTTGAAATTTGCATGTATAAACTCGTATAACTCGACAAATACCGAGGTTAAAAAAAAATTCATTTACACATTAGTTACCAGTAACTATAGGATCAACGTGGTAGAATTCGAACAAAATGTGGACAAAAAATTTTTTCCTTGTACACTTGGCGATTTTTGCCCCCATATACATATCTATATTGTACATTGTACACATGCACATACATACATATTTAGCCTAACGAATCAGCAACACTTTTTCCACTAACATTCATACATATTTACATTAGCGTGGTCTAAAAAATAACGTCAGAATTTTAATGTTCTATACGAAAAAATATACCCTATCTCCTGAAGAGAAACATAGTATTCCGATCGAAAAATATTGATTTGCAAGAATTCTATACTATTTCTACGAAAAATCGGTTTTTTCCCCCATATGAAGTACATGGAAAACTTTGAGCGCTTTAAGCGACCTTCAAATATTTTTTAATTAAATAAAAAAATAGAAAAATAGGAATGTATTTTTTCGGAATAGAACAATCCTTGGGGGTAAGATCATAAAAGCTCCGACTTTACCTTTTCACTTGCATTTTTGGAACACCCTAATGTACAGAGTATTTATTTCTTTAACTCCCAAGTGTCTGAGTTGAAGTAAGTCAACTTTGTATGCGAGTTTTGTTTGGCTGTGTCACTCGCAGGTGACTTTCTAAACTTTGACTACATACTTTGCTCATAAATCACGGGTTGTTGACTTAGAAGGGCTAATAATGGCAATGACATCGCTTAAACTCCGGAGAAAGTGCAAGAAGTTCATCACTTATGTAAGCTGTACTAGAATTTTTAACAACAATTTAAATGGTGAACGGAAGTTTAGCAACAAATATTCGAAAGTAGGTTAGGCTGCACTTTTACAGGTTGGAGTTAGGAAAAATACGTAAAACGTTACTTACTTTTGTACAAGTCGAAGTGCAGGTTTTTATATATGTACAGTTTTCTATATATTGTTAAAAATCAAAGCTCAATGTTACCAGATAGTTTACGATGTCGGTGGAAGTTCCACCAGACTCTTTAAAGTTAGCTTAATCCTATTAAATAAGTTTGATCAAACGTGGGGTTACATGGCGTATGAGTAACATAATTTCCTGCTCATATCGATGGCTGAGTGGAAGATTGACCTATCTCAGCTGCCGATTCAAAAACGCCCTATCTCAGCACATTTTGAATGTATTTTCAGCTGAGTTAGGGCATTTTTGAACCGAATTCTGAGATAGGGTGTTTTTCAATAAAATTCTGAGATAGGGTGTTATAGCCGGTCTCGGTGTGTGTGCAAGTAAACATACTATGCACGAAATTTATCTGATGATAACTTAACCTGAAGTTGATCACTGAAAGCTTCGAGGTTGGTTCCCGTCCAGACCTCACCTACTTTGCTTACGGCCCACCTATAAAGCTGAGCTGACCTATGGTACTCGCAAGCGATGAACTTTGCTCTGCCCTGCTACCAGCCGGAATCGTGGCATAGGGGAGGAAGTCCGGGGTTATCCTCCAGAACTTGGAGGTAGATATCTGGTATCGCCTCCTCTACCCACCTCCACTGACAGAGAGAGTCAGTGACGGCTACTACCTCACCGCCACTGTTAGTAAAATCACTAAAATGGGGATATTTGTGGCCATCTGTTTTTGGTCTTTGGGCAACCCTACACCCTGCTTGTTCAGCAGACCGCTGCCTCTTTGGAGCAGTATCTGCCGGTTTGCCTAAGCTGGATAATACTCCCCCGTCCATTCTACTGACCCGACCTGTTTATAAGGCAGCTGCTCTACTGTTCCCGCAGCTCCATCCATCAAACGATTGGAAACCGATATACCCAGGCCCCTATCTATCCACTGCCTCTTGCGTCAATCGTATTAGGACCTTCCCTGTCGCTTAAGCCCTCTCTATCTTCTAAAAATTACCCCTGCCCTGCACGAGGCTGAAGCAGAAGTCGAAGCCACCCCTGTCGGTTTTTTTGGCGCACCGTCCTCTTTAATGATATTATATTTGATATTATATTTGCCAAGTACCCGGAGCACTCCGCTTAAGACTGGGCTATTTATTAATCTGAGTCAGGCAGGCTGAACATCAGCACGGGACGTCTAACATCTTGTTCCAACCCAGAGCTTTTTTCAAGAGGTTCGCTCCTCCATTTGATCCATAGGCCACGATCATATAACGAAGCTATTGAGGAGCGTGAGCCCATGGCGCTGATTTCTGATCTTCGCTGGACACCATTCTGACGTAGTACAGAACGTAAAATGTGGTACTAATCGCCAGTGAACTAAAAGTTATTCATTTTTATCGAAATCCCACAGTAAGATAAGTTCAAATGGGTTATTTCTTATAAATTGATAATTTTTTTTCTGCAGGGTATTTTTGAGTCTGTGTACCTCAAACTGCAGCAACTTATTAGCATTTCAATTAGTTTTGCAGTCGTCGACCACATCAAATGCTCTTCAATTATACTTTGGGCAAATTAATGGCGATGACAGCGACGCAATAAACCAGAAGCCTTAAAATGCGAATCACAACTGCTTTTCGGCATGATGGCAATGACAATGTTATACAAGTAGTCGTTCGCATGGATGAGGCAGAAGATGTAGAAATTTTGATCGATTTCTCAGAATTTAAGACATACTTACGAGTATTGGTGACATGTTGGTAGTCTTGGTAGTAGCACCGCATCGGCAGCTGAAGAGTTTATTCAAAGCAGGATTGCCAGTAAATTGGCGGCTTAAGTTTGAAAATGTGCGATGCGCACTAATTGGTTTGCTGATACTTAGACATCCGTAATTATATATCTACGTATTTGTATTTTGCCACTTATGTAGCAAACTTATTTTCTCTATTGATTCCTTCATCCTGTATTTGGATTAAACGGTAAATTTAACTAAAGATAAGTAGTGAAAGCAGTCGCTCTTACATATTTCCAAAGTAAACTTTCTCAATTAACACTAAGCCTTGTGTATGTCCTTCTGTCTTAAGTAACCACTTTGTAGTTTCACACTCAATTTACGCTCAATCATCAACAGTCATTGCTGTTGAGAATTTACGCACAATAGCTTTTGCTTTGACAGCTGTTGTTTAGTCTTCCCTCAATCAGCGCCTTCCACTCGAATGACGGTCATTGACGGCCGTGAAGCTATCCTTCTATCTATAGGCTATCTCAAAGTGTTGGTTTTGTTTTCGACTCTGTCTGTACACAAAATCAGTCAAGCTGCAAGAAACGGTGAAGTGTTATCAGTTACTGCCAGAAATGGTTGTGGATTGTTGCGTAAAATACATATGAAGATATATGTATGTATGTATAATGTTATTTTGTATAAAAACATTTCGGGGATTCACGATTAAAATGGTGCTAGAGAATTTCTAACTACACCAAAATGTATTTGAACTGATAAAAGATATAAATACAATTAGCCATTTTGTTTTTTAATTTGGTGGCACACTCTTGAAACTTCACAGATATATAGTATTTGATGCCAACGTCCATTGCCTCTAATATGGAGATTCTATTTTAAAACTTCCTAAAGTTTAAAAAAAAAACAATTATGATTATTTCGAGCGACAATGGAAAAATGAATAATCTCGCTACTTTTTCAACTAAATAAACGCTTTAAGGCTAAAATTGTTCAAATCCTTTATTAATTTTTTTTGTTCATTTTCTGGAACTCCGCCCCATTGATTGAAATATATGTAAGAAGAAATTCTCAAGGGAAGAAAGTAACACTAAAACGCAACTCGTGTGATTTGCTCATATAAATACACAAAGTAGGTGAAAATTAAAAAGCTACTTTTTCTCATTATTTAACCTAAAGAACAACCCACCAAACATTTGGAAAAAAAATTTGAAACACTTGAGAGAATTGCTCAACATTGTTTATCGAGTTAAGAATTGATTGAGAAACATTTGAGAAAAATTTATTTAGCATTTCGCTCCGTTCCGTCTGAGTCAAATTGGCACAGATGTCGAGGACTATCGGTAGTCTGCTAGATCAGTCGCAAAATGGCTCCTCGACCACGGAAAATGTCTCCTGGTTCGAGTGATTTTTTCATAAAAATAAATAGCTTTGAGGCGGCAAGTGATAAGTTAGTAAAAAGTTGGTCACGATTAGCTAAGAGCGCGTAAATTTTTGCTGAAATCAAAATTTTTCCCCTACGCTTATATTTATGCATAGATATTTACTTAGATATACCTGCATTAAATTTTTTATTTATTTAAGTGCAGATGATGTCTGTATGTGCATGAGTGTTTTTGCTTTTTATATAAAGAGTATTTTGTAGAAAATATCAAAAGGACATTTTGTAAAGGTAGCTACTGCACATACAGGACGGGCAGCATTTAATTTCTCAACTTTTTCGCTTGTGTACTCCTGCTGTTCTTAAGTTCTTTCAAAACTTTTTCCTTTTTAAAGTTTTTCCTGGTGGGCGACAATGAGAGCATCTCACATTTGAATGAGTGCAGAAATCGATCAATGAATTACGCCAACAAATCATAAAGAAATATTGCAGCTGAATAAATATTCGTACTTCGCACTGCTGGTCCGTAGCTGCCATCCACAGCTGCTGTCAAGCGAAGTCGCTATTGATTTCATCATATTGAAGGACAGTTGGAAGAGCAAGATAATGAGGCGAGTAAAAGGCAGGTACCTGCTTACAGTTTTAAAAAAGGCTTACAGTTGTTTAAATTAAGTTTTAGTATAAATTATTATTATTATTTTTTTAAATTTCTTGTTTTAACGAATAAATTAAAATTTAACTTTCTATTTTTTTGCTAGACAATTTTTATAACAAAAGAAGAGCAGCGTTTCTTCATTTGAAAGAAATGGTTTCTGCTGTCCTTTGCATTCCATCCGTTACGGCGATTTCGAAAAATAATTTTCCAAATCAATTTGAGTAAAACAAGAAATAATTTAGTAATTCAAGCACTCTCTGTTATTTTAAGAAATAAAGCTTTATTTAAAAAATGCTTCAGGAGGTACTAAATTATGAAATATCGAATGAAATGCCCAAAGAAATTAACAAAGCAATTTACGAAAAATAACACTGCAGGAACGCTAAAATGACAAAAAAAGCGAATTTAAATTTAATTGTGGGTTGTATACCGTTTTTCTGGATCAGGTCATTTACCTAGGATATTTTCATTTTCAGTTTGCATTGTGAATGAAAAAACAGACTTCAATAGAAATGATTTTTTTTAATGATTTTTTCCGAGTTCAAATTTAAATTTTTTTCCAAGAATCAAAATATCTTGAGAAAAGTGACCTGATCTAGAAAAGCAGTGACTCAAACTAAAGTTTATCTGTATAGGTTTTTTTTCTGTAATATTTCAAAACTTGAGATTTGCCAAACAGTGTAATGAAACAAAATTTTATTAAAGCAAAATGTGATTTAAAAGTTCCATATTATAAAGTCTATTTTTGTTACGTAAAGTATAATTTAAACGGCTTATGTTATTGTAAAGATTAATGTAGTTATATGCAGGTACTTTAAATCACCCGTTGTATAGAGCTTTAGATATTAAGATACATATATGAGGTACCCGGTGACATATGTCCACACTGCCGTGACTTTTTGTTTCTTCAGGTGAACTAGCGAGACTTTAATTACTTAAAAAGATGGTGATCAATAAAAATCATCGATTGATAATATGAAATAAATTTAAAAGCACCATTATTTTGTTTTAAATGAATCTTTTTTTGTCATTTTTAAAAAATTTTAATTTTTTAAGGTTACAGCTTTTTGGTCGAGAATACAATTTCGTTTAAGTAAATTTACAGTTTTTTGAAATATAAATTATGGCAACACTGGGCTGTATGCAAAAACAAATTGGAAACTGCTTGTTTATTATTAAAATATGTATGTGTCCGCCGTGAAATCGCCAATGTAATAAAAATTAAGCTTGCTATAAATAAGCTGCAATGCAATTCATTGTAAATAATCAAAGAGGCGGTGACCAGTCAGACTGTTTTCGCAGAAATTCGCTGATAAAGTAAACAATTTTCACTGCAAAGGAGAAACTCAGTAGAATTTCTCCGTTTGAAATTCTTTGTAAAGACAATTCAAGAAATATTTATTGATGCTTTTGTTTACTGATAAAATAATTTTTCAATACTAAAAGTGCGTGGGGTTCTACTTTCCATAGCGTTTGAGGTACATTGCCGGCAAAAAGAATAGCCACAGAAAATTTTTCACAACACATGCAACAATTTTTTTTCATTCTACAACATAAAAATATAATTCCTAAATATAAACTTTGTGCAAAACTCACGAAAATTTTTTTCGAAAATACTTTAGTTATATGGAAAAAATGCAAAACACCCTCAACAAAAAAAATTCTCAAAAATCAATGCGAAACTCAAAAATATCTTATAAATCTGATTAAAAAGTTTAAAATTTCCATGAAAATTTTCCAAATTTTCACGAGTTTTGCACAAAGTTTAGGAATTATACTTTTATGTTTTTTGTTGTAGATTGAACCATATTTTTATAAAAAATTGACTGTAAAATATTAGAAAAAATATGGTTGCATATATTGTGAAAAATTTGCTGTGCCAATACTTTTTGGTGGCAGTGTACACATTAAAATTTTTAAAGTTAAAGTTGATCCACATGCAAGCGAAAGCTGACTAATGAGGCTGAAAGTTTAAGCTATAGAAGAAATTAAATTTTAAAATTGAATTCAAGTATCGCAGCAACAACATAATGGCAACAGCAATGACGTGGTTCAAGTGTTAAGCAGCGCCGCCGCATACCTGGGAGATGGCACCGGCAGTGTGACTATTCTGCTGCCTCCAGTAATTCAGTTTTGACGGGTAAGTTGAAATTGTGTGGTGCATGGCACAATTTTTCCATCTTTGTCGGAAGCCGCACATCAAGTTTCCAACCTTTAGACTGAGAAATCAGTAGTCCAAGGGTATGCGAAAATTCGTAAGCGGTGTCGCTAAAAATTACCGTTGATTTTTTAGAATCTTTTTTTTTTGTCGAGGGTGTGCGAGTTTTCTTCCATATATAAATAAATTTGGTTCATGTTTTGTATATAATAAACTTTATTGTATATAGTCTATTTTTATCCTAACTATAGGGAGTTCGCCCACAATATTTTACCAGTTGATGCGTAGTGGGGTATAGAATAAATTTGCATGAAAAAGTCAAAAGATGTCGATTTAGCAATTATTGCGGTACAATAATAAAAAAAAAATGTGTTTTTTGATTTGTGCAACTTTTTCTCTCTGAACTTAGGAATAATTGAAAAGAATACGAGAATGATTTTCGAAAAAAATTATATATTTTTTTAATTTCTTTTCACATTTATGGCATTTCTCGCATATTTTAACGCTTCCTAGTACATGGAAAAGTTTTGAACAAGTCATGTTTAAAATCTGAACAATTATTTTGTGCAAAAAGAAAAGAAACCATGCTATGGGAAAAACACAAACATAGAAGAGCAATCAAACCAACTACGAATAGCCTTGCCACAAAGGTCGCCGACTCCAGACTCATTCAGGTAACAATTCAAGCAACTTACTTACACCAATCGTTACAGATGCCGCAAATTCTCAGATGCAGCAAATGTTGGTGATTTCTGCGTACTTGCTACGCACATAAATTGACTCATAGCATCCATTAGTCAACAAAAAGTTAATGTTGATATTAGCCATTGGCGTCACTCATACGCCGTGGCATGCAAGTAATTTAGGCAGCGGTGCGTGACTTCTGCTTTTGACTCTTTTGTATACTTGCAAAGTTTTATTGTTATTAATTTAATATTTTTCCTAGTTAACCCAAGAGCTAAAAGTTTGTCCAAACAAGTTCAGCAAAAAAAGTACGAATAAATAAAACGTGTACTTATATATACATATGTACATATATCTGGACTTTTGACAAAACAACTTCTCTAGAGTGAATATTAAAATATCTCGAATGATATTTTTATATTTAGTTATTAATGGGAGTAGTTCAAGATGCTATCTCAAAAAAAGTTAAATAAAAATTACAAATTTCTGAATAGAAGTCCTTTATAATTTACTCTAAATTCCTACCTACAGAAATCACAGAGGTTGTTTTAACAAAAGTCCACAGATATGTAATATATGCCCACAAGGTTAAACAAATCGCCCCTTCGATGCTGTGTGTGAGTTCGGGTCAGACCTTTTACACTATTTAACCGATTTAACAAAAGGAAGAGGCTATCAGTTCACCGTAATTTATATATATTTTTTTATGTATGTTACCGCATAACTTTGTACCACGTGGACTCATTTCGATAATTCTTTTTGGAAAGGTGGTATTGCAAGTGTGATACCATACCAATTTGGTTTAGACACGAACACTGGATCATTAAGAAGTAACCTATACTCTTAAATGTGTAGTTTTTTCTTAAAAATTATTTGTTACAGAACTTGTGGTGCTCACAAAACAATGTCATTTCAATAATTATTACTGCGAAGAAGATAATTATAAAATCTGTGGGAACCATCAAAACTTGACTTATCCGCCCGAGGAAAATCATAACTGTTTAGTTGTCCTTTTAGAGCAATTAAGTGTGAACCATTTGGAAAAGGCTGGATACAAAAAGAAACTTCGTGTTTAGGTACCTTTGTATATATGTATATCCAGACATAGTCAATTTATACCCGCTATTTCAATCAAACGAATAACACCAAATCAACAACTGCAAAAGCGCTTTAATCGCTGATTCATTTTCTGCCAACCATTCGGATCGTACATACTCGCAGCGGTTAAAGCCCTCAGCAAATTCAGAAAGTTTTCAACAGCTCATAATAATACCGTTCCACTAAAACCAGCAGCAGCAATATGTTGGTGTAAAACATACCACACACCGCATGCCACATCACGCTTGTGCTACACCAACCTCTCTGTTACTGACAGCAGAAATAAGTAACGGTGCAGCGATGTAAAGGTATAGTGTTTGCCGTTACTGTTTTTAATGCTGTGCAATGCGTATTTGTCCAATAAACTGAATGACTGAGTGACTGTCTGACTGAATAAATGACTAGCGCATTCATATTGCATTTGACCGCTCGTTGCTGGCGAGATGAAGCGGTTGAGCAGCGACGAGAACTATTTGTCGGATATATTCATATGTCGCTCATTTACTTCAATAGTGCAATAACTCAAAAAAGCGAAAAATCGAGATAAACAGATTTAAAGTTTTGAACTTACATACTCTCCCATCGTACAAACGAATACATATTTTATACTATTGAGATACTGGTAGTCGATACAGTAAATGAAACGTAAAATAAGAAGTAGGGCTAACTTCTGCATAGTTAAATTAATAGTTGAATTTTTTTGGATTATGACACTATTAAAGTAAATGAGCGATATGCATGTACATTCATAATCTGTGTGCACACTAGGATGGTTAAAAAAACACAAAAACGGAATTTTAATACACTCACCCCATAGGATTGTTGTATATCGAAAAAAATATACACATATATATATATATATATATTTTTTAATCAAAATATATTTAGAGGTCGCTCAAAGCGCTCAAAATTTTCCATGTATTTTACATGAAAAAAAACACTTTTCGTAGAAATGGTATATAATTCTTGAAATTCAATATTTTTCGATCGGAAAACTCCGCTTCTCTACAGGACACTCCCAGTAATAATACCCTATTATTTATTTAACGATTTTTTCATAGTAAATATATTTTACAGGTCCGCCAAAACTCTCAGAAAATGCCACAAAATGCAATGGGGGATAAACATAAAATATTTATTATTATTAAAAAAATGGTTAAATAGACAATTGGGTATTATTACTGGAAGTTTTTCTATAGAAAAATATTGATTTGTAAGAATTTCATACTATTTATACGAAAACTTGTTTTTTCCACACAGGGAAAACTTTGAGCGCTTTGAGGGACCTCTAAATATATTTTGATTTTAAAATAAAAATAGGGTGAGAGTATTAAAACTCCGAATTTAGTTACTTGGATTTTTTTTTTATGCGGATGGTGTGATTATCCATTAAATCCGTTACATCTTCAGCAAAAAAAAGGAACAAAAATCAACGCGAAACCGTAGCCACTTGAGTGTTGCACTTTATTAATCTAGAGATTAATGAGCTACAAAAAAGCAAACCTAGAACTTTTCTAAAAATTCTTAACAAAAATTTTTTTGTTGTTGTATAATTTTTTTGATTTTTTGCTAATTTTTCTGCAAGGTTTGAAATCCTGCCTCATATGGTTTTCGTTATACAATGAGCTGTAGTTTTATAAAAAGATAATGATAAGCATTAAATAAAGACGAAAAAAATAGCCAAACCTGGTCAAAATGTCTGGTCGCTATTATTTTTCACATGGCTTTATATCCTGACACGCAGCATTTTCATCAGCATTTGACCAAAATATACGTAATTGCATGCGCATAGCTTAAATGCTCATACACAATTGCATTCTGTACATACCCTGCAGTGAAAAGCCAAACCAGTCAGCAAAAATACCAGTTCGTTAACTAGTATGTGCTAAAGCGATGGCCTACCAGTTCGACAATTTCGCAGAACTTAAGCGTTCAGCGACATCTGCTTTTGAATTGCTAAAGCCAAAAATAAAACGCAATTAATCGCTTAGTCTTACAAATGTCGGCTGTGGCGTTGCGTGATGACTACCGGTTGTAGTTCTGAGATCGCTGGATGGAGTCCGCTTGGAGGCGGCTAAGATTTTTATACCCGAGCGCACTTGTGCACAAGGGTATATTAATTTTGTTCACATAACGGTTGTTTGTAACAGCCAAAACGAATCGAGATAGATATAGACAAATGTATACATAAATGATCAGGATGAAAAAAGAAATCGATTAAGCCATGTCTGTCTGTCCGTCCGTCTGTCCGTCTGTCCGTCTGTCCGTCTGTCCGTCTGTCCGTCTGTCCGTCTGTCCGTGTACACGATAACTCGAGCAAAAATTGAGATATCTTAACGAAATTTGGTATGTAGGTTTCCCTTAATCCAAGGTAGGTTGGTATTGAAAATGGGCGAAATCGGACTTTAACCACGCCCACTTCCCATATAACGGTAATTTCCAGAAATACGAAAACTGCGATATTTTAGTAACTACTAAAGATAATTCACTCAAAATTGATATTTATAATAAGTTTTAGACGAAAAATAAGAATATTATAAATTTTTGGAAAATGGGCGTAGCCACGCCCACTTATGGTTACATGTGTATATCTTGGTAACCGCTGCACCAATTTCTTCCAAACTTGGCACAGTTGTTGGCCCTGGTACAGCATAAAAAATCGCCGAAACTTTTTAAAATCGGACAATAACCACGCTTACATCCCATATAACGGTAATTTAGAGAAATACAAAATCTTCGATAAATCAATAAATATTGAAGCTAATTTATTCAAAATTGATACTTGCAACAATTCTTTACCAAGAAATACGTTTATGGTAAAATTTTGGAAAATGGGCATGGCACCGCCCACTTATGATCACATATATGTATATCGGTAACCGTTCTACCAATTTGTACCAAACTCGGTGTGGTTATTGTGCTTGCCACATATAAGCAAATCGTTGAAAATTATTGAAATCGGACCAAAATAACAGCCGCTTCTCATATAACGGTAAATTTCAGAAATGCTTGAAACTTCAATATTTCGAAATTGAAGGACGCTAATTTACTCAAAATTGATACACCCCGGCTTACCATCTAGCGGAAGGTTTCGGAAAGGTGAAAAAACATATTTAATACTTGCGCCGGGTATTTAATGTTCGGCTCCGCCCGAACTTAGACTTTCTTACTTGTTCAAATTAAATTAATGTAAGTTAATATAATTATTGCAATTAAAATTAAATTACAGATTTGAAAATCTAATTTCATTGCAGAAAAAACATATGTACATGTGGAGAGAAGTACTTACGCCATAAAACAAGTTTAAGTCAGGGGCAGGGAAATTATAAAGAACTAAGGAAATATATATATATATAATTAAAATAAATTTAAAAAATAATTAATCGCCCGAAGAAACACACCTTAGTGTCCGAAAATTCGATTTTTCATTTTTCATCCATATTTGTAAAATTGTGAGTTGTTATTTTTTCTTTCGGCCATCCCATAAAACTCTTAAAACAATGTCTAACAAATTTGTAAAGCAAACAACCTAATTTAACCAATATTTCTTTTTGGATATTGGCAAGAAAGCAAAAGATAAAGGGAATTTTTCAAGCTAAAGTTTGACTTGGCTTTTCGAAAAAATCGCCTTTTTTAAATATATCTTAAATATGTTACAACGTGTGGCTTAAAGCTTTTTAAGCAGAAAAACTCTTCGTATCCAATTTACTCAATAATCCACAAGCCAATCTGTTAGCAGCTGGTAACAATGCAATGATGTCAGATGAGCTCCGCCGTTTATCACAGTTTGGCTTAGCTATTTGGCTATAAAATCGAAAACAAAGCCAAAACTTTGAGGTAGAGCACAGTCTGATTAACCAGATTTGCAGCTGTCACTGACCGGCAGTGTCATTCAAATGGAATGCGGTGAGTGATGGAAGGCTAAACAACAGAGACGCATGAAAAGATGTTGCGCGTAAATCCACAACAACAATAACTGTTGATGATTGAGAGCAAATTGACTGAGGAATTAAATACTAATGCTTGTAGTTAGTTACTTATTGCAATGCTTGATATAAATTAGCTAACAAGAATTTAAGCCTTATCAAAGAAAGTTTATTTTTTGAAACGAGACGATGAAAATCTAAGTGACTACTGCTGTGCTGCTTATATTTAGCTAGGTTTATTGCGAAGGCCAATAAAATAAGGAGAAAGTAATTTAAAAAGGAAGATTGCTTCGCAGATTTGAGTGATTTCACACAAGCAATTAGAACGCATTAGCCCTTCAAAGACCACAAACTCGTTCAAGTCTATAGCCACTTGCCGGTATTGATGAATTTCAGTATATTACAAAGAGAGAGGATACCGTACTCTGGAATATTTTTTTAGAAACAGGTGATCAAGTGTCTTTGGCCTCACTCTTGGTAGGACCGGGTATTTTCAGAAAAAGAGTCTTATTAATTTTATCAGCAATGATCAATTAGTTATGAGGAAGAACGCTGGCTGAGTGTTTCAATGAAAATAACGGTACATACCATGCATATCTTCTTGGATCAATATGTGAAGACAGCTATCCACTCCAAGCATAAAGTCTTTCCATGAATTCAGTCAGCACTGCTTGAGAGTCTTGTGTGAGTTTCATGGTTGGTGCGGGTCTTGGTTCTTAGTATAAATGCAGTCGTTAAGCAGCGCATTTACCTCACTTAGGATGGTGCCCGAAAGGCCTCGCGTTTCAGTAATCTGAAGCCCGTAATCTGATTGCGCTGCTATCAGATGCATTCTCAATATAAAAAAATTATATATAGGTAGTAAATCGAGCAAAATATTTAGTAACTCCGTTCAGAAGTATATGTTTGCACTTGTTGTGCTAATAGTAGCTGACGTCTGAATACCGCTAGGTTTTTCATTGACGTTAGCCTTAGCTAGAGCTGGCCATGAGCTCTAGTACTCCATTCTAAAGTATGTGTCGGACTATAGCCTGTGGATTAAATCCCCATTGGTTGCCTAGAATCTTTTTTTATTTGGCTGTAGAGAGGGCAACTTAGGCCTTCCTTGTTCGCTTCTCAATGTTTAACATCCAATTGAGTTTGGGATCTAGAACAACTCCAAGATATTGCATCCTTTGTGAGAGATCCAGTTCTGTGGCCTTAAATTTAGATTTCGTAAAAAAGGTAATTTTCTCTTATTTGTAAATATTTAGCATCTGTTTATGGGCCAAAAAGTTACTTGCTTAAGAGCGTCCTCCATAATTTCGCTTACGGCCGAAGGAAACTGAGCCGATATGAGTATGGCTATATCGTTCGTATAAGCCACCACCTCGATTCTGTATGAGCCTAGGTTTGTTAGTAATTTGATAACTTCAACAAGCGACAGTAGCGGCGGTTCGTTAACTTCGATAAGCGATAGTAGCGTCAAAAGCATTCCTCCTGGCGGGGTACGCCTTACATCATATGCACTTGCCGTATAATCCTAATGTTCGGCATGAAATTCACTGCTAATTAGGATAGTAACGATACACGGCAAGATGCAAAGATTCAGCTCTACTTCTCATTTACAGAGTTTATATTTACAGTGTTGAAGGTATCTTATACTTCTGCGTTAATCTTGCTTTTAGGTAGGCATGTTAAGAGTGCGATAAATGTGTCGTTCTATCCCTTATATGTGGATCTAATAGGCTCTCGAACCTCTTGATTATGAAATACATTAAGCTTATGGTTCTGAAGATCTTAGCATTATCATGGCCCTATTTCCACCGATTTAGAGATAAAGATTACCTTAATCTTCGTTGAGCTACCTTTGCTTCGTTCATTGTTACCCTTGAAACCTCCGGAAGTATGCTTGATAATATTCCTACACTGGAAAAAATAAAAAATATAAAATTTTCAATATCCAGAACATCCTTTCAAATATCTTCAGAGGGAGTTGGTGTTTGTGAAAGTTGCGGACAAATGTATTGAATATGCATACATAAATACTTAAGCCATCAATAAAAAAATATGTGGGATAAATAAAATTGTAAACAAATTAGTTAGTGCCAATCGCACAGCCTCGTTTAACATTGCTACTTTTGCATTTGCTGTCTGATTAGCTGCTAACTCATCACAAAATCCCAAACCTTCATCAACAAACACGCACTCGCATATTTGGGAATGTTTGACAAATTTTCATCAACCAACTAATACTTCTTTACCAACTTACTTTATCCAAACTGCAGATTATACCGTCGTCAAGACGAATACAGACCGCATTGTTGGAATTTTGTGTGTGCTGCCTCACAGTCAGCGCCAATTAATTAGACTAAAGTATGATTGAACAGCGTTTGATGTGGTGGAACACTGCAGAACTAATTGAGACTTTAATGAATTTTGCTGCCCTGGAAGCTACACGAGCGCAGAAATTTGAACGCACGTAAATATATGCACATTCCTATATTTGCTTTACGGGTTTTCATTAGGGTATTTTTAAGATACTCGCATACACGTAAGTTCTATTATAAGTACGGTGACCATCCGTCCTTTATTTTAAACCCCTGTCCATTATAATTGTATTGAAAATGTATTCTCCTGTACCAGTTAATAAATGTTACATAAAAAAAACTAATTGAAAACAATTGTATGGTTCTCCCAAAACAAAAAAAAAAAAATCACAAAAAAAAATTTTGAATGTTATAAAATAATGTTAACCAAAATAAATATTTTTTTTTGGTTTTTAGTAAAACTTGTTTGAAAAATGAAGGCTCCCGTGCATTATGAACATTAAATTCGCAGTATGAATTATAGTAAACGCATTTTGGTAGCAAAGGATGGCGAAGTCTTTGAAAAGGATTCGGTTTAATATTTCGCTAAAGCAGGGGAACTTGTACAATTGAATAATATAATTAACTGGTAAATATTTGATTTAAATTAAATTATGGGTAAGGTACTTTTATCATACAAGTTGTATATACGTATTCCCAAATCATTTTGAAAAAATGTCCTTTATTTTACGTTGGTTAATATGGTCACCGTAATTATAAGTATCTACGTACTTTGAGCGAGTTACAAGTTGTCTAGCGCAACACTTGTGCTTTGTGTAATACATAAATAAATTAGCGTTTGTATCGCATTTGCAACCACAAATCGAAAGACTCGCTAACAAGGCCTTTACAGCTTTGCAATGTAACTATTGACAAACTTACACTAATGTTACGCATTGAAACACCGTTCGCTTTTCACAAGTTTTTGGTAGCAGATAACCGCAAAAATGTCCCTTTTATGCTCCACTTAAATATTCTGAGATCACACAACACTTCGAAATAAATCAAAAGGAGGTTCCCGGTAAGTTTGCAGGACTTCCTCTCTGAGGAACGAAAAGGTCAAGGCGACCAAATACCATCTTGTGAACTTTTGTATAGCATTTATGGTCGCTGCTGCCATCAATATTTACAGCCACGTTTGTCGGCTCGGCATGGTAGCCAAAAACAAAAACTACGACTAAACCACAAACGCTACTCCTGGAATCAGGAGTGGAAATAAAGAAATTGATATTTTATAGCAAAGCTAAAAAATTTAACCTCCCTTCTCAAAAACTTTTGACCTGATACCAACGGCACTGAGCAGTATTTCAAACTGGGTAAATAAAAATGGGCAAGGCATTAGGTCGTCTAAAACCGCACTTGTCTTGTTCACGAAGAAAACAAACATTCCGCAATTTCCCCGACCAAAGCTAGACGGAACTAGCCTGAGCCTTTCCTCCGAGGCGAAATACTTAGTTGGAGTCGCAACGTGAAGGAAAGTGCGAAGAAGAGCCTATTTAGCAGCACATTATACCTGGAGAAGGACTTTCGCGAAAACTGGCGGCTGTCACCGCATGCCATTCATGGTATATACCCAATGGCCATCCGACCGATTCCAACCTATGCATCGTTGGTCCCGTGGAAAGTACTGGATAAAAGCAGCAATTAGAAAATAATTAGAGAAGCGCAATCGAAGCAAAGCTGACTTAGATGTCAAAACTGATTACCTCAGTGTCATCTTGGGATTTTAGTCTCAAGATTGCCATATAATTACCAACTAGAGAAAGTTGGGAAGGGAGCCTACTGTCAGCAAATGATAGTATTTCGATCTCTACAGATGGCTCACAGATGGAAAATGCAGTCCGCTCGGGTCTGTACTCCAGAGGCCTTCAGATAAGGCAATCATATTATCTGCCATCTTTTAGGCGGAGATCTTTGCCATTAGGAAGCCGTTTAATGTTCAAAATTCACTAGGGCTTTTATTTTACACTGACCTTGATTATATTTTTATTGAAAGCTTATAAAATTTACAAGAGGCTAGTTGACTCTTGATTTTTGAATTTTTATTTGTTTATATTCAATTTTTTAGTGCAAAATGAAGAAAAAGTAGCAATTTTGAAGAAATTTTATTCCTCTGTTACAGTTAATAAATGTTAAATAATACAAACTAGTTGAGAAAAATTTTAGGGTTACCCTGAAATGAAAAAAATTAACAAAAAAATTGGAATGTTTTAACAAAAATGTTCACCAAATTTTTTTTTTGTAATCTTTAGAACAATTTTGGGTATGCAGTTTGTTAAATCATTAAAAGGAAAATTTTTTCGCATTTCAAATTTTTCTCAATTTGGGGAACTACGCAATTGGTTTCAACTAGTTTTTTTTATGTAAAGTTTATTCGCTGCAACAGGAGAATCTGGTTGCTTCAAATTGCTCCTTTTTCTCTACTTTCCACTAAAAAATTTAATAGCAACAAATAAAAATTCAAAAATCAACTCAACTGGTCTCTTACCAATTTTAAAAGCTTTCATTTAAAAATAACTTAATCCCGTTGGTTGAAAAATAGAGGCTCAGTAAATTATGAACAGTAAATGCCTGTTCTGAACCACTGTGCGTCGCATGCATTTGGGATCACGCCTTTTCACTAGTTTGGGGTAGATAACAGATGTGAAAATATCGGAGCTCCACAGCTTCCTCCGGAATATCTAACAGACACTATAGTTACAATATGGAAAACTTCGGTGAGAAGGATGAGCCTTCTCCTGGCACTCAAGAGGGCATTCACTTTGGGCATTTCTGCCTCCGGGTGGAAGTATGTATGAAACCCAACCTACAAAGCCGATGAAAATCTGTTCCAAAACAAACATATCCCCCTGGATTGCCCAATATTGGCTGAAAATGGCCAATTGTCGCAGTCGGAAAAATGATGGGCGCTTCTAGGAAAACGCTTCCAGGAAAGACTTTGCATATAAGACTTTTTATTTGGAAGTTTTATTGGAAGATCTTTCACTAACGCTGCCATTCGAAGGCAGAGGGAAAGGTGGATTTCCAACTCAATTAAAGTCAAAAGTAAAAAGTCTAAAGTCAGAGAAATTGAATCAGAAGGTCAGAAACTTTCGATATTCCATATCTAAAAAAGGGTGAAAATCGAGTACGCAAGTCCTAAAATTTTGTACGCCCCAGTTATAATAAAAATGTTTGCTAAATACGGTTATGAAGAAACAAAATGTTGCATTGCTTTCGTTATCGGCCATTTAGGCTTTAATAGAATTTGATGAGTTGTTTATGCATCATCGACCTTCGGTAACATTTTAATTTTTGTATATTTATTCAATGCACTTTCCGGCAGAATTTTATTTTATGTATTTGTGAATATGCTTATAAATGTAAGCACAATTATTTATACATACACATGTATGTACATACGAGGCACCACAAAATAAAGCCAAGTATAACGCCAATAAGAATAAAAAAGATAATGTAATGTGTCAGTATATAACGAAACGTAATACAAATATCACGTGCGCGCATGCATTTTGCCACAAGCAAAGTAAACAAAAGAAAAGCCTAGTAAATCATAAATTTGAAAGAAAAAAACAACAACGCAAATTTGCTTAGATCCGCGTTACTGCTATTTTCAAACTGCAATTGAATACATACATATTTGCTGCACTGCAGATAAATTGTAATTCAAGCTCATGCAATGACAACTCACACACACATGCCAGTTTTGTCAGAGCAAAACTGCAACATTTTACGCTTTCGCACATTTACAATATGCCAATCAGAATATGGTGTGCCGCAATTTTGGGAGTAGCAACTTTCAAACGTTCCTACATACAAAACATACAAATGGATATATACTTATGTGAGTGTTTTCCTATGCATATTTGGATTTTCGCGTAAATAGAAATGTATTATTCACTTCTTTATGCTAACAAAAAGCTGCAGAAATCGGCAATTTTTTTCTTCGTCTCTCGTCGCTTGTGTCGAATGCATGAATGGCGACTGATTGGAAAATGCATACACGATATAAGACACGTCTCACGTTATTGTATATTCATTTTTTGATACCCAACCAAATATGCAATCTTCTTCTGAAGATTTAGCCCATTTTAATTGCGAAAAAAAGATTGATGAACCAATTTTGAATCGCAAGTTATGTGGTGGTAATTCAAGAATTGAACAGAAGTAGTAGTTATAAGGCAATGGCTGTTGGTTTTGTTATTTTTTGCCGCCAAAATAGGTCTTCTCATTACCAACACATCGAAAAAATTAATTAAACGAAAAAGTACAGTCGAATAATTTGTGCATATAGAACATTTTGTAGATACTGTAGAACATTTTTAATTGTAGAACATTTTTAATTAGTCTGACAGGTCGTATGCTGAACATAAAATTATTTAGCTCTATTATGGTTGTCGAGGTCCACGTCGATGCCATTCTTTTATCAAAAAAATAGCCGCCGTAAGTCCAACTCTAGCTACATTGAGTACAGTACAGTATTTTAGAGGAAAGGCGTTCCTCACAATAACTCTGTGGTCAGCATAGTTTAATTACATCGACGTCGACATCGACAACCATAATGGGGGCGTTTAAATTCAACTTTTAACTTTTTTATTCAAACAATTTTAAGAATTTCCTTTGAAATTTGTATCCTTATGCACACTCATAGGATTTATATAAAAACAAGACTCTTCAATATTCATTCACAGTTTAAAATTTTGAAGGATAATATTTTCAAAGGACATTTTCGACATGTTCCAAAAGGATAAATGAAAACAAAAGTTATAATTAATCTTGGTTCGAATTCTTCTTTCAATTGGTACCCATATACCCATATTTTGTGTAAACTTTTGGAAATATATTACAATTTATGGTGCTTTGGATGAAATCCTGACTATCTGATAAAAAAACTAAAAACGCAGATTTACTAATTTTAAGACAAAACCAATAAAATTAGGGTGTACGAGTTAAAAAAAAAAAAGTTTGTCTTTTGGAACAGTCTAATATACATGTATTCTAAATATGAACCTTATAGGATCATAAACACATCTTTTCAAATACTTCTACACCTAAATAAATGCCTAATTCCTCTTTCGTATTGCATTGGCATCGGGCTTCTAGCTAAGTTTCAACTTTAAAGTCTCTACCTCATCGGGATGTTGGTATGTATTGCATACATTTGATTACATATAGGTAAAATTTAATAAAGCCCAAAGGTCTTGCCAGTAAAATATGGTGTGAAATTGCAAGAGGAATGCAAAGATTTTAAGCAATTGCGAACGAATAACACATTTTTCGATTGAACATCCATATGCCAAAGTACATAACTACATGCCTACGTATTTCGCATCGATATATATTAGACTGATCACAAAAACAGCAAAGTCGGAATTTTAATAGCACCACCCTCGAGGATTGTTCTACATCGGATAAAAATATGCCCCTATTGTTTTATTTTGAAACCAAAGGGTGCTCAGAGTGCTCAAAGATTTCCATGTATTTTATATAAGGAAAAACTACTTATATTGAAATACCGACTTTACTGTTTTTTGGACCACTCTAATATACATATGTATGTAGATATATGTACATATGAGTACGCGTAAATGCTCACAATTTTTGCGATTTTTACGTTTAGTGTGCAAACGTTTTTTTTTCCTGAACTATTACAACACTTTTGATGCTGTATTATCCAATACTCATGATAGATACCTATATCAGTTTGTTTGTATCTATGTACATACAGGCAATAAATGCATATGCATATAGATAGGTATATGTATGCTCAAGTATATGACCTGGATGTGCATATCTACTCTCAGTATTACTTGAAAGTCCCATTTTGTGAGTAATATTAAGCAGCAAAATTGTGTGTGCGTTCATGTGAAATGGTTCACCTGTTCTTTGTCGCTTATTGCAGATAACAGACGAGTTATTGGGTCAGTGCACTGAGCTAGACACATTTTGAAGGATGTTGCTGCATTAAAAAATCTTAGTTCACTGGAGCTGTACATTTATTCACCAATTTTTAGCTGAACATACCGATACCGATACGATACCAGTGCTCTAATATTTTTAGGAATGGCGAATTATGAAATATGGGAAAGATGGGATAAATTCCACGTCCTCTACTCTTGTGGGCAGAAACATTAAATTTCATCCGATATTGGTAATCCTAAGGTTAAACAGAAAATATTGGTAAATCTTCGCAACCATCGAAAAATTAATAAAATCATCACAAAATACTGGAAGACACGCGTGCATACTTTTAATTTATGGTAAAAAAACTTATAACTAGTTTGAATTAAAAATCATGTGAGCAGCAACAATAGTTACGGCAACACCGGCTATAATTGACCAAGCGGAAATAAAGTCACGTATACGCATAGACGTTCAGAAGCTTTGCATATTTACTTGCACCATTGTTAACAATACAACCAAGTAACACGTTAACAAAGCCCAGACCCAAGTCAGCACTACATACAAACGTGAGAAAGTACTGAATCGCCCACGGCTGGAATACATAAATGGAAAGGAAAGCGAAAGGAAGGGCAAGGTGGTGGTAGTGGAGCGTCAACAGCATAATTTGCGGCTGAAAAGGTACGAGGTGTACAATGTTAAATTAATAATTTCCGTTGTGAAAGCAAACGCCTTAAAAGAACCTGTGGACACACATATATGTATGTAGATGTAATACATACATACAAATTATAGAAGTTAAAAACAGCAATAAAAGTAAGCGACCTATGTTATTCATTGAAACGAAAGGGTAATAAAAGCGACTACTAGAAAGGGGGCGAAAAATATTTTTGCTATTTCTCTTTTTTTTTTTTGCTTAGTCATGGTTAAGCATGGCTAGTAAATGGGTAGAACACGAAAGAAACAGTAATGACGCAAAACGTGTAAAATTGCTTTTATGACAGCGACTAGTTTTTTTACATGAATAAAGCACGGAACAAACAGGAAACTGGAAATATGAAAAATAAAACTCGACCAAAGTAAAACAGAAAGCAGAAAGGAAGGAAAATGGATTTATAATGTTGTGTGGTCTGCAGGAGCAAAATAAAATTATGAAAAGAGAGTTAAAAAAAAAATATACTCGTATCCGATGTTTAGTGCTTAATTCGCACAAATTCCATTGTCGGTAGCTGCAGAACATGGGTTAGGGCGCAGTCATATAAAGACTATGAAAAATTTAATGAGCTAACAGCAAACGATGGTAAAAGCGAAACTTGGAACGACCATAGGTCATAAAGGTTAGACATTCAAAACCAACAAAAAAGTGACATAAAAATTAAATAGCTGTTTGCAAAAAGAGTAAAAAAGGTGAAAAATGTATTTATGTTGTCCTGTAATGGGTGCAGTTATTACTGCTGCTTTTTTCTGAATTTTCTTTTATTTTTGAATTTGTATTGGCAAACGTAAAATATTAGAATGAATTAATACTTACGTAAGTAGGTAGTGAAAAATAAATGAAACCAAATTTCTTTTGTACAAAATATACAAGAATTCTAGATCGCCTGAGCTTTTTTAGGCCGTAATTATCAAAAATGGAGTGCGAATTATTAACAGAAGCATCTTCAGGTACTTTCAGGCTTTTCTTTTGTAAAAATTTCGTTCCACATACCGCCAAAATTTAGCCGAAGATTTTTCATTTTCTTACTTTAGTTTTATGGCGGTCATTAGTAAGGTAATTGGGCATAAACTAGCAACAAATTGGTCTATGCATGTCAGAAGTTAATGGCTGCACTGATGAAGCAATCAGTTATCTTAAAAAAATTTTAAGCATCATTGTTATTAACAATTCCGCTTTGCGAATCAACAGGGCGTATGAGTAACTTCTTGTGCATGCAACCAAATTATGTTAGGCAAACACTACCGGAAGCACATTTATTAAGACTCGTGCAAAGAAGTAAACAAAGCATTACCTGCGCAGACAGACCAGTTCCCACTGCTAAATCCGGGGGAAACTGTCGAGCCAGGTCTTACGTCCGATAACTCTGCTTTGGTCGGCAGCGAAGACACTTGAGGCTTTGCTACTCCCACACTATGTGAACCATCTGACTGCAGCGAAACCGCCCCTGTGAGAGAACAGTCCTTGCAGCGTTGGATCTATCAAAGGCATTTGACACCCGAGCGGGTTGTGTAGCCACTACAACAGCAACAACAACTTAAAGAACTTATACCCAGAAAAACTTTCCAATTTATTCTCTGTTTGGACTCCTTCAATAAAGAAGAGCTTATTCATAAAATGGAGTATGAAAGGTTTCACGATATGATTTCAAATTAAACAGTTTTTTATTAAGTTCCCAACCATTTTAGTTGAAATATATAAAAAGTATGTAGGCTTGGTTAAGAATTCGAAAATGATTGGAAAACTAACATTTTTCGAGTCTCTTTTTCTATAACGAATGTGCAATAGGTTGGTATTCGATTGGAGAACAAGGCCATTCTCCAGCAAATGGAACCCGCGATATCCAATGTATTTTCCCTTCATTATGAATTCGAAATCCAGCCTATTATCGAATTGAAATTTTAATGAGAGAGTGTGACTGTCTTATATTCCCTTGGAGAATGAGCTAGATTTCACTATCTCTCTGGTTACTATGGTTTGCATTTTTTTTCGAAACGACCTGGAATATATTTCCAATATCCTATGAACGTTGCATACTGGATATCGAAGGTAATTTTCGAACGTTGGCCAAAATGTTTATAGGGGTACAGTGGCTCCGCTGGCCTAGCCATCTCAAGCTCTGAAAGTATTCAACTCGGACCCCCCCCCGGTGGTAGTAGAGGAATAGCGATGGAAATACCAAGCGGGGAAGGCGGTCACTTCACTTGGCATTTCCAATTGCGGTCAGTTGGCACAGAAGAGAAACGACTGGCATGCTTTGTTAAACTCCGCCAAAATCGCTTAGGCGGTGATAGCGCCAAATAAGAAAGAGTTAGCCAAAGAAATATTCGGTCTAAAATATTACACGATAGATGGCGCTGTGGCGGAGATATTTCTAAAATTCTTACACACTTTGAGAATGATAGATATCTAATATATTTTTGTTGAAGTATGTATGTATGTATGTGCCAGGTTGCAGCCTAAAAAGATGGACAGGGTCGAATTAAAATTTGGCAGAGTATTTCCATGACACCTAAGCCTATAATAGTGTGAAAAAGTGGGTGTGGCGCTTCTCGTAGGCCTCTGCTCCGATTTATTCGTTGATCGTGTAGATTTAAAACAGATTTAAAGGTAATACGAAAACATTGCAATGGGCGGCATGTAACCGCCTACAACAGAATGGAGCCGCTTGCTTCCTTTATGAACAACTACCATAGTCCACAGAGCTTCCTTAGGTTTCGCATGGCATGAAAATTCAGTAACTTCAATTCACCGTATGTATGTAAGTGCTTTCGTGACATTACTCTATAGAAAGTTTTACTCATTATTCGCCAGGCGGTTGTGAGCTTAAACAATTACCAACCAAACAGCCAAAACCGAAGCAAACAATGTAAAGTATATGAAAATATTAAAGCTATTCCGCACTGCTTTTACATGTCGCATTAGCCATTTTCTCTTTTTCCATCCAATCTTGTTATTCAAAAAATTCTTGTGCGTGTTGCGGCAGCTGTTACCGTCCGTCGTCAGCCCAATTATTTACAAAAACTTTACATACTTTATACTGCATTGACCACAATTTGCAACAGCACATGCTTAATAGCAGCCACAAACTTTATGCTGTTTGGCCATTTATTCTACTTTTTTTACTTTGCTTGGTTGCTCTTCACTGTAGCTACTAAACATCTTGCAGTGTCATTCTTGTATCGTTAATGGTCTTAGCTTCGCCATTTATGCCCTTTGCATATGAGTTTCTATTCTTGTGGTAAAGCTGCGTTAGACTTTACTTTAAATACAACTTGGAGCACGTTACTACATTCCAAAAACTAACTTTGTCACCAAAGCGGCTTGCTTTGAACTATTATGCAGTTAAGCATGCAGATGCCATGTATATACATACATATACTAGCATAGTAATTTTTAAATATGTCCCTTATTTGCTTATCGTTTAATCGTTGGCGACGGAGATGCCATCGCTACGGTGACCAGATTTCTGTGGAAAACAATCGGAACATTTGTAATGCATCGGATCCGAATTTTGTTTTCAGAAGAAAAAGACATAACATCTTATAATACAGTTTTATTTAAAACAAAACAAAAGAGAAAAAAACTTGAAAATGATCGCAAAAATTTGTACAATTAATTTATACGGTGGCGGAAATGTAAATAGGGAAGAGACATTTCGGCTATTTTTGGCTACTTTCCTTTGTTTACAAATTTTTTATTACTTTTTTATGAGAGTGAAAAAGCCATGTAAATCAAAATTTCAAAAATCTGAATTTTATCAAATGCTGATACAAAATTTTAAGATTTTAATCAGTTTTTTTTTTTAATTGTTTTGAGTATGCCAATTCAATTCAAAGTACAAGTTTACAGTAGCTTTGTAGTTTTGGCAATTTTTTTGCTCGCGCGCTTTCTTCCATACAAAGTATTTATGCCAGATTGCAATGCCAAATGTGCGCAACCATGAAAAGATGCTAATTATCTACTAGGTTGCGCAAGCTAGAACTTTTTTCTAGTGTGGTTTAGAAATAAAAGCGATAAATGCTTTTTATTTTGACATTTACGAATGCTTCCTATGTTCGAAAATTTTTTTGTATGGAGAAAATGAACAAAAAAAAAATTCAAAAATCAACGGTAAGTCCTAGCTGCTTAAAATTTGCATTTAAAACGCTTAAAATTTTGATGAAACTTTGTCAAATTTAGCTAATTTTTGAACAATATTTAAAATTTTGACTCGCGTGGTCTTTGTTAAACAGTGAGCTATAACTTCATAAAAAATAGTAAAAATTAAATAATCGAAAGGGTAATAGCCGAAGAATGCTAAAATGTTTCTTCCCTATTTATATTTTTGCCACTGTATCTACAGCTTATTTTTTCATATCCATGCATTTTTTGAAGGAATTTTTTTTTAATTTCACTAAATTCGTAAAAAAGACTTAACAAATAATTATAAAAAGTTTAAAAATAACTCAACCAAGAGTGACAGAGTGCAATATGGGGAGCAAAATAAAACATAACCAAAGGTCATAGAAAACAAGGATGCTACCTATGTTTACGGCTCCCTTATGTTCTATGTCGTTTGTGATAAGGAAAGTGCTACCACGTTTGTAAGAAAAATTGTTTTTGGGTCAGAGTACAGGGAGACTCTTTTTGAATTAAAAACGAAAACACTTATACGTCCCGACTTTTAAAAAATATTCAGCGGGACAATTTTTTCATAATCGGTACTGTTCAGGGGTGGTTTCCTCGATTCTGTTGCAGAAAGTTTTATGTCAGAGATGCACCTCGCTCTTGTCGGTCACTCTTTGGAAAAATCGATGAGTTACGACTAAATAAGAGAAATTAACCCTTTCCAGTCAAATCCATCCCTGACGAATATACAAATTCTCCTCTTAATTACAAGCTTCATAGAGCCTAAAAATACCAAAATTAAAGAAAATATATTCAAAAGTTGTTTTGGGTAACTATTATTGCTACCTCAAATTTGTGCCTTTAATTCTAAAGGGCAAGGAATAAGCCCTTGTTCCTGATAATATGAAAGTATCAACTCACGTCGAGCGCACGTTTAGTAAATCCAAGGGGTTTCTTCGCGAAAATCGAATGAAAATGCTGCAAGAAAACTTCAAAATGCATCTTGTGGTTCAATGTTACTACAACACATGCAGAAAGTGCAATTTATTATCAATTCCAAAGCTATGCTTCATGTGGTATGAGCAACTTTATTGAAGAAGTGTATTCAGTTTAGCATGGCCATAGTAGTCGTATAAATAAGCTTATTGTATGTTATATATAATCATTCAAATTAGCCCAGTTTAAATCTAGGGATTAACAGAATTTTTTATCAGAGCCATGCAAACACTTTCACTTCTTCAGCCAGAAATAACCCCAAGTGGCTGGGATCATTTGCGCATTAGCTACAAGAATTTTTTTTTTATAAAACATCTTATGAAGAGAGTATGAGGAATGATGAAAAATCAAAAAAAAAAATTTTGTATGCAAAAAGTGCCAAACGCCGTCAACAAAAAAAATATATACACATATATATAAAATCAATGCGATTTTTGAGCCGGTCAAAACTTGCACGAGTTTTACAACAATTTTATAAGCCTTTTAACTGCATACCTAAAATTTTTTTAAAAATTCTGCGTAAAAAGCTCGAAATTTAAATAAAAATTTGTGGTATTTTTCTAAGTTCTGTATAAAGTTTAAAAGCGTGATTTATTGTTTAAAAATACTATCTCTGACGTCATTGATGTTACTTCAGGAGTCCCTCAGGGTAGCCACCTAGGCCCGATTCTGTTCTTGCTTTTTATAAACGATATTTCTACAGATATAAAATTCTCCAAAATTTTAATGTATGCAGATGATGTAAAACTTTATAAATCGTAAGTTTCAGTTGAAGAAAGGTCTTTGCTACAATCAGACTTAAACAGCATGGCTTACTGGTGTAAAGTAAATCTTATGCCTCTAAATCTTAAGAAATGTAAAGTAATGTGCTTCTCGCGAAGAGCTGTTCTGCCAGTTTCTTATATAATAGGTAACCATAACCTGGAACAGGTATACAATTTTGTGGACCTTGGTATCACAATGGATCCTAAGCTTAATTTTAATCTTCACATTAATGTGACAGTCAACAAGGCTAAAGGTGTACTTGCATTTGTGAAACGATGGTCAAAAGAATTTAGTGACCCGTATATCACTAAAACCCTGTTTACAACATTAGTTAGGCCGATTCTGGAATACGGCTCGGTGGTTTGGAATCCAAGGTATCAAATTTACTCAGACAAGATAGAATCAATTCAAAAACAATTCCTACTTTTTGCTTTAAGAAATTTCCGATGGGATTCTCAATATAGTCTTCCACCTTATACGAGTCGCTTAAAACTTATTAACCTTCCTACACTTGCCAGTCGCAGGGAAATGCTTGGTATAATTTTTATGGTTAAATTACTGACAGGCTCAATTTCAAGTCCGTCTCTTCTGGCTGATGTAAGCTTTAATGTTCCGTCACGCGTATCAAGACACTTTTGTCCCATATTTCTGAAAGCTTGTAAAACCAATTTTGAATTGCACGACCCACTCCGTTGCTTATGCCAGGATTTTAACTCTCATTCCAGCACGTTTGATATATCAGATCCGCTTTTCAGCATTAAGAAAGCGATACTCTCCTCTCTCAATAAGTGAATTATTGACATAAATACATAAAATCAGCTGATGAATTTAGTTCTGTAGCTGAACAGTTTTAGATCTCGACACATAACAAACTCCTGCCTATTCGTGACTCGGCACAAAAATTTAAAATATTGGTTCCGTACGTCATGCGGACTGCGCCCCTCGTGCGGATGGGCGGGAATGGAGGGTAAAAACCGTTGGGATATTATTATTATTATTATTATACAGTTTTATTAAAGCAGGAACCATATGGTTAAAAAAAATATTGAACAAATTTTAGCTTAAAAAATATTGTAAATATTAAAAACGAAATACCATTCATCCATATTTGACCGCCAGTGTATATGTATGTGGGTACATATGTATTTATTCAGTACTTTAAGACAATGTAGTATATCCGCACTATGCATTAAGTTAAGTTATTGTAAACTGGACATAAGGTGTTTTGCGTCTATACCATTAGTGACAGAGTTATGGGTCTAACTCTAAGGCATGACCGCGTAGGACACCAAATTGTAAATAGTTAGCAGGATAAAGAAACATTCGATATTTGATAGCAAGGACGCCGGATGTGTTTAAATAAACACTAATCCCCAGTTCCACCAATCAATTTTAAAATTTATCAGTTATCAGTTATAATTTAAAATTGCACAATTTTAAAACGACAAGTTTTCCGAACAAAATTTTGTAATTTTATGGCCTTATTCATAAAAAATAAAGTAGGTTTAAAGAGCTTTATAAATTGACGTTTTCATACATTTTTCAATTTATAAACCTTTTATAAGACTACTTTATTTTTTATGAATAAGGCCATTAAAGTTTAACAGGCTGATAAATTTTTCGGAAAATTTGTCGTTTATAATTTTAATAGTCTGATAAATTTTAAAATCCATTCAGTATATGTAAATGTTCTTCTTTCCCAAAGTTCCCTGCCCGAACATTTTGTACCACATCTTGATAACATTTTTGTTGTTTCTTCTTCATTCATAATTCACAAAAATTCATATGGCTAATGCATTTATGTATGTATATTGGTGAGAGTGGAAATTGAATTTCAGCAACTGCAACTTTTGTTATATTGCGGAACTTCTGTCTGTCTGACCTCAATACCAAGCAACCTAATCTCATTTCATTGGGCTCATAAGCCAAACTAAATGTTGATAAAATATTTATGTTTACAACGATGATGCTGTATAAGTAATATATTTGCATTTTCCTTACATGCCTACTATTCTACATTATATGTATTTAACTTGCACTTGCTTGCCATACCATGCTTTCCACTTTCGCCAACCACTTACTCTGCGCGCCGATGTGTGTCCATAAGTAGAACAAAAAAAAACTGCCAAGCTATAAGTTTTATTTGTGCTCACATGCATTTGCATATTCATTCATATACATACATATTTGTTATTTAAGCTGTGGCTGTTGCACAAATGTGGCATAAAATGCAACATTCTACCTCCAACTTGCTGCTTACTCACTTCTGCACTTAATGTTTAGATGTATCTGTGAAGGTTGCACTTTTGCACATTTATACTTCCCGCTATTCACTTTACTTTTGTTCGTCTTATTATTTGCCATATTGTCACTCGCTTTGTTGACTGCACTTTTCAGCTGCAGGCAGAACTTTTTCAAAACATTGAAAGGCAATACGTATATATATAAATACGTTACACCTGATATAAAATTCTTTCTTTCGATTTTTTTGATGGGTAACTTTTTATTATTGTTCCTACTCGCTGCTGCAAGTATTGTCCGTTTGTTTTCCTAGCTGCATGTTTTTTTTTTTTGGGGGAAGCATAAATAAATATATGAACATATGTATGTATGTATTAACTTTGAGTTGGTTTCGCGCTTGCTTTTTATCATTTTATTTATTTCATATTTTTTCCATTTTCATTTTTTATTTATTGAACTTTTTCGATGTTTATACTTTTTCTTTTTTACTTAACTTTTCTCATATTTGCCTTATATATTCTTTTTGTCCTTATTCTCTACTTTTTTGCTGTTGTTGGTTGCTGCACTTTCTCAACTTGGCTGCCTGTTTCTAACGTCAAACTGGAAAGACGCTCTGTATGCTCTGTACTTAGAAACTTTTCCATATTCCTGACATATGTATTTCTCTACCTCTTTAGTTACTTTACAATTCCATTCAGCTGCAATTTCTATTGAGAAACAATACGAGTGTGTGATTGAAATATAAGTACTCAAATAGGTATAATGTTAAAGCGTGCAAAGTAAATGGGCCTTACATCTTCTCCATTTTCTTTAGTCCCAAGCAGGACATGGGGTTCTATTTTTGGCGAACGATTCGCGATCCGGAAGGCCTTCCCTTTAAAAATTCAATTTCAAGGCCTTCTTTGCAGAAAACTGCCGTCTGCGTTGGGTTAAGTGGGGCCTATTCCCTTCTATGATCTTGTAACTACAATATTGGCTCGATGCGTCATGAATGCCAATAGAATTCCTTATAAGGAAACTAAATAGCACAGAGGAGCATTTGGCTAAATTAGTCATTAGGGAAAAGATAACTAAAAACGCGCCTTTTAAACCCTTCTCTAGGTTCAGTTTGTCACAAATTGAGATTTCTAGTACCTCGGTCAAAAAGATCGTGGACTAAGTAACCACTGTAATAGAAGAGTTTGGTGCAAGTCCAAAGACACCCGCAACTGCTCTGCCCTCTATCTTTAATCTGTATGACCAGACATCTCGGCCTGGAATTTTGACCTGAAATTTCCAGATTCGTTGCCTAACTTAAAATTCATTATTTACTGGACAACACAGCGGAAAAAATTACATTGATGAAGACTTCCTCTTTTATATATATTTAATTTCGGACAGATGGCAACATTATTCATTTTTTTTTTTACCGAAAGCGGCGAAATAAATCCTCAAATGGTGATGCAATCATTAAATTTAGAGCTGTCACACAAAAATACCTACTGAAAAAAAATTTAAATTTAGATTAAAACAATTCAGTTTAAATACCATAACATTTATTGAAAAAAATTTCATAAAAAATTTTATTCAACCTAAAATAACGTAATAAATATAATTTCTCTCCTCTCGCTCAATTTCGCATTGTTAAAGAGACCATCAATGAAACCAAATTCGCATTTCTCGCCTCCCATGGCACAGTCATATCATAGAAAAATCGTTGTATAAATGTCCAAACATTCTCGCACATAGTGGGATATTTCAAACCGCAGGTGTGATAAATCTTGTAACATAAATCGAGTGCTTGCAAAAATGATTGCATGCAATAAAAATGATTTTCCAATGCCACATAGATTTTCGAAATGGTGCATTCATTGGGCATAATGACCACCAAGAATGGCTGCGTGGTGCGATTCACTGGCCCATATTTGCGATTATACAAATCCAAGCGGGATTCATAGGACTCGAGCGAATTGAGACGCATTACAAAAGAATCGATACTGTCAGTCAGATTGGCGCGTATGCTAAGCTTGCCATAATGATCCTTGAAGCGGCTGGTGCAAGGCAGTAGAGCGGTCAGACCAACGGCGTAGACGAAGTCCTTTTCATCTGAAAAAGAGAGAACTTAAGTAGCTGATTGCAAATTGTAGGTAGGAATAGATTTTCGTAGTTATAAAAATTTGTTTTGTTTGATTTGTAGTGTTTGCTTTAAATTTTTTAAAATTAAATAGGATGTTTCGCCTTTCTTGGCATTTTCCGAGATATTTCAAGCTTTTTTTTGGATTTTTTCGAGGCAGTTCGTTTTTTCGGATTTTTTATTTTATTTTTTTTATTATTTTTTTCTTTTCCGATACCTTCGTAAACCCATTAGAGGTTTTCCGAGACTGTGTGACATTCGGAAACTTTTGTGGGTTTATTGTTGACACTGATATTATTTGTCTTACTTTTCGCGATATTTCGGAAATGTTGAATTTTATGTTAAACTTTGTGTATTTTCGAGAACTAACTGCATTTCTCGTATTTGTCTTTTCGTTTCTTTTTCGGTATTTCTTCTGGAGCTCTTGCGATTTTTCGAGAACCAAGGTCCGAATAATCCCTTAAAAAAATTCTAGCGGCTTTATACAATAGTAATCCCGAATTAGTACCTAAAATCCCGAATTAGTTACAAATTCCGAATGACTCGATAATCCCCAAAAAATTCCTAAACCCCTAATAAGCTCCGAGAATCCTCCGACAATCCCATAAAAAATGCTATCCGCTGTATGCAATAGTAAGCCCGAATTAGTAATCAAAATCCGGAATTAGTTATAAATTCCGACTGGTTTCCGATATTCCCTAAACATTCCCTAAAACCTCGAAGAAGTCGAAAATCGCAAATTAGGTCCGATAATCCCGAATTGGTTCGAAAGTACTTAATTAGGCCTGAAACAGGGCAAAGTACCGAAAAATCCTATGAAATCTCATCAAAAAATGTATGACTCCCGTTAATCGCTAAATAGTCCCTAAAACCTTGAATAAGCCCCTAGAATCCTAAATTAGTTCAGACAACCCCGAATTAATCTCAACGAGTCTGAAACCTCAAAAAGTCCCGAAAAATCTCGGAAAGCTATTGAACACTGCTAGAGGCTGCATACAATAGTAATCCCGAACTAGTATTTAAAATCCCGAATTACTCCCGATAATCCCAAAATAGTACCTAAAATCTCGAATTAGTCCGGAAAATCCGAAAAATCCCGGACAACCCTTGAAACATGTTAGACGCTCACGAAAAATTTCTAAAATAGCGAAATCTCTCCGGGAATAGACAGAATATGTAGTATCGAAAAGGGCTCAAACCGTCCCATTGTCTACTCACCTTTGCTGGCCATGCCCATTTTACAATATTTGTAGAGTTTTTTTAAATCATCTTGATTGAGTTTCTTATCAAACTGCGACGTTACTTTCCTGATATACTCATCCCATTTGGCAATCAATAGGTTTTCCTTTTCCGGGTAAACATGACGAAAGTCGATTTTATACTAAAAAAAAAAATCAAAATACGTTTCAAATAATGCCTTAAACAAAATCACCTCCGTACATACCAACTCTGCTGCACGTGGATCACCCAACTTGGACCAATTGGTCAGCAGATCCGCCAAGCCGCTCTGCTGCAATTCCTTCTGCCGCAGTGCCCACGTTTGTATCCACTTATCGCAAACTTCCTCCCAACTAAAATGATCTGTGGTGAGTAGCTGCTTTAAAGCCAGCGCAGTCATCTCATCAACGCGTGGCACCTGACCCGGCAAGTCTGGTGGATACGTAGACATGGTGTCGTCATCGTCCATTAGATTGCTGCTACTGCTCATTTGCTGCGTCATATCAACGTCATAGGTGCTGCAGTCCTCATCATCACTGAGGCGTATCATACGACGACGCTTGACATTCTCATTGGAGTAGCGTTGATAGAGGCGCCCCAGTGGGTTGCCCTTGCCGCCACGGTAGATAAAGTAGTAATCCTGCAGGCATAGCCGAAATGAGAGAAGTGAAAAATTTTCAGCATAAATTAGGTTTTTCCACACTCCACACAATAGCACATCACATAGCCACGGGTACTTACCGCTGCGGCCTGCTCATTGGGAAATAGCGTTATGATATCACTCAAAATTGCACGCAGATCCTTTGGACACAGCGTCTCCCCCTGACGCATCACATCGGCGACAATGAGGCGTACAATTTCATTGCGCTGATGATTCTCAAGGTAGCCATTTTTGTTGTAAAATTGGTTGATGCGTTGGCCGATATGTGAGCTCTGCAGCACCTTCACCGTGTCCTACAAAAACACATGTGAAATTAATGCAGTCACAAAAGCAGAATGCACAAATCAAAAAGCAAAGCACATGAAATACGAGTATCTCTCAAAGCCAGCTCGTCTCTTTCTATCCACCTACCACTTTGGCACAGTTCATAATCAATGGCCCCTTGGGTGAATAACCCATTCCGCTGCTCCCACCATGCCCTAATTCCGCAACATTGTTGCTGCTGCTGTTGCCGCTCACATTTGCAACTCTGCTCCCACTTGCACTTGCATTACTACTACCCTCGCCGGCGACACCTCCAATCGTCAACATAAAATTCTGCTCGGCATTTATGGTTTTTGTCGAAGCTCTTGTCGCCATTGTCGCTGCGATTGCTGTCGTTGTTGGTGTTACGGTTGTTGTTGGCGTGTTTATCGTTGCCATTGAGTGTCGTTTTGGTGCTTTGGCCGATTGCGGCATAAAGCTGAATGCGCCGCGTGAATCTAATGTCGGCTCTAACACAACGGCAGGCATATTATTACTCATGCGCGCGGTTGTGCCACTTACGCCCGGCAGCATACTCAGGAAATCCTCAGCTGGTGCCATGTTGCGTTTGATAATGGTCGCCGATCCTGTTGTTGGTGTGGTTGTTATCCCCGCAGGGACGGAAGAACCGACAACATTGCTGGGTGTGACGGTTGGAGTTGCTATGGCATTGTTGGTGGTCGCATTGGCTGTGACTGTTTGCAAGCTATTCGGTGTAGCTTGTAGTTGTTGTAGTGATTGTACGGATATTGCGGGTGCTACAATTGAAGTGGGCGTTCTTTTGGTTGCTACATTTGTGGGCGCCATCAACTGTTGGGCGGCTGTCAAAATCGGTTTATTGTTGTCTATTGTAGGAAACTGTTGGAGAGAGAAAAAAAACACAAGAATATTTTTTCTTCGAATTCTGATAGCGTTAATTTCGGATTCACCTTTTCATTTCGCCAGGCGAAGAGTTTTTCTCGAAACTCGGCTCGATAGCCAAGGTGTCGTATGGCAGCATTTATGTCGTCAACGGTTAGATACTTTAAGCTGCGAAAAGTGATGTCGTTCACTACAAAAATGAACGGGGAAATGAGTTATTCTCAAAATATGTACATATTGTTGTATGTGGGTGCTGAACTTTATAGGATACCCGAGTATATGGATATAAATAAAATAAGCTTTTTGTAGATTACTGGGTATACAAAGGCGATTCTTCCACATTTTAACCACAGAAATGTAATAATAAATCTTTAACATTTACTTTAAAAATAAAGTTATATATATTATAAAGCTTTCTCACACATTCCCTCTTTATATTTCTTATCGAATCGGTTAAAACGTAGTTCCATAGATACGAATTTCACTTTGCAAATATTGCAACAGCACAGTTACGACGGGTATTGAAAAAATAGAGAAAACTAGACCATTTTAAACAATAGAAGATAAGAATTTTCTCGGAAAACGCCAACGGAAATGATTATGGCAATGGGTAATGTAATGGTAATGGGTAATGGTTAAGTTAATGGTTATGGTAATGGAAATGGCAATGGCAATGACAATAGTAATTGTAATGGTAATGGCAGTAGTAATGGTAGTGGTAATGGGCATGCCAAATTTTATGATAAAGGTATTGGTAATAATCGTAATTGTAATGGTATGGGCAGCAGTAATGATAATAGCAGTATCTAAGGTAATGGTAATGGCAATGGCAATGGTAATCGTGATGGTTATGGTAATGGTAATGGTTATATTAATGATAATGGTAATGGTAATGGTAATTTTAAAGGTAATGGTTATGGTAATGGCAATGACGATGGTAAAGGTAATTGTAATTTCAGCTGTGCGCATTTGTGAGCCAAACGAAAACCTGTAAATAATTATATTACGAGATACATATTTATGTACTTACATACCTATTTATAAATGAGTTTGGGTGGTACTTAATATTTAAATTTCCAGTCTTTTCCTTAAACGTGAAAACCCACATTTCTTAAATATAGTTAACTATGTATATTTTCTGGGAAATGTTCGATTATTTTTTCACACAAAAACTGGAGGGAGTTCACGTATCTTGTCCTATAATGGCTCCAAATTTAAGGGGTTGTTCGTATAAATACACTACCGGAACAAAGTATTGGCACAGAAAATTTTTCACAATATATGCAACAATTTTTATTCTAATAATCTTCCGCCAATTTTGTATAAAAATATGGTTCATCCTGCAACAAAAAAAACACAAAAATATAGTTCCTAAACTTTATGTAAAACTCGCTCAAATTCAGGAAATTTTCATGCAAATTTTCAACTTTTTAATCAGATTTTTTTAGAATTTTGTTGAGTATGCAATTTCAGAGTTAGTCAAAAATCGCATTGATTTTTGGAAATTTTTTGTTGAAGGTGTTTTGCATTTTTCATGTAAAGTATTTTCGAAAAACAAATTTTGTATGGAAGAAACTGCGTGAAAAAATTGCGAAAAATCAACGGTAATTCCCAGCTACTTAGAACTTGTACTTTATCATAATAATCATCATAATAGATTGGGCTACCAATTTGCGTACTCAAAAAATTCTAATAAATCTGATTAAAAATTTTAAAATTTGCTCAATTTTCGCGAGTTTTGCACAAAGTTTAGGAATTATATTTTTATGATTATTGTTGTAGAATGAACCATATTTTTATACAAAATTGGGGGAAATATATTAGAATAAAAATTGTTGCATATATTGTGAAAAATTAGCTGTGCCAATACTTTGTTCCGGCAGTGTACTCTCTTTCGCATAACCCTGCATAACGACCTCTCACGTACTGAATTTCCTCGTGCAATAGATTCGAAAAACTGGTTCTGCCCGAGAACAAAATGTAATGTCAACAACGTTCGCGCAAAAGAACCAAATGCGAACAAAATTTTTGAGAGCAGTTTGATATGGAACGAAAAGAGAACTTAATTTTCGTAAACGTTTCCATAAAGAACAAAATCCGAACTAAAGATTTGAAAACTTACCATTTAGAATGAGGGGTGCGTCTGCATATTGGGATGAAAAATTATATCAGTGAGAACCCTGATGGACTTAGCGGACTTATCTAGTGCAACAATAAGCGATATGAATAAGTTTATAAGCGGATCAAATTGGTTTGTTTGCACTGCACAAATGCTTGACAGATAGGATACGGAGGAATATAATTGTCCGCGAGGAGTGCAACAAAATGGTGCTACTATGCGCTAATTGAATCCTAAGGATAACTTGGGAGGCACTACAACCAACCAACAAACCCTGATGATTAATTTTAAGCCATAAGAAAGCTGGATCATGTCAACTAGCAGATCGTTTATCATTAGGATGAATTGTCTATTTACAGAACGAGTTTTCATTTTCTATGCAAGAAAAGTTCGTGTCTTAAGTCTTTCGTTTACTTAATTTGCATCATTAACTTTCAGTCCCTTTTTTATTAATTTTAATATTCAATAATTTCAATATTATGCAGCGCTATGGGAAGAATGTTGCTCTCACTTCTATTCGTCGCAAATAGTTAAGATATTATTTGTTTCCTTTTCGTTCTATGTCAGAACTTCCTGAGAATTTAGTTCCCAAATTATTATTGGAGAGAACGAACCTTCGACTTTTGTGCCAATTTTGTTCTTTGCCAAAACGTTCCGAAGACTTTTTATAGCATTTTGTTCTCTTAACAGTCTTCCCGAAAGTATTGTTCGCATTTTCTTCACTTTGGGGTTTGTTCTTATATACTTCCTGTTGAGAATATTCTCGAAAGTTTTGTTCTCACTTTCGTTCTTGAGAAAATACTCTCGAAAGTTTTGTTCTCACTTCGGTTTGGGATTTAAGCGTTCTTGGGAATAAAACTCCAAGAACGACATTTAGTTTTGATTATGCCTTTTGTCCTCGGTCCCTGATTTTAACTAATATAAAAATAGTAATTTAAACATCGAAGCAGTCACATGCCGAGAACTTGCATGTCAGCGGTTAGTCCAGTGGTTTGGTGGTCTCATAGCGATGTCTCTGATGCATCCATATTTTATCGCACACTTTAAATTCATTCAGTTTTTTGGTTGCACTGAGTATATTTATTTAAATTGGATAAAAAATATTCGACCCAAAACCACAGTAAGTTGCATCGCATGATATCACATTGCACATCGCATCACATCACATCAGATGACTTCTTTTAATACAAAAATATAAGTGCATGCACGTACACATGTACTTATGTGTGTATGTTGCACATGTTATTGTTTACGCTGGTCCAATTCCAGCCATACTACCCAGCGACAGCTCTCCATCGCTGACCGTCCCAGCGCAACATGTTCTCGTGATACCCAAACGCATGCATGCAAAGAATCAAACAAAAATAACTGAGAAGAGTCAGGCATAGCGAAAAACCGGCTTTGAACCAAAACAAAAAAGTTGACATGCGCACATTGTTGCTCTCTCAACAGACTACAATTGCCGCTATTTAGCTGTACTACCTCCATGCACCTCGTACATGCAGCGTCACCCGTGTAGTTATAATACGAAATCGCTTGATTGTTAAGCGACCAGCAAGCAACCTGGGAGCATACGCTCATCGCAATGCATACAAACAAGTAAGTGAGCAAAGTAGAAAGACAACATTTGTGTGTGGATGTATGTTTTGTAAGGCGTTGTGGACGAGAGGTAACCGGCGTGCCGAAGGAAAAGGCAAATGCAAAAAAAAATAAGAAACAATAACATGAGGCATTTTTGTCTGGCCTTTGTCAGCAAGCCAGTGAGTATGTATTTACATAGTACATACATACATATATGTATTTATGTAAGGATGTTTATACTGACATGCATAAATGGGAGTATATAATACCAGACAGTAGGTAAAAAAAAACGATGTAAATATGTACACACAATATTTAACAATGAGTTTAGATGAGTGTGCAGTGAGCGTAGTTAGGTAGGTAGGTACGTAGATGTGTTTGCATTTAAGTATGAATGTATGTACATATAAACGCGCTCTTTTTTAGTTTTTTAAGTAAAATTTTTTGCTGCTGTTTGGATTTTCGCTTTTCTGCATACATTTGTACATCCATATGCATATTTGCTTGTATGTACATTTGTATGAATAAATTCTTGGGATAGGCCTATGGAACAACAAATCCATTTATACAGAATATTAGACAGAAAAAAGTACAAAAGGTAGATAGATATTTTGGAAAACATAAATGAAGATACATATCGTCACCTGAAATGCAAAAAGACTAACAACAACTAACGGAAAAAGTCGTGACTACTATTTTAAAATTTTTCATAAAATGGTGTGGGGAGTTGTAATTCGATGAAATCCATCATATATGTAAACCAAAAAGTGAATTTTGAATTTTTTATTGGTTGATTGTTTGCATTTCAACGATGATGTTTGTTACGTTTTTTTTTTTGCATTTCAGGTGACGATATCTATATACGTATGCTTATGTGAGTGAATGTATATGCAGATACAGTGAAACCTCCTACAACCGGACACTTAAGGTTCCACATTTTTTGTCCGCCTACGGGGAGTGTCCGGTTATGGGACTTGAACCACAAGACTGAAAGTAAACTTTTACATTTTTTTACGTAATGACTGCTTTTAATAGATATGAATGAAGTTAACGTTTTATATCGATCTGATACTAAGATTTAAGCCTATGTTAACTAATGTACATCTATGTATATATATATTCTTCAGAAATAAAATTAAGGAAACTCAAAATGGTAAACGATATGTTGAAAATCGATCGGATTAGCTTCAACCTTATTACTAAGGGTTTTTTGTATCCGCTGATTGCAAAGACAAACTTGGAATTAAAAACTAGAAATGTTGAATCCAATATGGTGGGAATATTTTCTTTTTAATTTGTTTTATTTATTTGAAATTTGTTTGGTGGTTGTTTTTGAGGTGACAAATGGTAAATTTAGTATCATGTTTTATAAATTCAGAAGGCCTGTTGAATATCACTTCCAAAAAATTTAAGACATCAGTAAACTCCCCTAAAATTCGCTCCTTAAATAGGCCTAAATTAATCCTTAACCTGATGGTTCCTTTTAGTAATATTCAGTTCCACAAGGTCATTCTCTTCAGCTTCCGATTCAGTAGCAGAAGTTCAGCGGACTTATAAAAATATGTTTCGTTAAGTTTAAGTTTTGTTATTGCTGCTTGTGATAGTATTCAATTGTTTTGGTGTTGCGTGACATATTGGATAAGGTTGCATTGATTTTGTCTCAGTGATGGCGTAGAGCATTTTTCCATTGATTAATGTCATACATAATTACTGATATATGCATGTAATTCGCACGTTTTCAAGCACTTCCGTGTGTAATTGCAGATTCTTTATTTCATCCTCAAATCTTCAACTTTATCTGCTGAAATTTAGATATGTTCTCCTGCTGGTCTACAATTTTCCTTAGTATCCCTAACATCAGCATAAGTTAGCCAAATATCAGTTTCTATGTTATAGCTGATTTTAAATTTCAGAGGTGTACGGCTCCTAGTCCAATTTCATTTATATTTACCTTATAGTAAGTAGTTGTGTTAGTATGGTATCCACACAAAATTTCAGTGTGGTGTGACCGATGCTCCTCCTGCTTTTACCTGTTCTTAAATTTCATAGTGATGAGCACGTTTAAAACCAATTATGAACGACTTAAAGTCAAATGCCGCATATTTGCGTATAATAGTACTAAAGTATATATAATTAGAAATAAAATGACGCAAAAACCATTTCGATCCTAAGCTTATTCCAGGTATAATATGTAACTTAAGTCCTTGTGCCAGACAGCTATGTTTTCAGATTTGAGTTGAGTTGTGTCCCACGATGCTAATTTACAACTTACAACTCAACTATCTTCCAAGCTGTGAATCATAATACGAGGGGCATTCATACATTATTCTTAATTTTTTTTTAACTACTTCTGTTTATCTGTACATCGTAAAAAAAAATTTGTGAATCAAATTCCATACTTGACTCTTGGCCACTTTATACTGAACTCTGGCGATGTGTGCGTTGTCCGCAGATAAGGCTCTCGTGTCCATTTATGAGAAGTATTTTTTTATGTTTACTTTCCATTTTTGTTCAGTGATATTTTTTATTCCTCCATTTCTGAGACGTCCAATTCCTTATACAAGAGATGATGAGACCAGAAAAATCAAATACTTTTGGAGTGTCCGGTTTATGTAGGGCAAATTGTTCTAGTAACGCCACATGAAACTTGGCTCTAGGACTTCTATCCGATTGTGAGAGGTGTCCGCTCATTGCAGTTGTCCGCAAGTAAAGGTTTCACTTTATATGTATATATGTCAACATGTAGCACCTATGCATAGGACTGCGTGCATTGCATCTACTCTAGTTGCTACCTGCATTAAAGTATAAATAAGTACATATACATATGTATATACAAATATATCTTCTATACATATGCAATAGGGTGATGGACTCGGTTTTTCGAAACCGGTTTCCACCGGTTTTTTCTTGATTGTGCAGGTTTTTTTTTTAAACTTTATTTTTGTAATACCAAACAAACCAGATTTTTTGATCGAACAAACTGGTGTTTTTTTTTCATTTCATACAAATCTTGACCCCTTAATAAAATTTTTGTGTTTTTCGAAGTTTTCGGAGCTTTTACAGTTTAGTGAAACCCCTAAATGGTTTTAAATTTATATCCTAGGCTATTTGGGGCTGGAACAGTATTTCATATTTCAGTCAAATGAATGAATGTTTGGCGCTTAAACGTTTTCAGCAGGTTTGGGCGAGCTTCTCTTCCAATTTGAATTTTGCTGCCTGATGTTGTGAAACAAATGGGGAGATCTACACCTTTACTGTACCTCATAAGAAGCTTTTTATGGCAGAAGTATACTCGGAAGTATGCCCTTCTACATCATACCCTCAACCCCTGCTACTATAGTAGAAGATATCACAGGGGTGAAGAAGTCTTAAACGACTCCAATCGGGACCAAAATTTATATGTGATATCTACGACTTTGCGAGTATCGATTTTGGGTATTAAATGAAAAAAAAATTTAATTTTTTGAGTCTCTATGGAGGAATGTCAAGTTTGACCTCTGTGCGACACGCCTTAACCAACTACAATCGAGACTAAAATTTATATGTGATATCTGTGACCGCGGTATTACCGATTGAGGGTTGAAACTGTAAAAAAATCGTTAATTTGATTTTAAAGACCACCCTATTGTAGATATACATATTAATTTATATTTCGGCTTCTTGTGGATAGCTACTTGTGTATATGTGTGAAAATACTTACAAACCCTTTCTTATGGCTTTACTAACTTAGTTACAGAAAACTTACACTTCAATGTTGTGAATAGTATTTCCAAATCAAACTCTTTCAACAACTTCATTAAGCTCGTCTCATCGCTATCACCATCGACTTGCATTCCATGAACGCCATATTGTGAACGCCCCGTTTCCAGCTGTGCAGCGCTGTGTTGCACGCCAATGTTGCAGCAGGATGGCTTTGTGTTATACACAGCGCTCTGTGAACTTTGTGAATTCTGTGTATCTCCATCACCCGTATAATTCGCAATGTAATCGAAATCCACTTCAGTTTTTACAACAATCTCGGGCGTAGTCATTTCACCCAAAAATGCCTAAATAGAATCTAAAACACTATTTCTGTGAAAAATCAATAAACCGTTGCCTGTGCAGAAAAAAGCAAATCACTTCTATTTAACGGTAAAATACAGCATGTACCGCTCGAAAGCCAAAGTACGACTGACTCAGGCCAGTGTATCGATTGTCGTCGCTCTGCCTTTAATACATATGTACACACATACATACATACAAATTCAAAATACGTACGCCCGTATACGTATACGAGCGCATTATATAAAATCGCTTCAATGTGTGCGTATATATGGGAGGGTGTGTGTGTGTGTGAGTCTTCAACAACACCAAATCACCAGTAACAAAAACAACTACCCAGAAAAAACAGCAATAAAAAAGCGCACAAATTCATTCCCCGCTGCCACTTCAGCTAGCCTCACTTAAGGCCAGCCAACTGAACTCAGTCCAAGTATAGCATAAAATAATCCCTCCTCCTGCCTGACTCTGCTACTCTAACTAAGGTTTCCTTCTCGTTGCCATTTTCATTGTAAACATACGTACATTCACACATAAATACGTTTGTATGAGCGATTATATACACGTAGCCAGCTATGTGCGCGCACTTATCCCTCGTATACTTTTTCCTATTCATACGAAGCTTAGTGCTCCGCTTGCTGGCTGTTGCTGTGGCAAACACGTAGCCAGGGCACAAACAAACCGACAGAATTACTCGCAGGCACGTCATGGCTGGCTGTGTGTGTGACCGTTGTTTTGTGTGTGTGTGTTGGTGGTGGCGGCTAGCAGCCTTTTGCACAGGCGCTACTCGCTCCTGCTACAGTACTCAATTTTGCTCTTCGTGCTTCGTTTTTGTTTGGGGGAGCTGCGCAGCGAATGGCTCTGTGCGCATTAAACAGAAACAAAACAAACTTTTGGATGCCGGTTGTTTTGCATAGAGTTGCCAAGCAATTTGGCTGTGTTGACGTATTGTTGGAGGAGTGGGGGTGGTGAATATAGCTGAAAATGAACGTAGAAAACGGAACGAGCAAAATGGTTGTGAATTTGGGTTGGAGCTTTGATGAGTATTTAGTAAGGTGTAGGTGGGTTTGTTTGCAAAACATGCAGATGTATATAAATACATATGTACATATTTTTGTACTTATGTATATCTATGAACGTAGTTAGGTAGCTAACAATTATTGCATTTTTATGGTATTTTTGCGTAGATTTTTTTAGTATTCTCATACAAACGTATATTTGTATGCATGTATGTATGCTTGTACATATATACCCTCTTTCCATAAATGGATGCTCAATCCATATATAGATACATATATATTTACGCACACATTTTTATGTTTTTATGCCTTTTAAGAACATGAAATGGTATTTTAACTTTGGTCCGATGTTTGTAAATAAGTACCAGAATAAGAAATGATGGACCGGATCTGTGAATTATGACCGCGTGTATTAAGATCGCAATCGCAATCAAAAAATAGCATTATTCATTTGGTCAAGAGAAGTAAGGAGCGGTTTTTATTCATTGTGAAAAGTGAAGTTAGGCCGCAGCCAAAAAATTAATTGGGAAATGCACTGTTCGAACTTTAGAAAAAGTTGTTCTTGCTCTCCCTGACCCCTCTACAGACCCCTGGGAATCCATTGAAAAATGGGGTAGAATTAGGAGTTTGGCAGGGGAAATGTAAACTCGCCATCCACAATATTTTTGCGCAGAAAAACCTTTCCGCCATGATCCAGAAAATAAAGGTCGCACCATTCGCAAACTGCTAACCCTCTCTTCGTCGATTTGACAGCATTCATCCAATCGCTGACGTCATACAATACTTTTGTTTACATTCACTGTTGCCAACTTGATGCTTTTTGCACGAAATTTAGTGGGTTTTCAAAACGCGAAAATAGTTTGGTGCTTCGTGCGTGTTTGGGGCTTTTGTTTTTAGTTTGAAGACACCAAGTTAGAAAATCTTAAAAAATGGAAGCAAAATTTATAGCAATCGTAAGTGTGGTAAGCAACTTTACAAAAACTTTATACAAAACCATGGCACAGTGACAATCATAAGCAGAGGTTGGCACTACCACAAACAAGCGATCGCTAAAAGTGGGAATGTGACAATAAAATATGTGGCAGCACCTTCAATCATGCCAGAAAAAATCCCTGCCCAAAAACTACTCCAAACAGTAACTCATTGCGAGCGCATGTTTTTGCCTGCAGTGGGTGCAGTTTATTTTATTAACGTGTCCGTTCAGATGAAAATGTGCTTCATCGCTCATGATGATTGTTTGTTTTTTTTGAAACATCAGGAGCAGCGTTTTGATCACTTTTATGCGTTGTTCAACTGAGCATCGCTCCATGACTAATTTTGACAAAGCCATTTTCTATCAAAAATGACAAAATATATTTTCTATCAACAACGATTATTGCAAATTATTCGCACTCAATTTATTAAAAATTTAATTATCCACAAATATCCAGCTTGCTGTGGTAGTTAAATTGAAAATAATAAAGTTTTTAGCATACATTTTTCCAACCTTTGTTTTATTTTTTATTATTATTTTTTGTTACCCATCGAGTAGCACTTAATCAAATTTCTAACAAAATCCATTGTTTGCAAACCGAAATTTCATTTGCCTTCAGTTGCCTTCAAACTCTTGCTGCTAAAAAATCACCTTGCAATAGCGCACATTTGGAGTGTTCATATTTTCACTCTACTCAACACTCTCTATAAAAAATATAAACAGAGAGCTTGAAGCTACATACATACATACATATGTACATCCAACTACAGGATGGAACATCACTTGTTGCGGCAATAATTTAAGTTTTGCTTTTCACGTTGTTTCCATTTTAGTACAAATCTTTGTTTATGTTTAGTACCTAATACTTATAAAGCTTGCACTCTTGCACTGAAAACAGGGAATGACTGGAATTCGGGAGGAATGTGTGATGTGATTGTGAAATTTGCAATCGTTCCGAAGTACAGCGCAAGTCTGGCAAATGGAACAGCGATGCCATGTGATATCAAACGAGCATATATTTATATGACAGAATGAGATATGATGATGTGATGCAAAATATATGTACATATTGTGCTACGCCGCACTTACTTAGATTTAGACGATTTAGGCAGCCAAAAGTGATATTACTAAAAGATAACATATATCAAATAAAACACCTCTTCGAGGTAAAATTTTCGAGTGACGAAAGCTGAACTAGAAACACATAATTTATGATATCAATTTCGTGACGAAAATTATACGCATTTTTTAACTGCCTTGGAAACGTACGGGAATTTTTTTTTTTATTCATACGAATCGTTGCAAAAGTTCTGTTTTGTTTTAATTGTGTTTCTAGCAATAAACGGAATTTCTCAACGTTCCGAATAAATAAAAAAAGATTTTCCGTACGTTTCAAAGGCAGTTAAAAAATGCGTATAATTTTCGTCACGAAATTGATATCATAAATTTTGTGTTTCTAGTTCAGCTTTCGTCACTCGAAAATTTTACCTCGAAGAGGTGTTTTATTTGATATCAGTTATTTTGGGGTAGCAAATTTAAAATCGACGAAAATTCATAACAATAATCTAAAAGTTTTATTTTTCTCAAATAAATTGCTAAAAATATTATCTAAATCTAAATTATGTATTCAAATCGATGTGTCCATTGAAACACATAATTTCTCGAATACGGAATAAAGCGAAAATAATGATCATATCCTTTGTATTCGAAAAAATAAAAAAAAAAATATGAGAAATGATAAAAACTTATCAACTTGGTACCAACTTTGGAAACAATAAACAACTGTATTCGTCTGATAATCTCGTAGTTTATTTTTGTTAAGATTTCTACCGGGTGTGGGGCGCACACATGTGCTTTTTCTAACAAGTTTTACTTCTATCACGTGTACGATGTTGCGCTCGTGCTATTAAACTAATGCTTTTTTCTCAAGTAGTTTTGCTCAGTGGCAATTTATACATATGTATGTATGTAAGTAGTAGCGGCACATTGGGTGAACTAAATGCATTCATACATACATATTTATGTACAACTGTAGCTAATATTGTACGCGTCTTCCCAGCTAGGTTAAGTGCGGGTGATAAAGCCATGTAGCATAGTTAAATACTGTGTACATACCTGCAATTAAAATGGGGGAAAATGCTACAATTTCGGCATGTGACTGAAAAAACTCTAAAATACACATAAATTGTGGTTTCCAAGACATGTACGAAGTGATTAGCACGGCTGCATCCTTCAACTTGACAACTCGCGGAAAATTCCCCGATTTGCAGGGAATTTCGGTTTAAGTGGCAATCGGGGAATGGGCAATTTTTTCGGGGAACTGGGTATGTTATTTTTATAACTTAAAGCAACCAAATTAGACGGATATGTTAATTTTTAACCATTTGACCCGTTTTGGAGCAACATTTTTTCAATTTGAATAGCAATATCTCCACAACAAGAGTTTTCCCAGATATAAGCTATATACCAGACGAAAGCTAAGGTTTTGGGCTAGATTTGTGGAAACCTAGAATAAAATCGACTGACCAGTTTTTGAGAAAATGCCCGAAATGTATATTTTCAGCAACCCGATTTTTAATTTTCAGGCGATAACGTTATGACATATTTGTATTTTATAAACACAAAAGACAGCGCTAGATAGCTTGTTTGAAGACCCTTCTACTGATACCCATTTAAATGACATGAACTTAGTAGTGCGGCCTCAGTGGTAGTTTAAAAAATTGCCTTTTTTCGAATTTCAGGCAGCAGCCACGCCCACACAGGCATGCGAATCAAAACATCCTGGAACAAAACCTTCCTAGTTTTTTGTGTACTTTAATTCCTGAAAGTTTGAAAAAAAATGAAATGATGGTACGTACAGACGCCCATACATACCAAAGCATCTCGTAGTGGAGACACGAACCAAAACACATTTAGCTCTACATCTTTCCAAATAGTAGCCGGAACTCAATATATAAGGTATCGTTTGCAAGGTATTGGCCTATAGAATAACACCAAATATGTTGGGTGTACCTACATGCCCCCTTAAACCGGCAAAAGCAAAAAATACGTTTTTTGTTTCGCAACACTTTAGCCTAATTTTTAAGAATCCTGTTAATCGTTTATGAAGCTTGAATACATTTTCTGGACACACTCTGCAAGACCTTTCCAACGATGTCTCAAACATGTCAATTGGACGTCTGGATAAGAACTTCCAAATCTCGTGTATATATAAGCGAGTCATTTCAGCATGCTACTGTGGCTGCTTTCGTCACTCGCGCGCACTGCCGTTCGCTGTGATGTGGGGCGTTCCATACCAAAATGTATTTGATTTGCTTCAATTTTTTAGGGTTGATGGATAAACATAAATAATAAATAATAAATATGAAATTTGAGCTTGATTAATACATTTTTGAAAACTTTACAGCACAAACACAAAAACAAATCGATATAATAGTTTTCCAAATATCTCGAGAACACGGCAAGGAAAGAATTTGAAAAAAAAATCACACATACACACGTCAAAATTCTCTATGAAGAGAAATATTTTTAAATTTTTTTTCTTGAAAAATTTTTCACATACAAATTTTTTTGATAAAAAAAAATTAGTTTTGAAAATATATCATCTCAAAAAATAAAAAAAAAAAAAAATCACAATCGTAGCTCTGAGTATTGTGCTATATTTAAGTAAAGTATTATGGGGTGCACTCTACAATAATATGAGTTATGCATTTTTTTTACACCGAAGTTGAGTAAAATGAGTACATACAAATTTAAAAAATTTTGAAATTTTTCAAAATTTTTTTTTGGAGTTTGCAGTTTTGTAGCCCATTAAATTTTAATATAGCAAAGTGCAAGTTTTAAGCTTACTTTTCTTTGAAAACGGTTTTCCGCATTTTCTTCCATAAGAAAAAAGTGCAAAAAGCTGCCTGCTTAAAAATATTAAAAATCAACGCAATTTTGCAGTAACTTAAAACTTGCCCTTTGTTGAGCTAAAATTTAATGAGCTTCAAAACTGCATACTCAAAAAATTCTAAAAAAAAATTTTAACAATTTGTAAATTTGTTATGTACTCATTTTACTCAACTTCGGCGTAAAAAAAATTCGTAACTCAAATTATTGTAGAGTGCTCCACATAACACTATTTTTAAATATTGCGCATTGTCTTTTTTTTTAAATTTGTTTTAGATTGCATATTTTCAAAAGCATTTTTTTTTTTATCAAAAAATTTGTATGTGAAAAATTTTTCAAGTAAAAATAAGTTTAAAAATATTTAATTTCATAGAGAATTTTAATGTGTGTATGTGTGATTTTTTTAATTTTTTCTCGCCCCGCTCTCGAGATATTTGGAAAACTATTAAA
>NW_023458561.1:43779272-43783589 GCF_013731165.1 Rhagoletis pomonella | reverse complement strand
TTATTGTACATTTTTAAAACTACATATCGCTAGCAAGGAGCGAAGAGTTGCAGCTAGCTCCACTTTTTCTAAAAAAATATATTTTGATGCAAGAAGCAAAGGCACAGAAGAAATGCTACGTTTTCGAAAAGATCGAGCTACCTGCTATATTTCTACCAATTTTCGTTTATTGGCAAATTTGCCAAGTCCAAAGTAATCACAGAAAATGTGACAAGTTCCCAAGAATAAAAAAAAATGATTACAAATCTATATCTAAGGTGACGAATTTAGAACTGGTTCGAAACTATAAATAGAAGGTACGCAGCGGGGGCAGTTGAGATTTCGTAGGCCATCGCAATAATAAATTCGACAGTTGCTGGCATGCAAACAAAAAATTTACCCGCAGTTCGGTACTAGTGCGTTTCCCGACCGGGTACACATTAGGGCGGTTCAAAAATGCATGTAAAAAAGTAAAGTCGTAATTTTAATGCTCTTACCCCCAAGGATCGCTCTATACCGGAGAAATAAGTACTGTTTTTTATTTCGAAATCTCTCAAAGCGCTCAAGGTTTAAAAATATTCGTGGAAATGGTATAGAATTCTCTTTATGGGACTTCCAATAATAGTACCCAATTGTTTATCATTTTTTATTCTTATTTTATAGTACTAAAAATTTTTGTGGTTTTTGGGGGACCTATAAAAAATAGTTAATATCAAAAAAATGGTTATATAAATAATTGTTCCTAATATTGGAAATCTCCTGAAATATTGATTTGTTTCCCATATAAAATGCATCCAAATTATTAAGCGTGTTGACAGCGGTATATTTTTTTCTGTACAAAAAAATCCTAGGGAATGGAGCATTAAAACTCCAACTTTACTTATTTTGGACCACCCTTGTATACATACATATGTACGTGTATCTTAATGTCAGTTTGTGGCATTACCTTTGTGCTACTTTGCGGCTTTAACGACATTTGGCGGCATTGGCGCTCCACTAATTTCTGCCTGGACATGTGGTGCGTTCTGCTGCAGCTTTGTTGTTATTCGCTTTGTGTGCGGTCATGCGACAGCGGTGGTTGGATGCCTTGCCTGCCTGTATGTGGCGGCGTTGATCTGGTTATATGCTTGGTTTGCTGCTGGTTAACTGGTTGGTTGGCAAACTTCTTGACTGCGGCAATTGTTGGTCGTCTGTTGCGTTCTTCTTCGTTTTTTTTTTTGAGTTATTTACTTGTGGGCACCTGGTGTCAGCTGCAGTAAAGTGTGCCACCTTAATTTGTATGCGAATTGGTGTTAAATGACATGGGAAAGTATTGAATAACCACATATCTATTCCGCATAATACTTATGCCCACAATGCGTGCGTTAATGAAATTATTGGCGATTAATTAAAAAGAGAATAGTAATTCGTTTAGGGAATTAAGTCATTCAGTGCCCAAAAAAAATGCGCAAAAATATTCGTTAGCCAATTAAAGATTGAATATTTAGTAGTTACCAATTAATTTTTTATCAATAAAGCTTCCTTTACTGACACCAACACATTGCATTTGAACTTCAGCTGCCATAATACGTACATACATGTAGCTTAATCAATTAATGGGCTTTTACTATCATTCTTGCCATAATTCGCATGCTTTCATAACCACTATGGGGTTGAATAGTAATTTCAATCGTTCAATCGGAATTACAAGTAATATGGCAAAGCGGCTTTAATTACCGGACGGTTAATATTCATTTACCTTTGTGCTGTTCATGCCCTTAGAGGAGCTATTGATGACTGCATTTAAGCGGCAAGGCGTTAGTTGCAGTTAGTGTTTCAGTAGGAGGAGGCACAGGTCAAATGGTTAGTAAGTCGATTTTGTAAAACCAAGTTTACGCAAATTCTTGGAAAGTGAAAATTTCCATTTGATTCACTTCACTAGGAAAGTAGTTATTAAGAAACTAAAGAAAACAGAATAATAGTCAACTGTTTTGCGTACCAGACCAAAAGGGAATAGATCAAAATGATACAGCAGCTTCAACTCCTCCAAGGCCGGATGAGCTCTTGCTGTTGATCCATACGGAAATAGATATTAGGAATGAAAGACCAACGCGAGTTACCGCTCAAAGGGATACTTCTTTAAGATGAAGATCTCGCAGTTTAGCTTCCAATATTCCACCTTGAGAGATTAGAGCCGACGTGGTCCTGATACAGGTGCCGTGAGCGCTCAGTAAAGGTAATTTCTGCATGCGTATCACAGCACAGAACTATAAGTGTTTATTTTTTTCCTAATATCAGCAATGAATGATTTCAAAATGGCGGCCGCTGCTGCAAAGTGTAAATGCAGAGAGAACGGTATTGTTGTTGAATACGATACGAATTCGCGGCACTCCGTTTGGGGGAGTTCGGACCCAAACTCTCTAGGTGAGTCACTTTTTAAATATATTATAAGGAGATAATAGAAATAATTCCCCAACGAGTGCAAGCGCTGCCACGGAAGGCGTCCTTAGCGTTACTGTGATTTTCCCTGTATTAGTACGCACACCGTATCTCGGACTGCGAAGTTGAACTTGATGAACTTTTGCAGAGATGGTCGCGTGGGCTTATTCCCGCAAGATTTTGTAAAGTGACTTGGGCGCCAAGGCGCGAATGCGCTGACAGTTTGTGTGACGTCTTGTCCTCGTTGACCGTCAGACCCATTCGCTTGGCTTCTTTATCCAACTTGGAAAAGGCAGAACAGACTTTGCAGTTCTTGTTACCGATGATTTCGATGTCATCGGCGTAAGCCAGCAATTGCACGTTCTTGCAAAATATTATTCCTGAGCAGTTCAGTTCTGCAGCTCTTATTATTTTCTCCAACATCAGACTAAAGAGATTAAAGAAGTCACATGAAAGGCAGTCGCCCTGTCTGAAACCAAGTTTGGTAGGAAACGGCTCGGAGAAGTGGTTCCCAATTCTGACGGAGCTGGTGGTATTTATCGCGGGGATGTCAAATTCAGCAATTGCGGCGTACAGGCAACTACTTTTAGTTCTATCGGAAGCGGCTTTGAAGTCGACAAATAGGTGGTGAGTGTGGTAACTTTTCTCGCGGGTCGTTTCCAAGATTTGACGTATTGTGAATAACTGGTCTATGGTGGATTTGCCAGATCTAACGCCACTCTGATAAGGCCCAATCAGCTTGTTGACGGCGGGTTTCAGCCTTTCACACAATACGCTCGATAAGACCTTGTAACCTATGCTTAGATGGCTGATCCCGCGGTAGTTGGCACGAATGGCCGGGTCACCTTTCTTGTAGATTGGGCAGAGCACACTAAAATTCCAGTCGTCGGGCATGCGTTCATCTGACCATATTCTGCACAAGAGTTGATGCATGCACCTTATCAACTCCTCGGCGCCGTACTTGAATAGCTCAGCTGGTAGGCCTTCAGTTGTAGCAGCTGGGACATCGACTCCGTCATTATCGACAGGGGGGGGGTCGGGTTCGTCTTCTCTACAACTTTCAGAGCTGTTACCATTCTTTTCGACGTTAAGATTTCCTTGCATTTTTGGGCGCACATTTTTTGCTGCATCTTTTGGCTGCAAAAAGAGAGTGGTCCGAGTCGATGTTTGGACCTCGGAGTAATCGTATGTCCAAAACACTGGAAGTGTGCCTTCCGTCTATCACAACATGATCGGTTTGTTTTCTCGTTTTTCGATCTGGAGAAAACCACATAGCTTAATGGATCCTTTTATGCTTGAACCTAGTAATGCATGTTTGGGGACCCGGAAAAGTCGATCAGCGATGAGCGAGATGTTGATGAATATCGTTTTGCTGCGGATTGTGGCTAGACGCTCGTCCTCCACTGGGGTGAACGACAGTACTCGGCGATGAAGTCTCTCTCCCACCACAAATCCAACACCGAATTTGCGCCCCTTTGCATGGCAGCTGTAGTAGATGTCGCAAGGCCCCAGATAATCTTTCCGTTTCCTCGTTCAACGCAGTTCTTGAATGGCGGTGATGTCAGCTTTTGTCTTTACGTGAACATCAACCAGCCCGTCAGAGGCACCTTACCCACTAAGGTTTCCTGCTCTCAAATCGTAGTCCTTTTAATGTTTGCTGTGGTCGTCTTCCGCTTGCCGCTTGCCGGAGCCGCTTGCTCCAAGACAGACACCCGCTGGCAGCCGCACCTACTGGGGAACAGACGCTGCAGACTTCAGTGAGCCCTTAAACCGAATAAGTCGGAGTGGCCCCACCGAAGATCCCACTCCTTCTACCAAGGCTACACTCGGATTGGTTACCGCATCTCGCACATGGGTTGCTCACGTTGCCCAGAGTGTGCGTACGAGGATGCAAGAGTCGAGATTGAGTATAGCCGTGCA
>NW_023458561.1:43715360-43779172 GCF_013731165.1 Rhagoletis pomonella | reverse complement strand
GAACTTCCAGCCAGCCGTCGATAATTGTTTATATGAAACCCACATCGCGTTTCATAAGAAAAGTGAGTAGATAGTTGCATATATTTGTCACAATAAGCAAAAGTGGGCAATAAAAAGACAACAAAGTAACATCTTCTGGAGAGAATACTTAGCACAATAACAGCCAGTTGATTGCTCATACCGCAAGATTTTTTTTCGAGTTCTCTGAAGGGAGATCTATGGGAATCCTCAGAATAAAGTGCTTCACAGAGTTAGTTTAATCAAAAGTAGATATTTAGATATTTTATTGCAAATGTAGAAAATGCGAACATATACTGCTTCTTGGGCCGCAGCAAATTATGACGCACAGTGAGTGGTCTTTAGGAGGCCCACTCTGGCTTAGATAGTTGCCAGTCTTTGGTAAGAAAATTAAAAGGCATAAAAGCTCTTTTGATAGATTTCTAGAAACTTATTATTGATATTTTTTCAGTTTTTTTTTTTAATTTTATATATATTTTTTCAGTAAAAGTTTATTTTTAATTTTTAGATTTTGCGTAAAGAAGATAACATTATTTTTATTTATCTCAGCTCGTAAAACTTGTTTTATTTTTTCTTTTTAATTTAATTTTAGATTTTATTATTTTAAATTATTTTCTTTTTTACTCTGTTTTTTATATTTAGATTATATATGTAGTTTTAAAGAGCAAACTATTTTTTTTAGTTCATTTTATTTTTACGAATTTCTTTCCTTTTTTCTTGATTAAATATTATATATTTTTTGAATTTAGTTTTCAGATATTTTTTTTTAGAAAGAAATTATTGTCGCTTTTCCACAATAGGTATTCATTAAAAAAACTGTCTCAAGCTCAATAAAAATTGTTGAATATAATTATTATAAGGTCATAAAGTAACAAAAACAAATAACTTAAGAACGAGCACACCTAAAAGTTAAACATTCTAATAATAAACTGATGTAATTTTTATTTGATAAGCTCGAGGCTCAGGGAAACATAAAACACAGGTTTTTGTTCAATAATTTTTAATGTCGATATTTCGACCTCAGTCTGAGGTCATCTTCAGGAACTCTTCGTTGTGCCCGGTCGACTGGGACCAAAACCTGTGTTTTATTTTTTCTCTGGGCCTCGAGCTTATCAAATAAAAATTACATCAGTTTACAATTTAAAGGCCGATAAAGAAAAACTAACACATTCTAATAATGGAAATATTAAGAAAAACCAACAAAACCAACAAGCACATGATCAAGTGAATTGCAGCGGAATAGCTGCGCTTGATTGTAGTTAGCTAAACATGTGAAATAGTGGAAATAAGCAACAAGAAATTAACAAGGTGAACTTAGCACAGTGCGTAGGCAACTGGCTGAGTCAGTAGGATCGTCGGTTCGAATCCTACTGAAAGAAGTCTGATGAGGAAATGTGGTGATTTCCGAAATAGCTATCACTTTTACAATTTTTTCAAATTATTGTTGCTTTTCCACAATAAGTTTTCATTAAAAAAACGGCCCAAGCTCAATAAAAATTGTTGAATAAAATTAGAAAGAAAACTATTTTTTTAATTTTGAATATTATTTCATTGAGGCACCAAAACTAATGGTGATTTCGTTTATTCCAAAAAAATGTTGCACTTCCCCATTGCCGAATGTATTTGTCCTCGTCTAGCTCACGCATTTCATAATATTGTCGTTTGAAACAACCACCTGATTTTCAGGGCAACCATCTCCCCTGACAAAGCTTCACAGGCCAGAGAATGTACCTTTTTTGCCTTACAAGAGTGTGACATTTTAAGAAACGAACACAAAATGTTCTTTCCCTTTGCCTTTAATTTAGAATCGAACACGAAGAGAGAGAGAGGAGCAATAAAAAGGTAACATTTTTTGGTAGACACGAAATCTCATAACTAGAACTTTAAATTGTTCCACCGTATTGTAAAAGTTGTAAAGTTTACATGAAAAGTATCTTTCCTAAAAGTTATTAAACATTAAAGTTTACTCTACGAGTCTAACGCATATCTACGTAAGTACTGCAGTCTGCTACTCATGAAATCAATGTATGTATTTATTTATAATATTTTTCAACTTTTTTTCCATAAATACATAGAATAAAAACGCCGGAATTATTGGAGCGCAAACACTTTTTTATTGGTATCTAAGTACCTTTTCACTACTATCTATGTACATATGTACATATGAATGCCTATGTAGGTTGATAAATAGAAAAAATGTACTCAAACATATGCACTCTCACACTCGCACGCACACTGTACACAAACGTACAGGATATCATTTTCATCCGTTAGATATCATATAACGGATATTTAAATGAATGTTGTTTGCAAGTGTAGCGGAAGTGAAGAGGAAACAAAAATGGGACAATCTACATATATATGCTATGAATAGTAAGTGAATAAAAATAAAAAATAATACAAAAAAAGATAGAGAGTTTGAAAACCAAAATAATTTTGCCGCTGCTGGCGAAAATGTTGAAAACAAACTATCAACAGCTAACGGCAACAATATCTATCGCTCTATTCGCATTTTCCGCAACACACTCGCCGGCCAAGCGAAAGTGTGAAAAATTTCCATCGAATGTTTTCCAATAAAAAACATTTGCATACAAATGCATACGCATACTTGTTTGTAAATATGTCTCCCTGGCTAAAATATTATTGCACGTACACTGAGATACGTATGTGTACCTAGCCTATGTGTATTTTTTATTAGAATAAATGGGTGAATGCATCACTCTACAGCTTATATATGTATGTATGACTGAATGAATGGATGGGCAAATATCTGAATGAATGGCTTGGGGGCGTAGTTATATGCATGGATTATTCTTGCTCTCATGATTTTAACGTTCTGTCATGCTGCGGATTTTTATGCATTCCAAACATTTATTAGATAATGTTGTTAAGTGAGTTGTGTGTAGGCGTACAATTACATATTTACATATGTTTGGCTATATAAAGGCGTATTTAGCTCGCGCTGGATTTATGACATGTACATATGTATGTATTCTATTAAATAAATTTGTATGTACGCAAATTTTTCTTTTACAATAGCTTTTTTTGTGACATTTTGATATTTAAAAGCATTTAATACATGACAGATTACCCAAATGTATTACGTCTAGTTCGTTTCACATGCTTGATAGGATTTGCATTAAATTATTGCCAGTGTGCGCAATTTGCATGCATATGCATTTAGTTCTACATATGTATTCATATTGAACTTTTATTTCATTATGAATGCCTTTTTTGAAATGCTGAATAAATTATTATTTTTTTTTTGATTTCTATAACCTTCTTTTCACACGTAATCGATTTCATTCGGCATTCGTTTGGCATTGTGTTTGCGGTTTGCGGCTGCGTGCAAAATACAAATTGCATTTGGGCAAGCGAGATTTGTGTGTTTTGGAAACAAAAATTTAATTATTTTTCAAATAAACAATTAGCACACATATGCATGCATACATATGTATTCGACTTTTAATAAACTTTTGTTATACGTTTTATGCATTTATGATGAAATGTATTAAATTTTTTACTTCGCAGAAATCAATTTTCATATGAAATAAATGCAACATTTTTAATAGAAAAACCAAATGAAAGTAATTCTCTTTAAAATGTAGCTATTATACATACATATGCATGTATGTATATTAGAGTGCCCATCGAAAATGCTTTTTTTTGGAAATTTCAAGACGCTACCCCTTAATTTTATTTGTTTATATGGGGAATGTTATTGCCTATTTTAACATATTTTTTAAAAAACATTTCAAAGATCGAATATGATCTGAGAAGAGGATATATAGGCCTTTAAAATGCTATATAATAATCTATTGTCGTCCGACTAAGCTTGTTGGGATTTTTTATCGGCTAAATTAAAAAAAGACCCATATTTATCTTAATTTTTTAAATTTTGTGACCATCGATAATTTCTACAATTTCAAAATATGGAGTACTATCTAAAATTAAATATATTTTCAAATAAACTGGTACCTCAATTATTGCAATCGCATAAAAATTGTCGAAGTTAGGCGACTTTTCTCAAGTATGGCCTTGAATTTATATGTTTGCATGTATCGGAATTTCTCATTTTTTGAGCAGTGTGACTTAGGAGTTCATCTATGTTTATTAAAAATTTTGATATATACAATCGTTCTTTAGCAAGGGGTGGCACCGCCTACTTATATCATATATGTGTATCTCATAAACTACTTGACCGATCTCAACCAAATTTGGTGGACACATTGTGCCTAGGCTTCTGTATATCCCTATTCTCGGCAAAAAAAAAACAACGTCAAAGCATTCTTCTTGCATTTCTTTCAATCAACGGATTTCCAGAAGCAAGTACTATTAAGCAAAAAGTAAGTAGTTGAACGATTTTAGCTTTAACTCATTTTTTTTTATTGTCACTCGAAAAAATCGTAATTGTTTTTTTTTAATAGAGGAAATGGAAGTTCGCATCAAATACAACATATCTGTGAAGTTTCAAGAGTTTACCACGAAATTAATAAAATGGCAGCATACAGAATACCTCTCGCAGCTATTTTATATTTTTTGCAATTTTACGATTTTTCTAATTTTAGATAATTCAAAATGTTAAAATTTAATGGTGAAAAACGAACGATGCTAGTTTAATAAAACAAGTGTGTCACCAAATGGAAAAAAAAAATTAAATTTGAGAAACTAAAATTTAATTTTTATTTGCAAACTCTAAATTCATTCTAAAGAAAGTAGTATATTCAAGAAGGAATACTGTGTAAAAATCTGTGACGCCAATATATAATCACTTTTAAATTTTATGACTTTTAAGTTTAGGCGTACGAGTAAGCATGTTCGTAGTAGGTGCTACGGGCCGTATACGTTATATACGCAACTACGTGTATATGAGCATGAGTGGGTTGCTTTTACTTTTTTCTAAGCTTGCACTTAAATACAATTTAGCGATGGAATTTTGTTCTTTATACAAAAATGAAGATAACGCATTTTCTAAAACCGCGTATGTTAATTATGTAAACTAGTTTCTACAGAGTAACAAAACTCAAATTTCAAAATGGTTTTCTTTTTTTATAAAGCAATCGCATTTCTGGCTAGTATATTTTAGGACGAATGGACATGGATTGAGCCAAGAGCTTGTGTGAGAAAATCCAATAATTGGCAGCAAATGTCAGTTACGCGGTTTTGCAGAATAACGTTAAACGGTTTTGTACGACGATATGTATGTACATATGCTTTAATATAGAACACAATAAATGAATTCCATATATGCCACAAAATGTGTGAAATAAAAACTCCCTGCTGCTTCAAACTACTAGTATGGCCTTTTTATAGTAAAAGGAAAGGTACCCCAATTGTTTGGTCGTTTGTGTGCTTAAAGTAATCTTCTTTTTCAAGGCAACTATTTCAACACATTTTGGAGTTTGATTGTTCCAAAACAAATGAAGTAAAATACGGTTCAACCAAAGTACTTCCGAGCCAGAACTAATGCCACGCGCTTTATTATGTATGTATATGTACATATATATTTATTCCACTTGTTTCCGCTTCGTAATACTTAGCTAATATACCATGAATTAAAAATGACTTACGTAGGTTGCCGTCATTCTAAATATAGAAAGCATTAGATGGCATTAAGAGAACTTTGTGAATGTTTTTTCCTTTTGTGGTATGTAGTAATAAATTAAAATACCAGGAGTATTCACACAAAATATCTGCATGTGTATAAAAAATAGCGAATCCATAAATATTGCTGTAGTACGTTCGGTTGGTTACGTGGGTTAGGCACACACAAGTGTCAAGTACCTACACTAAGAAAAAAGTAACAAGTTTTTTTATTCAAACAGAGTCATTATAGGTTTTTCCACGTTAGCGATTTGAAATTTTTTAACAGAAGCTATACCCAGAATTGCATCGGTAATACGGTCGACGGCAACAGTCCATCGATCTTTTATATTTCCCTTAACCGCCCTATATATGGGATAAATAAATAATCCCTAAGGTTCTACCCTCGCGAATGTGAAAAATATGACATTCGAAACATCCCTAGTATGTATGTAAAACAGGCTTATTTAAGCGTATAATGCTCATTTCTCTTATAGATATACATATATATGTTCATGCCTAAGCATCTGTTTTTGATTTCAGGCATGTTCGACTTCTGCAAAGATAACATTCGTTTTGTTGCTTCCCTTCACTTTGATATGCCTGCTCGAGGGTGCGTATCGATTATCAGCATTTGCATATATTTATGTACAAGTATGAAAGTCAATATGCTTGAAAATTTGCATAAGTGTGAATACAAATTTTGACATATTTATACGTACAAATATTTTTCTTTTATATGCTAATGTGTTTTAAAGCTTTTTTATGGATGAATATGCAAATGGTTTCGATTAGAAGTCACAAATGACTGACTTAACGGTGGAGGGGTAATCCCTTGCAAAGGCATATGTGCATATTTGACTCATAAAAATACACGCATACACGTATGTATATGCAGGCTTATAAAATATGGCGACTCTCCTGGGCATATTCCCTCTGATACAAAAAATTCTGATAAAAATTTTGTTTGATTTTCTCTTTCTTATTTGGCGCTGTAACCGCCTAAGCGATTTTGGCCGAGTTCAACAAAGCACATCAGTCGTTTCGGTAAAGAACACAGGTGAAATTGATATTAGTGCATACATATGTCTAGATTTTGCGATGTAACAGAGCAACAACGACAGTAAAACTTACAAGTGAAAGGGTAAATCAAAAGACGAAATTTTGTTAGTAGAAATCAAAACATCATAAGAAAACTATAATCACCGAAATTTGAAAAATTTTATTTGGTCAACTGTCTGCATCAACATAATATAATTAAAGTAAACAGATAATAAATAAACTTCAGACAAAAACGAAAACAGAATACTTAGCATTGTAAATACAGCAAAGGATAAAATGCAGAAACTTACCCTATACACTCAGAGAATTACAGAATTACATACAAAGGTAATTGTAAACATTAGGGTGGTCCTTAAATATATCTACATCTTAATTTTGTACGTGACACACACCCCTTTATTTTATACTACGTAAAAAGTAAAGACCTCCACGATAATTTCAAATTTGAAAACAAATTTTTAGGGATCGCCACCAGGGTTTGAAAAAATTTAAGTTTTTCGATAAAATTTCCACTTCATCTGTGATAAATTTGCCATATTATTAAAGGTCAAAATTTTACGATTTAATAAAAAAAAATAAATATTTTTTTAAACCTTGTTAGCGACCCCTAAATTGGTTTTCAAATTTTAAATTTTTGTGGTTGTTTTTATTTTGTACGTAGAACAAAAATAAAGGGCACCCCATTAATGTTGATATTTCATGGAAAACCCTACTGTAAATGTACCTATGGAGGTATGCACACATACATACTGTGTCTACATATGTGTGTATAGATATATAAATATACTGCCGCTACTTGCATAAAATCCTTACTTGTATTTCGAAGTAGTGGCTACACTGCAAGTGTTTTCTTTATACACAGTTGAATGCCAGCGCTGCATGAGGCTTTTTTTGTATGTGTACGTATGTATGTTTATTGTCATATAGGCGTTTGTGCATATGTATCTGCCTCATTGCATACCTTTCTTTAGATTTATTTATGTGGGTGTATGTTAATGCTATTGTTATTGCATAACATCTGCTCCTGCTGCTCCTGCTGTTGTTGGCTTCGCCACGAATGTTGTACTTTGTTTTGTTTATCATTTTGCCTACTGGCAACCGCTTTTTGGGTTTTATACTTTGTCATGCTGTAAATGTTGTCGAAGGTATAAAAGCAGACACTGGTTTACACTATCTCATGCACGTATGAAATATTTTACTGCAGCATTATTTCACATTTTTCATAGTATGTATGGACGTGTGTGGTACGTGCGTTCCTTGAACACCCTTGCCACACGTACTAACATGCTTATATGTATGTATATGTACATGCATATGTACATGCATATGTGCGGACTTCCAACGTTTGATATTTATAAGTATCTGTTGATGTTTTATATGCGACAACTTTTCGTGTGATTTTATACACATTTTCAAGTTGTGTAACAAATATTTTCTCGAATGATGTTTCACCATATGCTACAACGATAACAAGCCCATTTGCAAATATTTAATACACACACCATTACTTATAGACTGTTTGGTGTATTGTTGTTTCGGTTTTAGGGAATTTGGCAACAGCGCCACATGTATTTTTCATTGTGTTGCCTCATGTGTGATTTTGATTGTCTGCAGCGGTTTTTTATTTTACTTTTTGGTTATTTATATTATGTAAGTAAGAAATTTATTATTGCCTTGCTGTCATCATTCTGGGATTGATTTCCATGGTTTGTCGTTAAATAATAAGGCGAAGCATAGCAATGAGGGAGCTATTCAATTCTGAATTATAAAAATCTGTTTTATGAATTGACGGATCAGCATATTGAGGTCTTGCATTGAATAATCTCTATCTCAAATTTTCACAAGCTTTAACTTCTGATATAAATATCGAATGCGGCAAATTTTAATTCCTGAAAGCTCCCCAGAGTTTCCATCTTTACCCTGCGAAGAATGGACAGTCTACTAGAAAGTGCTGAGATAATTCCACTTCAACATCAAAAGGGATCAGGTAAGATTCCAGTAATAGTAAGCTTTTTAACTTGAACTCATATCACTTTTCTAACTACAAATATTTGGCCTCATTCATAAAAAATAAAGTAGGTTCAAAGAGCTTTATAAATTAACATTTTCATGCATTTTCCAATTTACAAACTTTTTTTAAAGCGACTTTATTTTTTATTAATAAGGCGAATTGTCTCGAAATGTGGATGTTATAAATTTCTTTCAAGCGAAATTCTCGTCTTTCTCCAGAATATAAACCATTGAATGTTCAGTCACTTGGTATTTTTATAAAACTAAGCAAAATTACATAACAACAAACATAATATATTAAAGCTTGGCAAAAAGTGGTGCGGCTATAGTATTTAATTGGACCTACATATACATATCTACATTGTACTAAATGTATGTATATAACAAAATTAAAAAATACAACAATTTTTCTTGCCTTTTTTGAAAGCTCATTTTGGCTTTTTTTGTTTAGTGCCTTAAAATGCCTTAAAACCCTGCTGATCACACATAGATTGGTGCTTTATAAGGTATGTATGTATATCTTCCATATCATTGATTGTTTAGATAGGATTTTTTTTATATATATGTAGCTTCTTTATCTATTTATGTATGCTGTGCATATATATAACTAATTTCAAATGCAGTAATCTGTTAAGATAAAATTTTCTGATGTTCATGAAAGCTATGAAGCCTTCGACATAGCCGAAAACAGCACTACTCTTATTTGTTTTTGACTTCAAAAACACCCACGAAACGAGTTTCAAGTAAATTCAAAGAATTAAAAAAAAGTTTATGCCACCCTGCATCCACCATTCTGATTTTTTAATTCTGAGTTTGACTTCGCAATCAGCCACCAAGAGCCCAGAGGAACATGGTACAAGCCGGGGATGTTGCAAATATTTGCATTCACATTCGTTATGCGAATAATTAGCATCATTCCACACATTCGCATTCGACATTCGCATTCGCTTCAAATGATACGAATGTTTTACGAATGCGAGTGTGAACATGGGCAAGTGTTCACTCTAATATTTTTGAAATGGCTCTAAGTCTGTCTAACCAGGGTGCGGACAATAATCGGCTTTTAGCTTCAGGCGCTAAACGGTTAAGTAGTATATCAAGCAACATTGACGGGCCTTCAACAAGTACTGCTAAAAGTCTTATAAGCAACCTGGAAATAATTATAGATTCCTCTAGCGTATCCTCGGATACAAAATCTGGAGGCATTAAAAATGTAAATTAAAAGCTCAATTGAAGGCCTATCTTTAAGGATAAAACGGGCTCTTCTCGGTGAAAATCCTCTCAATTGGTAGACAAATAAACTAAAATACGACAAGTTGACAAATCTGGCCCGCAAATAGTTGAGCGCTCCACGCGCCGTTCCAAGTGAGCAATTGTTCAGTGCGGCCGGCCTTATATGCGAACCTCTAAATAAATCGCCTCATGGGAGAAAAGGCAGCAAAATTACTTTTTTGAAATATAATATGCCCCTTTTGAACTTTGACTACCAGATTAACCACTGTTTAAGTTAAGCACTCGTACAATGTTCTAATAATTTACAAAATTTTTAAGTAATAAAAAACTATAACGTAACATTCGCATTCCGAAAATTCGCATTCGCGAAATATGGCATTCGAAACATCCCTATTACAAACTAGTCCGAACGATTGTCAAAATATTTTGTCCGCCATACTGTATCCGTCATTTTGAATTTTTTTAAATTGAATATAAGATTCTTAATCAGCGACCCCAAAAACCTCCAAATGACAATTTTCAAGCCAAACCGATAAGTTTTTGAATTTTTGCCAGTTTTGATCACTGACTGGTCCACAGTGCAGCCGAGATACGACGTGTCCATGAGTTTTAATAAATAATTATAACGCTATTTTAGTCTTAGGGTCAAAACATGGCGGAGGGGCGAGCATAGAGCATCGAGAAAAGCATCGATTTCAAACGCATATGTTTCAATGGGAGAACGCATAGTGAAGAGCAAAGCGTGCATACAAGTTTGTAATTGAAGCTTTGCTCGATGCTAGCTATTCGCTTTGCACGCCGCTCCACTATGTTTTTACCCTTAGGTATACATACAAATAGTATTAACAAAAATATGTCGAATAAATAATAAAAAAAGGGTTATTAGAATAGGCCGTCTATGAGGCATATAGGAGTCATGCAAGAGACTCAAAACGAGTCTGAATATAGTGATATATATGACCTTAATAAATAACAGTTATGGGAGTTTTTTAAGAAAATAGAAAGAGTACGAAATGAGACTAATATGCTCGCAATAAGAGTCACATATTTACGAATAATTTTGGGGCTTATTTGGTATATTAATTTAAGTTCATAAAAGTCGACCTAGGGCAAACATGAAATACCTTCTTTTCGGACTCATAAAAGAAAGCATTATAAGGACCAACACCAACACTACAAAATAGGATTCCTCAGTGACCGCTTTATAGCTGTGAATATTTGCTGGGTTGGCATGCTTGATATAAAAATGTGAGAATTCCAATTACATTCAGCCTTATCATGAACAGGTTCAATTTTCAAAATTCATTTCCATGTATTTATTATGGGCGGAGGAAAATTTTTAGGGTGATTTTTTTTCGGGCGAAACTCGGGATAAGGGAAATTATTATTTTTTTAATAATTGTAAAAATTTCTCATTCAATAATTATGTAATATTCGACTTGAGTTGTTGCATATTAATTAGCATAAAAAGTCACACACTTACACTACTCATGGATATGTATGTACTTGTATATATGTATGCACGAAAATGAAAAGTGGAAAATGAACACCGTCCCCCAAAGTTACTAATTAAAATTTCCATAACTAATTTGGTGTAGCCGCATATCAAACAGTAGCGGTGGCCAAAACGGAGAAAATACAGTGAAAAACGCGCGACAGAAAATTGCATGCAGTAAAATTGTACGGCTTGAGTAACTATATATAGCTGCAAGAAGGCGCGCACACTAAAAACGAGGCCAAGAATACCTACACACTGCAAGCAAGGTGGGCGGCCAACACTGGCGCAACGATTAAATACCTGCCGCAGTGAAAATTACGTTTATTGCCGCTGCCCCCACCCAGCAATTGTTCGACTGACCCACTTAGCAACTGTGACATCATTTGCAATAGCTAATTTTAGATTCAACAGCTCTATTTGATAGTTTCCCCAACAATGAATGACTGCATTCATTTCCGCTACTTACCGCAAATCCTGCAATTCGGAGCGTACATCCGCATCGCCAGCAGCATCACTTGCTGTGGTTCCTCCCATTCGCAATGATTTGCGTAAATTATGCTCGAGCAGTTCGTAATCTTCGCGACGGCGCATCATCAGCGCATTTAACTGTTTCGAAAGTAATTGCACCTGTTCGGCGAGGGGAAGCTCATCATCATCACCACCACCACCACCACCACTTCGTTCTTGCCGTGGCGGCGCAACTGTTGTTGTAGTCGGTGTAATTGTCGATTTGCTACTCGCTGTTCCACGCTCTATACCGGTTGTTGATGTCGTTGTTGTAGTTGATGCTTGTGTTAGCAGCGCATCATCGCGCTCGTCTACGAAACGTAAAAGCTCAACACTACTCAGCGACTCATCGCTGGTGGAGCGCTCAGTGGCAGCAGCAAAGTCGTTGGCAAAATCCTCGCTAACATAATTATCATCATCTAATTGATCGACAGCAACAACATCATTATCACTGAGCACCTGTATGTTGGCCATATTTTGATTGTAAGTGGCATCACGCAACATGTTGCCTAAACTTTGCTTGTGTGCTGCTGGTTGTACGACGCTTGCTGCGCTGGCGGTTGGTTGCATGGCGCATGCAACAAGGATTACGCCAATTAATGACACGATAGCGCTTGAGCGCCACAAAAGCGATGCGCATGAAAACGAAAACATTTTCGTGGTTTTTGTTTGTATAGTTGTCGTGATTATTATTTTTTATTTTTGCTTAATTTGTAGCGTCTCAGTGTTTAGCTACGCGGCACTTTGTAATCAACTGTCGTAAAATGTGTAATTCTTTCCTACTTTTTAATAAACTTTTTTATTTTTATTTTTATTTTCCGCTGTCTGGCACGCAATGCGCGTTAATACCGTTAAAAGCACAATAAAGTGCGGAAAGCTATATAAATCAAGAGCCCACTAAGCACATGGCGTTAAATGCGTGCTTTTGTCGGTCACTGCCTACACTTTTCACATTCACGCACACCAAAAAAATGCTTTTTTATTATTTTTATTTTCTAAGAATTTTTAATTTTCACCTTCCACGTTTTCACAATAATTTTCAATAATCAATTTTTTTTGCGCCACAAATTCACAACAACACACTTAACGATGTCAATTTCAACGTTTGAATTATTTATTGTATTTCTATATGCGCTCTTTATTGTTATTCCTGCTTCAGCTGTTACTTTTCGTACCTTCCTCACCAAACAACACTTCTCGTTTCACATTCGCAGTTACGCTGCTAGTTTATATGTTGTTAGCTATCCGCTCGTTATATATGTATTTAAAAAAAACTTCATCATTTTCTACGCTTTAGTCGGTATTTTCCGTTTCCGTTCGTTCAACACGTTGCTTCGCAAAGGCTATCAGGACTAAAACTGAAGAACGCGCGTATCAGTTTGTCCTTTTATACCTTCGCATCGCCGCATGCCGCAATGTAGCACTGCTGTCCAATTGTCGAAGTATTTGGCTGTGTTTCGTTGTTGGACGATTTTTCTCAGCTGGTGGCAAACATAAAGAGAGTTGGCATATTTGCAAACAGGTTGTTTGGCCACGTTCAGGTACGTTACATTTGGGCGCTCTTACCTTCTCTTTTGCGGCAATTGTTGCGCTCTTTGTACTAAAATATTGGAGGAGAGTGGAGTGATGAACTGTAGGGTGTGGGGATATTTGTTTAAGAGAAAAAGTATTATATGGTAATATATATATTTTTGAAATTTCGAAACTCATCAGATATTAATGAAAGCCAGATGCGAGTCGAATGCAATTTTATTTTCATATTGTTAGAACGTGCTTAGAGTGATTGACACGGTTTTTCCAAACCGGGTTTTAACGGTGTTTTGGATATCTATAGACGTTTTTTTTCTTGATTTCCCTAATATCGGACTTTTTTTTAGTTCTATACAAATCTTGACCTCTCAATAAAAGTTCTGAAGTTTCGAAGTTTTCAAGGCTTTTTCAGTTTAAGAGATACCCCTAAATTGATTTAGAATTACATCTTAGGATATTTGGGGACGAACATTATATCATATTTCATTCCAATAAATAAAGGTTTTCGTTTAAAAGTTTTCCACAGTTAAGCCTTCGGAGTTGCTAAGAATCTAGTTAGTTTGCAAAGAAAAAGTGACTACCCAAATAAACCCTTTTTAAAGCCGATTATTTCTTATCCAACATATATTTCTATCTAATCCAACCCAATCGACTTCGATCCAGGAGGAGGTAAATTAGGTAATAAGTTACTGGCAGTGCTTTTGAAGCAGCTTCTTAGCTTACTTGGTCAATCCTGGATTTGCCTATTGTGGCTCCCTTTAAGTGAACTAATTATGGTAAAAGATTTCTCCCTAGAGTATTTTGCCTATATAGCGACGCAAGGATAGCTGTGGCAGATCTCAGTGTGTCAAATTCTCTGAAGACCATTACTTCGTAATTCTTGCCACAAATCTCAACACTACTGCCCAGTAACGGTAAAGTTGATGCAAAAGCTTCTTCTTATATTACTCCAAAAAACATCCCACTACCGACCCTCCAGAGATATATTTCCAAAAAGGGTCTAGCTGTCGCCAATTCATTAGCTCTCCCATAATCCCAATTATTCCTTAAGAAAGGAAGCCAAACAAGCGAGAGAGTAAATTATTAGGAAAACGACTTTAATAACATTCCACTTTTTGACCCAACTTGGACTTGGTTGTTAGAGGTAACGAGTTCCCTGGAATATATTTCCTCCTCCACAATGGTAAAATGAACGACAACCCCGAACAGCACAACTTGAAACCTCCAAATCTGACCGCAGTATTTTTTGAACTGAAGATCAATGGCGCTTACTGATTTCGCTATGTGTTTGTCGCTGCTCTCTGACGGGTCTTCAATTCTACGACGCTGCCCAAAGCTAAATGGTTTCTATGAGTAGCTTTTGTATGGCAGAAGTACACTCGGAATTTTGATATTGCCAACGGAGGGGCAACCACAACTAGAATATTTTTGAAGACTCGGGTTGTGAAGAAGTTTGAAGCACGTTCGACAGATTCTAGCCAAAATTCATGTCAATATATCAATAATAGAGTTACACATATAAAGAGACCTATTTCCGTGCTCTCTTTAAAAAAAACTAAACAAAGAGCTTCCACTGCAAAATGCAAAAGAGACTGGTAGTAAGTGCAAGAGAGCTTTCCTAGATAAACAACAAGCGACAGATGTTCGAAAAAGTGAAGTTTTGCAAATTCAAAAGGGGATGTGCAACAAAAACGTGCATTAACGAAACAAAAAATGCTATAAAAACAACTGCTGTAGCCACAACGGCAGTTGGCGGTGGCGGCAAGTGTTACCCACATATCCACATACATATCTGCTTGATTGTTAATTTGCAGCGCTTACCAACGATATTTATAAACCGTAATGCTGTTGCTTACTTCTTATAGTATAAAGTAAGTAGTATGCGGTTATTTTCGTTTTTAATTTATTTGCAAAATTTGCCAGTTGTGTATATATATATATATATATTTATATATACATATATGTATGTTTGTTTGTCCCCTTGCTGGTCTGCCAGTCTTTTGTTGCTCTACTTTATGGATCCTCCCTTTGACTGTTACATTTCTTCTGGCCTGCCTTTAGCTGCCTGCTTGCCAGTGGAAATGTAAAGGCTGTTGTCTGTTTATTCTGAATTTATTTATTTTCTGTCTTTTTGATCCTACGGCTGTTGCTCCTTTCTTCTCCATTCTTCCTGCGGCGTTTCATTTTACTTATATGCACCCTCGCATTTATTTTGCTGCTAATTCGCCAGCCGTTTTGCCGGTGTCATTAGTGTTGTTGCTTTTATTGTATTTTTGTTAGGTTCCGATGTTTTTCGCTGTTGCTTGTCGGATTGGGGTGTTTTTCACATTCGCTGCTGCGTCGCCCTCTATTTTCAGCCGCAGCTTCTTAGATGTGCGCTGTTGGTAGCACAGAGCTGTCGCCTGTGGTTAGCTGCACTTGTTTTTATGGCTTAAATTATACTTGACTAGTGAAAACTAGCTGCTTTTGTGTAATTATTAGAATAGCGAGCTCAATTATATTTTTTGTTTTAGTATTGTGGCTGACCTTTATAAATTTTAGACTGCAATGATCTAATAAAATCAACGACAAATGGCTGTCATAACCTATTTTAAATAGTATAACAAATATTTAGTTTGCCCCGGCTATTTATACAGAGGTTTTTTCATTCATCTATACTAATAAATAATTTGGCAGCAGTTTTTTTAGTGTTCGCAAAGCTCAAGAACGGCTGAACCGATTTTCTTGAAACTTCAGACACCTGCCACACTTGTCCCAAGGATTGTTTTAGGCTAAAAAAATTCTATATGTAAAGGGGGCGTGGCACTTCCAATACAACCCGAATTTTTTCATACTCCATATCTCTGGAAGTGTTCATGGTAGAGTTCTGGAACTTTGTATGGAGATATACGAAATCAATAGCAAACTCTTGGAAAAAGATTTAAGCTATTGGAAAAGGGGGCGTAGAACCTCCCATACAAACCGAATTTTTTCATACTCCATATCTCTGAAAGTATTCATGGTACAGTACTGGAACTTTGTATGGAGATATACGAATTCAATCACATAATCTTGGAGAAAAATTTGAACTATTGGAAAAGGGGGCGTGGAACCTCCCATACAAATCTAATTTTTATACTGCATATCTCGGAAAGTATTCATGGTGCAGTAATGGAACTTTGTATGGAGGTATGTATTTATATGAAATCAAGCCCATACTCATGGAGAAAATTGGGGCTATTTGAAAAGGGGGCGTAAGGCCTACAAACGTACCGACTTTTAGCTATCTTTAAATGTATTTATAATTCTTCTGTGGGTGTATTTGTGAGTGAAATCCTCATAAATGGTTGTACGGATTTGAACGAAATTTTTTTTGTGTGTTAGAGTGGGTCTCTGGATGGTTTAGCTTCACAATTTAATCCGCCAGTTGGCGCTGTAGTTTAGTTATTACTAGAAAACTTATTTATGATCCGATTTGGGTGATATTTTAAATATGTATTGGTAATGGTAAGAGCAATACTGTTGCAAAAACGTGCTGCCAAGTGGGGGGCTGGAGTTGAGTTATTACTAAAAATAGCCAAGTGAGAAAAGGTGCCATTGAGTATATCGAACTCTCCTGTGTTACGATTGGACCAATGAATGTGATTTTCCAATATTATTATGCGTTCAAGCTTTTAAGTTATTTCGTCTAAAAGAAGTATATTTATTTATATTGCATTTGTGTAGAACAATGATTCGCACCCATTTTGAAATTGCCACCAACTATACTGTAAAACTTCTAGGACAGATTCACTATAGAACCGGGTCTTTGTTTCCGCCAGAGAGTGAAGAGAAAAAAATTCTTCAAATTTATTTTGTTTTGTGACTCTCGCAACTTAGAAAAGAAATTTACCGAAAAATGTTAAAAATTGGTCTAATTTTACAATACAAAAATGCCCAATGACTTTTCATGGCAGTAATACACTCGGAGGCTTGGTATTTCCTGTCGAGGGGTGGCCACTGTTTGAAAAGAAACTTATAGATTCTATACCACATATTCTACAGAGTAGTAGTACGCACCTCTGAGCACTTAGCTACTGCTACAGCTATACAATTTTTGTATGTTCTTGTGCAACATCAACTTAGTTATGTCTACTAAGGTCAAACTAACACTAACTTACTTAAGTGTAAGTATACGCTCTAAACGTACTTTTAAGTATAAACTAAGCTAATTAAGCGTAATTTTCTTTTCATGCTTAGGTGCATTTGCCTGCAAACATACGCAGTTTTCAAATAAAAAGTTTGCACACGGGCGCTGAGTTAAGTAACAGCTGACCTTCTCCTTCCTGCTCTAGTAATTTTGCACTTTAACACTTATTAGGGAGATTCTCTAAATGTTGCAAGTAGGCAATATGCATGAAATTCATAAGCCTATACCAAAATATTCCAGAGTATGAGAACAAGCTATTGCAAAGTTTTAGGATGTGTCAAATACAATAACAAAGTACACCAAAAAAATCCAATAAAAATAATAACAAATTCTAATATACCACGTTTCCATAACTGGACTAAAAAGCACCAAATAATTTTACCTGGACCCATTGAATTTGCCGCGATAAATTTGGATTTTAAAATTTTGGCAAAAGTCATTATAAATAATTTATGAGATTTAAAATGTGGCGTTATTGCAGAATACCATCGATATGTAGGTTGACAGAGCAAATCTGGCAACTGGCATTCAACTCACCACAGTCTTTCGAAAGACAATTGTCAATTTTGGCAGCTATCCTGAAATCTCTTTAGATACTGTCTTTCGAAAGACCGATTGAAAGATCTGCTAAGGAGGAGGGCTTAACGTTATGCTGTTCACATTTTATCAATAAGTTATTAAAAATAAAATAAATTAAAGAAATATATAGATATGTAGATATATATTTTTTTTAATAAAATAAAACTAATAAATAAAAGAAAATAATAAATGAATGGATTAAGTACTTAAAAATTAAATTTTAAATTACTTTAAAATTAAATTAAGAAAAACAAAAACAAAATAAAATAAATACAATTTTAAGAATGAACTGAAATTAAGAAATATTTTTTAAACAAAAAAATCTAAAACCAAAAAAAAATTTTAATTGAAAATTTAGATAATACTTTTATTTGAAAGTAGAAAAATTAAAATAAAAAAATGCTATCAAATAAAAAAATACATATTTTTCTTTTTAAAACGAAAAACTCTAAAAAAATAAATAAAATATGTTTCTAAATATTAAATGAAATAAAAAAAATTTCTTTTTAAGAAATTTAATAATTAAAAGAAGGTTAATTTAATAAAAAGCAAAATAAGTTAAGAAAATCCGCTGCCCGAGGACTCGCATCTCGAACATCTCGAATGACGCGCTAGTGCTTTGCTCACTCGGCAATTGCGACAGAATTGCCCTGTTAGGTGTAGCATGTTTTGCTGGCATTGCCCATACATTTTTGCGTGTATTTTGTTGTTGTGTTATCGCACTATTAGGAAAACTTTGCAAATCGTGCAATCCGTACACCGAGTAAGTCTTTTTGCATGACTTAGAGAATCCCCATATTGTTTTGCGAATAATCGTGCTACGATCATAAGGGCTTTTGTTACCTTAGAACATTCGTAAGTAATCTACATATGTACAAACATAAATATGTACTTAAGTGCTTAATTTCGAAAAAGTATATTAACTTACTTTTTATACATAAACACAAGTGCATACATATATTTGCTCATTCATTGTGCATTTAGTATTTACATATGTAAGTGTTGCTCTCCACTTTTTACGCAAAGTGCATACGGCTTGCAACAGTAACGCTCGAGCACCGCGCTAATTGTACAATGCACAATGCATACAAATAAATTTGCATTCGCGTATAGGTGGATGTATGTATGTCCTTCGCATGGTCGTTTACTTGCCCCGTCCGTTGCCATTTAACTTAGTTATTCACTTGCATAGGGTGCAGTTTCAGTTAACAATTGCATTTTATTAGTGAGCTTCGTGTTGGTCGGTTTCACTTTATCATATTTGCATATTTAAATTTTATTGCCAATTGAGTGCTGTTGATTTTTCGTTAGTAGGTAGTATATGAAAGCGCTGACTTTGAAACGACAGAGTTTGTGTTGGTTAATTTTTTATTTATTTTTATTTTTTATTTTTTTGCAGGCTGTTTTTGCTTTAGCGTGTGCACGCTTTTTAAGTTCTCACATTTTTTTTGGCGCACTTTTTCTCCCTTTTGCGCTTTTTTTTTGTTATTGAAATTCAGTTGAATTTGCATTTTTGTGTTTTGGCTTTTGCTTCGGTGGTTGAGTTGGTTGTGGCGTTGACTGTTGGTTTTTGCATGGCGGTCACATTATGGTCAGTTGATACTTTAAGGTTAATGACGTGGAAACTTAACAGCAGCGATGGCATACGGTGCTTAGTTTTTTACGCTCTGTACTTTTTCAACGCATTCCTTGTTTTTACACAACTGTACACATATAAAATGTTAGAGAACCACGAGCAAATACAGCAAATAATTTTAACGTTTTTTTTTTTTATTATCGCACTGTTAAATTAAATATTTAATGATTTAATAAAAATGTTAACGAACCATGTTTTAATTTGAATCGCATACCATTTTTTTTTTTCGTGTGGAATCCAGGCACATGCAGTCAATATTGTTTACAAATATTTTTGCGAGTTATTTTTGAAGTGACACCTGCCATAGTAAATTGCTTTGATTACATGTTTCATTACTTTCAATCTCACTCAGTCGTTTGCAGCTGCCCATTCAGCTGCTGTTCTAAAAATAAATACATACTACATTGTTGGCATTACAGCACAGTTGTCTGTGTGCATGAAAAATTGCATGAAAAAGGCTAGAATGACACTTCAATAGCTGTCCAGCGATCCGCAACGAAATTACTCGCATTTTCTATGCAAATAGCAGCAGCTGTTTGTCGCTGCAACTGGCATGCAATGTATGTATGTATATGAACGCAGCATGAGCATACTTATGTATGTATGTAGGTGTCGATGAATACTCTTTGAATTTTATTTCCGTTTTCATTAAAACATATAACGCCTCCGCTTCCTCAAATACGTACATACAGTGACAAACAAAAATATTGGCATAGTGAACTTTTCGCAATATATTCAAAGTTCTTCATTCCAATTTCTTTTTGATAAATTTTTATAAAAAAATATGGTTTATAATACACCAAAAAATACAAAATAAAATCGCTAAACTAATGAATTTGCAACTCTCTTTTCAGTTTCTTCCATACAAAGTATGTTCGGAGATATTTTTTAGGAAGAAAATAATAATTGAAATATATCCGCTCATAAAATAGTTATCGAAATTTATTGTGTCTTCGAAGTTTATCGGCATGTATCAAATTATTCAAATCGATTAATGTTTATTGAGCTATCGAAATTTATCGAGACACGCAAGCTTATATTGTGGAAATTTACAGACAGATATCGAGTTATAAAAATTTATTGGATAATTATTTGAGTTAACAATATTTATGGAGCCATAGAAATTTATATTCTCATTGGAGTTAACGGAAAAAGTAAAAAAAGATTTATTGAAAATGTTCGACAAGAATCGTTAAATATCCAGTCACATAATAGTTATCGAAAGTTTTCGAAATTTATTTAGTTATCAAAGTTTACAGTAATCGAAAGTTATCGGGCTAACCATATTTATTGAGTTATAAAAATAAAAAATGTAATGGAGTTATCGAAATCTATCGAGGCACGCAAACTTATACTGTCAACATTTTCCGATAGCTGTTGAGTAGTAAAAATGTATTTGGTTATTACACCGGTCAAAAAAAAAATTTTCCTTTCGGTTTCTGTTCTCATCCTTAGATTCTCATTCCAAACTTTAAAAAGCAATTGAATTTTCATTTTTAGTTCTTGAAGTTTACTTTTGTCTGATTTACGTCGATAAGTAAAAGAAATACGAAAAATATTCACTTTTAGACATTAACTTCTTGCTATTTTACATTTACATATTATTTTTTATCACAAATCTTAAATAAAAAAGACTCTGATATCCAGCAAAAGCTTTACTAATCGTAATTAAAAAAAAAATTATAAAAAAAATATAAAAATTAGTAATTTTTCCAGAAAAATTGCTGTAATTTTTACAAAAGCAAATTTGATCAAAAAAATAATTTTTCCCCTTATTTTTAGCATAGGAGAAACTAAAATTTAACATGTAGATCAGACCCGAAATTCGTGTTGACTGGTGTTATTTGAATCATCAATATTTATTGAGTCATAGAAAATTTATAGTGGTATCGAAGTTTATTGAGCTAACGAAATTGTGCGAGTTATCATTATGTGGATAGTGCTTTCAACTTATGGATATTTATAGATTTATCGAAATTTATCGGTTTATCGAATCGATGTTTTTGAATTATCAAAGTTTATCGAGTTATCGAAATTTATAAGGTTACATACATATGTAACCTATCGAAATATCTAGGGTTACACATGTATGTAAGTTTATCGAGTTATCATATATATAAGTTTATCGAGTTTTCATATGTAAGTTTATCAGTGCATCAAAATTTGTCCATAGATATCTAAATTTATGTAGCTATGAAAATCAATGGAGTCATCGAAATTTATATTTATCCAAAGTTTATGTAAATTTTTGGGTTATCGAAATTTACTAAGTCCAGGAAACGCTCAATTACCGAAATTGATCTATCGTTACCGAATTTTATTGCGTTATCCAAGTTTACACCCAAATTCATAAAAAAATAAAAGAAGACTTTAACGGTTTTATAAATCGGGAATTTTTGTGAAAATGCCACTTTATAGAGCCCTTTAAAGCTACTTTATTTTTTATGAATAAGGCCATTAGGGTTTTGAAATTCATGCAGTCAACGATATGTAACAAATCGTCGAAATTGATTGACTAATTGGAATATATTGAGTTATCTGAATTCATAAAGTTTTTGAAATTTTTCAAGTTATCGAGATATCGTAATATTTCTATTTAACAAAGTTGATTGATATCTAGCGGGATTTATCGAAAGATGTCGGTAAAGAAATTTTTCGAAATTTATGATGTGGATAGCGGGGGAAGCTTATGAATATATATCGAATGTTTTTCCGAAGCCGCCCCCACCCCCTACGTAAATCCGCCACTGACGGGCATAATGAGGAGATTTGTATCGCACGATTTTTGCACTTAGCACCTGTTGGTGAGAATTATTCTTACCCTTGATCTTATTCGGCGCTTTAACCACTTAATCGAGTTCAATAAAAAACTCGTTTCTCTTCTGTGCCAACTGACACCAATTGGAAATGCCCAGTGAAGCCAAGTCCTTCTCCACTTATCACATTATCTTGACTTTTGTATAAAGAACTAGATTCCATCGCGAAATTGTATTTAAATGAAAATTTAAAAAACGATATTCTAAAAAAAAGTAAAAACAACCACTCATGCTCATATACCCGTAGTTGCGTATGTAACGTATATACCCCGTAGCACCATACGCAGTCATCTTACATGTTTACTCGCATGCCTTAACTTAGAAGCAGTATTATTTAAAAGTAGTTAAATATTAGCATTTAAGATTTTTACACAGTATACCTTATGCAAACATACATTATTTTCTTCATATACATATATAACAATTTTAGAATGAATTTCGAGAGCACCAATAAAAATTGTAAATTGTAAATGGAATTTAGTCTCACAAACCGTAGTCATCTTTTATCTTTTTATCCAATATAATTTTTTAATTTAGTGGGACAATAACTATTTTAAACTAGATTCGTTCGTTTTGGCAAGAAGGACATTTTGGCCGTGTAATTTTAATATTTTTAAGTAACTACAACTAACAACTAACCAAGTAACTTCAATTATTAAAATAAAAAAAATCGTAAAATTTAAAAAACTACAAAATTGCGTTTTTCTGCCGAAATAAGTGAGGGACACTAAAAGAAAAATAACTCGCGAAATTTGCTCATATGTATATGTATGTATGTACATAAAAATATGCACGTATATGTATATATGTATGTATGCAGATATGCTCCTAATACAGCTGCTTGTCGGTCAGCTGAAATCCAGTTTCTGGTGTTCCCTTTTTTGCATGTCTTATTCGCAAAGCTGGGGAAATAATGCAGATGGCTGAGGGTTATAAAATCAGACAGCACAAACCCTAGTTGAAACAACAGTAAACGGAGAAATATTAAACAATAAGAAAACATGTGCCACATGCCGCCAGTTCATGCACGCGACCACTTATATCCATTTTAAACAATTTTGGTCGAAAATAAAGTAAACAGAAAGCAAATCAAGAAGCACAGTAAAGAAAACAAATGAATCGTAAAAGAAGTGAATTGGATGAACAAGGCATAGATGTAAATACATCTGCAGGTACATATGTGTGCTCTAGGGATGTTCCGAATATGGAAATTTAGATATCAGCGGATGCGAATACAGATGTCGAGTATTTTTAAGAAATAATTGAGGTAAATGAAAAAATGGAAAAGTTAGTAATTTTTAATGTTTATTTTTTTCAGTACCTCAATTCAAAAATTGGAGCATTATAATTAATAAAAAGTAGTTTTTCTGCTCCCTCGAATCACTTGCTGATGTAGGCGACAAATATCTGCGTGCGAAACTTGACAACCCAGCTAGAAAAAATCCGAAAATAAAGCCGAAGAAAAAAACAAAAAAGTGAATGAATTTCGGATTTTTGTTCGTTTTCCGATTCGTTTTCCAAAGTGTGCAGCGGAAACGTATGTACAGACAAGTACCAAAAATGGTTGAGAAATGACTGACTTTTTCGTTCAATACGCTTTCCTCCTTCACTTCATAGCCGCTTTTTCACCGTTCGACAAAAAAAATTAAGTAATCGACTGACGGCACCTTTTGAAGGCTTACCAGAGTTGTGAAAAATGCATTAATTGTTTAATGCAGAGCATTTTAATGTTAATGTAAAAAAGGAATGCATTGATTTTTGAAATTTAATGTAAATAAAAATTTAAATAAAATAATTCTGAAAAATATAATACTAATTTCATAAAATTATCCAAACTGTTCGTTTTGTTCGTTTGTATTAATAAAAACCATTAAATTTATTTTCTAGTGAAATATAAATAACCTCTTTGGGAAGGACTTCGAATAGTTACTAACAGTTTTTCAGCTTCATTCTACTATGTTTTTTTAAAGAAAAAAATCGTGTAACATTTTTAGATGTTTTATGAAAGTAAAAGCAAAGTGCGTGCAACTCAGTGGGCTTTTGTAGAAATTTATGTTAATTTATGGTTCATACCGATTTCGTCAAGAAAGGATCAATTCTGTAATTAATTAGAAAAATTTGTGCTTATATAGAGGATCTATGTAAACTGTGGGATATTGCAAATTAATGATGAAAACTTCGAACAAAGTTCGATTTTCAAAATCGTGGCTACCAGCGGAATTGGATAGGACACTTTGCGAATGCGATTGTGAAAATTAATGCCGAAGCTATACGGTTGCGAATGCGAATATTCGCAACAACTCTGGCCTATTCATATATAGGTGAATATGTATGTGCGTTGTGTGTTGTTTTTACCTGCACGATCGAGGAGCGCCAGCAACAACCTTGAATGATAACATGAATGCCAAAAAAAAAACACAGAAGTGGAATCGCGTGCGTGAGTTCGTGATTTGTATGTATGTGTGAGTGCATGTTGGTTTGTGAGGCAGGCTGCGGACGGCCAGTGTGCGCACGAGTGAGCAACTTACCTAAATACCTACATATATACAAATTGAAGGTGAAGAAGGTACGAATGCGGCAGTGCTGTATGTATGTAGGAGCGGTGAGCTGGCAGTATAAGATTAAATCAGGTATAAATGTTACGCGGTGGCGGTGATATGAATATTTGCACCTGCCGCCGTTGGTGTGGTCACTGCTTGCAGCAGCAGCTGCTGCTTACTCTTATACTGGCAGTAATATGTACAAAATGTATGTAAGTTTGTATGAATGTCTTATGCACTTATTAGATATCGCGGATAGCCGGCAGTGGCAGCTGTTCTTTTAATGAGTTGTTGCTGTTGTAATTTTTGCCTGCTGCTGAAATTGGCCAGTAGTGATTAGTGCCTCATGACAGCGACAGAAATTCTTGTTTTGTGTGCCAGAAACGCAAACGTAATCGAACGAAACGGCAACGAAAGTAGAAATAAAAAATTAAATAGGTAAAAAGTAAAACGCCGTAAGAAATGCTTAATTTTTACAAAATTTTAAGCATTCGATTTTTGCTTGCGATCTGACGACTTGACTCGCTAGCTCAGCTGCATTTGCTATTTTCAGGCAGCATGCGATTATGTTTTTATGTGCATACATGGATTGGTATATATATATGTACATACATTAGACTGCATCACCAAAAAAGTTACGGTTTTTCGCCGGGAATAAAAAATTTTGGTATATTTGAAAACTTCAACCAAAATAATTCGGAAAAATATAATCTAAGATTTACTTGTGCTGGACCAACTTGAAAATACCTTAAAAAAGCTAGTTTTTTATGAATAAAAATATTTTCTTAAAGGATTTTTGAAAAAATCCCCTCAGATGACAAAACCGCTTAAAAAATCTGCAATTTTATGAACGGAACCATAATAATGAGCTTTGTATGCTGTTTTTTTTTAACTTTTTTCAAAGATTTGTTTAAGATTTATTTTGGCAAACTCCAAATTGATTCTAGACCCATGGTTTCTTCGGAAAATTTGCTTGGAATTACACATGGAATCCTTCGGTGCTATAAGCACATAACTAGCCGAAAAAATCTTTCATACAAATTGATCCGCCCTAACACACACACACACCCGTACATTTTTGTTTGTTTTCATGACCGTTGTCCAACATGCGATGCTGTCAGTTTGTCAACGACTCGCCATGTGTTTCTGTTGGCTGGTGCCATTATTTTTTCCACCTTCAAATTTGTATTTTACTCTTCTCGAAAATTTCACTGCAAGTTTCAGCTACCTTTATAATTTTCAATTAGCACATTTTTTCGCATTATTTGTTTGCCTGCAGTGCCTGGTGTTTCTTCCTTAAACGTACGAATACATACGTACATCTCTACCGTGCTCTGGGCTATTCAATGCGATCGTTTTTCATGTCATTAACATGCCATTAATTTTGTTGCCAATAACGTAGAAGCATAAATTTAATGACTAGCTTTTGCACGAAATCAATTTTGGCTGCCAACAAAGCCCATGTGGCATTGCTTAGTATTCATTGGACAGCGAAAAAGAAAATGATAATCAATAAAATATTTTATGCAGATGACATTCACTAGGAATGAATGCAATTCAATTATTTCATTAACCCCAGGTGGCAGCTTTGTATGGAGTAAATTGCAAGGGAGTTTTTATACCAGAGGAATTATTTTTAAATTCAACAAATGAGAAAAATTTGTCTGTTTTAAAACGAAATATTTACATATGTATGAACTTCCTTCCTTGCAAATAGGTTTTCGAATGTGCATAGTTACATATTTATGGGTAACTTCACCTATCTGCCACTCCAACTTGGTAAGACCTGTCCAATCCATTGCAGTAGTAACCAGCGTTTTTATGTGCCAATTCAAAAGTGCTGTAATGTGAACGCCTGCTGCCGCAATTTTCCTTTAGCGAAAGCAGCCTTGGTTCTGCAACCATTTTATTATTCGATGCAAACTTGGGTATTGTTGACTAGTACTGCTAGCTACCATAATGCTTGCCGCGGCGAATCCATGGTAGAAAGTGTTGTCGTGAAGGCTGAATTATATGGCACTTCGACCGCATACCAATTATTCCTTTGCCCCTAAACTAATTGATCGAGCAATATTTGTCAAACATGTCCATGTCCGCAAAAGTAAGTCAAACAATGAAGGCAGTGATCCGACTCTGGATTAATCTTGCCCAGATGAGTGAACCTCCAACTTAACAAAGGTACGGTAGACCTTCTGAGATTGAAGGCAACATATGTCTCATTACCAGAAAGCTCGTTTTGTTTACCAATATAAACAATTTAGTCGAGACTTGCATTGCCGAACTAGTTTGGGAGTAGTTAGAGGGCTGCCCAATGCCTTAAGCTGGAATAGCGGAGCATATTCCCCTAGAAAAAAGTGAAGCTTATCTCCATTAACTTTGATAAAACCTTCAGATCCTGACCCAGAGTCAGTTTTGGAGCCGTCAGTGAAGATCCGGCAAGATATGCGTCCGGGCTCAGTACTGGAGTAAAATCAGCATTCAGCCTGCATGTGGCCTTTAAGGCTTCGCTACGTATGAAGACACAACAGCGTCAGGTGTTGTACCGAAGGCTTCCATACGGCACACGACAATAATTCTTTGAAGTTTAACAAGCAGATCTCCCACGCTATTGATTGAGAGTCTGCTCCACTATGCCTCTGACGTCCAGCTGATTATGGGTCTGGTTATAGAGGTATTAATCCATTAGAGGTATTAATCCAGAGGATGCAAAGAGCTGTCGGCCGCTGTGGTGTAGTGGTAAGCAGTGCGCGCTTCCACTCCACAATGCCTGGGTTCAAACCCTGGTCAAAGCAACATCGCAAAAATATAGAAAAAAGGGTTTTTCTTAACAGCGGTCGTCCCTCGGCAGGCAATGGCAAACCTCCGAGTGTATTTCTGCCATGAAAAACAGCTTCTCATAAAAATACAATCGCCGTTCGGAGTCGGCGTAAAACTGTAGGTCCCTCCGCTTTGTGTGACAACATCAAGGCGCACACCACAAATCGGAGGAGAAGCTCGGCCAAACACTAACATATGTGTAAGCGCCAATCTATTATTATTATTATTATTATGAAAAGAGCTGGCAGAAGGGGTCCGTAGACACCAGAGTCATTTAGAGTGACAGGAGGAGAATCAATTGCCAGGCACCAAAGCACACCACCCTGACGGCAACCCTTATTGACCTTATTCTGAATAAATCCTGATGACCCGCTGCGCCAACTTTTAATGGATGCAATTTACCCGTACGTAATCTGCACCATTCCGTAGAGCACAATTGAAAATTCTATCGAAGTAGGCCCTCAATATCTACAAAAATGCCCAAGGGGAATTCTTTCCTTGTGATGCCATTGCTAATTTTGACAGCCGGATTTTGCAAAACCGTCTCAGAGGTTTTCCCCGCCTGATAGGCATATTGATGCAAAGACAGAGGATTTGATGAATGAGCAAATCTACCAATCTTTTCAGACATTCAATCATGAGGATGACATGGGCTAGTATAGTCATCCTTACTAGCCTTAGGTATAAAGGCGACGCGACGTCAACCGGCCTCGAAGATTGTGGCATGTAAGCAAGCGCAAGCGACGCTTTGAAAATCTTTTTCAAGGACGCCAACAAAAGCTCAGCACCTTTTTTAAGTACATACAATAGTTAGGATGCCATTCATACCGGGCGATTTGAAACTGTGACAAGACTCATTAGCATATCCTATGGCATCTTCATTTGCCACAGCTCTGGAAACAAACCAGTTGTACCTTGACGCGGTGGTTCTCGTAGTCGGGGGAAAGGTAGCCGTAACGATCACCTGATTTCCAGGAAAGTGATTCTCTAGAAGAACAAGGAGAATATCAATCCTAGTCGCATAAAGGAGACCTAAGGAAGACATACAGTACTACGCCGCTCCGATCCACTCGAAGGTTTGCCATTGACTGCCGATACCTTTTTCTATATTTTTTGCATTAAGGACATACATGTGTAGATATGTATTTCCTTCAAAAATGTATACTTTTTCATAGTAGGTCGATAGAGATATTTATTGATGGAAACACAGAGACTTCTAAACAACAAAGTCTTTCGATTTTCCATGATAAAAGTACTTGTTTTTTAAGCGCCTTACTGCTAAGACTTTTCTAAAAATCGCTGTAACTATTTTTTGCGCAAATGTGCCCAGCAGCATTCGGCATTACAAAAATCACGCTTGGGTGCAAAAGTTGCGGCGATTTGTCCCAAATTCAATGGCGATGGAAACCCATCAAATGCAGTTGTGAGTTGTGATTGCATTGGTGATGAAAGGAGATGCCTGATTTATTAGTTGGAAAAGCGGACTTGGCGGTTGGTCTTTCATCGATATAACTGAAAAACACGTTTCAATAGATGTAAACAAATATGTTTGGCGGTAGAAAAAATTCCACAAAATAACGCAAATCTTTTTTTCCTGCAGCACCAGGATGCTGTGTACCATCAGACTTTGTTAGGCTGCTGCAATTGATTGCTTATGTACATAAATATGTAGCATTGCTTTTGCTATGACATAGTCAAATCATGATATTGTCCGATAAAGACAGACGATAGCAGCGTTTATTGTCATCAAACAAGAATTAGGGTGTACTATTGAGCGCACCAGAAAAAAGGTTCTCCCCAAAGCTTCGAATCTGAAGTATCTTTCGCTAGGCAGCGCTCAACGCAGAGCACCGCAGCGCAACGCAACGCAAGGTAGCGCAGTGCAACTCTGACATTTAAAAAAAAACTAAAATTATACAAATGATTTTATTACATATAAATTTTTTATGACTGGCGACAATTTTAAAAACCGAAAACGACAATTTTCTCACTTCTTAAATTGGATCCAGGTTCCCCTTGGGAGAGTGTTTCTTCGCAGCTAAAAAATTTTTCTCCATACCAATAAGGTGCACACTAATGTATACAAATCCATAAATATGCATACAAATGGAATGAGCAAGGTAACACAAGCCATAAATTTATATAAACCTGAAGCAAAAATTTAATCAAAACGGTATTTAAAAAAAAAATAACTCAAATTAAAAACAGAGTACATTTTTTTTTCTTATTTTCGCGTATTAATATTTGAAAAAAAGTTTAAGGTATGATAAAATGAAATCTCTCTAATATGCTCTCTTAAATTCGACATACATGTGCACATTTCAGTCTAAGTAAATATTGGACTTTATTCTATATTTCTTAATGCCTCACCCTAATACATATAACACTCACATTCTGAAATGAAGGTTATTAAATGAATTGCACATGGATGACATGACGTTGAAAGTGGTATCGAAATGAGCTACCATATCCTGCAGAAAAAAATTATCAATTGATAATAAATTTGTAGTTAGCTTTTTTTGCGGGATTTCTATAAAATATATAACTTGTAATTAGCTACAAAAAGCTAACTTGAAACTAGTTGATAAGTAGGAGTAGTGATGGAGATTATTTTCTTTAAACGCGTTTCTATTTAAATATCCTGCACTTCGCAAATATTTTTTCGAATTGAAGACAAGTAAAAGGAAGATCGAAATTTCATATTATCATTTTGAAGTTCTGATGGAGTCTGATGGAGTTCGAATATGGGACCACCTACAGCAGAATATGAAAACAAATATGAAATGTAAAAAAAAAAAAAAAAAGTAAAAAAATATATTTTTTTTTTCTATTGATATTTTATGTCCAAAAGTAATTAGTTACATCAAATGCAGAGTAACCACCCTTGACTACATCTAATGCAGAGGTAAACCACCTTTGACTATTTCGCGGCCATCCCCATAGAAATATAGTTATCTTTCGTCAAAGAACATATACAGATAATAAGTGACTTTTAGCTTATTCCTTAGCTTATATTTAGTTAGCTTATACATTTCCTGCTGGGTACCTTCAGATACACATATTACATGTACAAAATTACATAATAAACATACATAACTGTGCAAGGATCTGCACATCTGCAGGATGTGCAGCACTTTTTGTCGATGATACATGGCGACAGTACCCACACGCTACGCTAGTAATATTTGTTATGCCAGTGGGAAGGCGATGGTTTTGTTTTCTAACGTTGGCATCGGTGTTGGCATATCCATAATTGGTACGTTTTCAAGTGTCACTGTCACGGGCAATGTTGTTGCTGTCTATCCGAGATTTACCTGCGTCATCAATGAATTATTTGCGGACGTGCCGCAGACAATCACCCCATTGATTGTTGTGTTTTGTAGCTTCTTGCTGCATACATGTATTCGACATAAATATTCACGACCGTGTTTGAGATGATGCAACGACTTTGATGGCAAAGTATCTTACATTTCATATCCGAAAAGTATTGAGGTAAATTCGAGAAGTCTATTCGAATGCAGTTTGGATAAGAGTTTGATAATTTATGACGCCCGCATGACTAAAAACCGATTTGTTACGGCGAAACGGGTCAGTACGGGATATTTTATCAGCAGAAGAGGTTCTTCCACTAACTGCCATTTTTAAAGAACACTGGACTGTTCAAAATTTTTCAAACCGGGGCCACTTATGCAAAGCTTTTGATATATTCAGAATCAGCGGGCTAAGTTTCTGCATCGGGCCAGTTGGACCTGCTTTTGGTATGAACGCAACTCCTGCTTGACTCCAAGACATATATGTAAATATATCGTCGGTGATACTGCAAAACGTTCTATGTCACTTATTACCTCTGGTGCTTAATTGATTTGTTATTTGTATCTGATCGCTTCTGGTAGCCGTTCATCTTCGTACTAATAGACATACACCATTTTGCAGTGTCACCGACGATATGTAATTTGAATGCCCTGATAATCGCTTTCAGCCAATATACAGTCAGCTTATTTTCCTTTTGTAGCATGGTGAGCAAATCTCTGCCTATTCCGGAGGACTTCTTTGGATCAAACCTATTTATTTTCTATTATACCTTCCCAAATGTAATGATATTGAATCCCTACATCGCGAAAAGAGGGTATTTGGAAGCTCGTCGAGGGACTCACTCCCCGCAGCTGTTAGCCCATCCCCAGTTTGCTTTACTACATACAAGGTTTGCCAAGTTCGCAATTTTCGTTAAGAGCTTTATGAGTCCAGCCACTTCATTCGTATTTCCATGTTGCCTCAGAAATCTTTGCATGACTCTCTTTGGACCCAGCATAATACTTTCCTTATGCTCCTTTTAACTGAACTGTGGTATTTAAAAATTTAATCGGAATCCATATTCAATGTTTCTTTTATCTCGGTAGTTCTTCACGTAAACATATCACTTCAACGTATTAAGTACTCACACTATAACACTGTAGCACTAAGTACTTATAAGTACATATAAGCAGTACTTTCCAAAAATTACAAAAAGCAAAAAGAACAACAAAAAGCCACCACATCATAAGCAGTTGCAACCAGCTTTAAGCTGAGACTTTTGGGAATTATTTCCGTTGGGTACTCTCCATGGCATATTAATATTTGTACGTGAATATATGTGTACTTTGGAAATGGTGAGGTATATTCGTATCGATAATCCTAACTGAAGCTTAGGTATACTTGTGGCGTGATTGCTCTATGACATACACGTGCGTGCCATACCCTATTAAAATGTGCTAAAATATTTTCGAATTAAATTGGAAACCGAAAATACAGTAAAAAGTAGTAATAGTAGCAAAACACAATTTTTGGGGCAGTATACAAGCTTTCCTCTCGGCGTTATCACTCACATATGCAGCACTTCTAAATATCGGAAACAAGTTTACTTTTTGTAAGAATGACACGGGGTCAAACATCGACTTGACTTTCGTGAACAGTGACTTTTTTCATCCCCCCCCCTCTTGGGAAGTTAGTGATGAACTATATCCACAGTGACCATTAGGCGATCATCTTCTTGGAAGAGAGCGTGGTACGAGACGAAGAGCTTCTAGAGTGAAAGTAGTCGGCTGGAAGATAAGTACGCTAGATGAAGAAATTTCATCGGAAATTGTTTTACCAGAAGGAGTTCCGAATAAAGAAAACCACTTAAAAACCGGCATTAAAAATTCTTCCTTTACATTGATGATAAGCAAATCCTCCAACAGCAGATACACAGCAGTCTGTTGGTGGAATGAACGCATAGAAGACCTCCGGCGGCAATATAATAGTGAGAGGCAAAGCTAACAAAGAGCCAGAGTAAGAGCGGCGCAATGTACCAACACTCCTTGCACAAGCGTAAATGTAAAGAACTCAAAGAAGACATAAAAAACCGCGAGCCTCCTAAGCCTATGCAATAGCGAAGACCAATAATCGCGTCCACAGATAACATATCCCGAAAAGGTAGAGCACAGCGTCAGCGAGCTATTTTCGTCGCAGCCAACTATTACTGAGGAAAATGTCTTCAGAGGAAAACGTGTTTCCCGAAGTTACCGTAGAAGAAGTTATCGACGCAGCAGATTGTTTTATTGACTGAAAATCCCCGGCACCGCTTCCATTCCTAACCGCCTGCTAAAACTTGTCACGAAGACGAGTTCAGAACGACAAGTTCTTTGAGAAATGTGTGTTCCCTAATATATGGAAGCAACAGCGGGCTGGAGAACTACTGGGAATTTTTAAGCATATCGCCCTATATGCATGCCAGACACAACGGGAAATAGCGTATAACAAACAATATGCTCCGCTTCCATATTAGTTAAACGTTTAAAAATCTCCAAAGTACGCACTAAGAATCTAATAAAAAAAATTAAATAGGTCTGTGTTGGGACAAGTTATGAAGTTTTGGAAAAAACCCTGTAGTAGTAATTAAGAAATACGAAAGTTTACACTTTTTCACGGCTGCGACATTGAGAACCATAATTGGCTCCTCCTGTAATATAAATGAAATACTTAAACTTCTTCTTAATATCTTGGGATGAAAAAGTTTTGCATGTATCTAGAATGTAATAAAATAATAAATATAACTAATTTCGTCTTCGAAATAACGTTAATTTAGTACTGATTCATCAAGCCTTCCATGTTCAATAAGTAACTGTATATTTACTTGGACACAAAGGTTCCCCCCATATACACAAGCTTTAAAACACATGCTGCAAATGAAATCAGCTTGACAGCAGCGCTTTTACTGACCACCAAATATCATTTCGCACTAAAAGCTGCTGCCCCCGACGGGACGTGCCCAAAAAACCGGAAAGAAGTAAATACACACGAAAAATAAAAGCGATATTAATAAAAGATATACAATGCAAAAGGTGAACTGCCGGCAATTCGGCTGCCTTCATTGTTGATTTTATTTTACTTATTTCGTAATTTTTTTGGGGTTTTGGTTTTATTGCTGTCACTGTGGTTACTCCACAATCTGGTTGTAGGTGCATTTTCAGAAAGTACTCGATGCAACAAGAAGACGCACGTACGTGTGAAACAAAAAATGTACATGGATATACGTATAGATATATATATAAGTACATTAGGATGGTCCAAAAATGCATGTGAAAAAGTAAAGTCGGAATTTTTGTGCTCTCATCCCCCAGTATTGTTCTATACCAAAAAAAAAAAAATCTAAAAATATATAGAGGTCGCTCAAAGCTCTTCAAGTTTTAAATGTACTTTATATGGGAAAACAACTTTTCGTAGAACTTTTCATGAAAAGTCAATATTTTCTATCGCAAAACTTCGTTTCTATTTAGGATATTCCCAATAATAATATCCAATTGTTTATTTAACAATTTTTTCATAGTAAATCATTTTTAAAGGTTCCTCAAAAACCCCAGAAAATGCAAGGGGGGACCAATGAAAAATCTTTAGTAATAAAAAAATGGTTTATTACACAATTGGAATTACTGGAAGTCTCCTGAAGGGAACCTGAGTTTTCCGATCAAAAAATATTGATTCTCAAGAATTATATAGTATTTCTACGAAAAGTTGTTTTTTCTCATATAAAATAGTAAAAATAGGGGTAAAGTTTTTCGTTATAGAACAATCCTAGGGGTGATAGCATTAAAATTCCGACTTTGCTCTTTTTTTTTGTACCACCCTAATGTACATGCTTGCGTGTATAGGCAGTTGTTCACACAACAATCAAAAGGGCCGACTGGTCAGCATTAAGTCGCGGGTATTATAATGGAAGTCGTGGTTGGGCCACAGGTTGGGGCATTGTCACCGCCAACTGACAGGTTAATGCAGCTGGTTGTCCGTTTGCTGCTGCTGCAGTCGGCGCTGTTGTTGTGGTGAACAGCCGCAGTTTCTTTTACTCGGTTGCTTTTTGCCAAATATATATACTTCTACATACATATGTACATACCTAAATATTTATTAAATTTGTGGCGACTTCTGTTGTTATGGCTGCTGTTGCCGTTACACATGTTTTCTGTCATGTCCTTAAGTGCCACAAAGCTGCAGAACTATACTCATGGACTCCTCTTTATTTACACTACATACATACATTTCCATTCACAAGCCTATAGAACAGCAACAATGAAAATGTTATTTATTTGGATTACTATATTTTATTTTTTCGATTTTATTGCTTAAAATTCGAAACAGATATTTTTTGAACGGAAGCTTAATTTGCAACACATAATTGTCTGTCCATATGACATATGGATAGCCATAAGTGATTGTGCAAGCGCGTTATGACAAATGTATGTAAATATAAATGTCACTGAGCGAGCTGGTATTGGATACATTCTGCAGCGTCAGGTAGACTACGCGGATCCTCGATCGCAGGGAACTTAGCCTGTAGTAGTTACTCGAGAAATTAGTTGTTATTGAGTCGCTGGGTACCCTCTGATACAGCCTTCTTTTACCTTGCAAGTCTCTATTGAACTAACGATCCTACCACAGAAATTCTGCCATGAGTCTAAAGGTGTTTCTCATGGACCTTGTAGCAGAGATAGTATAGCATACATATATTGGCATAATTCAAACAAGATAACCTGTCAAGGTCCCCCGTACAGTCAGCTCTTCGCCAAGCTCAGAACAAAAAGTTAAATCAAGAACGTACTTATGTGAGAACCTTGTGGCTATTAGCTATACTTAAGTTTCTATTAAGAAGGAAACAAAGAAGACTCACTTCGCTCATTGATGTCAGTGCACCCGCAAAGCGTATGGTGAGCGTTCTCATCCGTCGACGTCCCGTCCTCTGCACTTCTTCTCCTCCACAAACCTTCAAAACTTTTTTAGTGGATCGTTAATATTGTACGCCATGTAGCAGGATCTCAGGATCACAACCTCCTCTTCATTTCTTTCTATGGCCACAACCGGCAAGTCTTTAGTGCTGTAATTAGACAAAATATATGAGTATAAATTCTTTCTGCCCTCACAGTTCATATAGTGCACTTCAAAGTAACGCGCCTTCAGGCCTGAGAATTTTCCCCGCGGGAGCGCTATGGCTTCTATACTGACTGCCGCTACGTCCACCGACTTCTCCTCTAATAGCGATCTTCAGCATCTGGGTGCTACTTTCCGCCTTCCAACCCCATGCCTTTATAACCTTCGCTGGCCTAATCCGACACACTCAGGCTAGCCAAGCTATCGAGACCTAAGTCCTTCTCGACTTCTTTTGCTTCGAGCATGTTCTTCTTGTGGTCTTGTCGTAAAACCCTGTATTTTTGGGGGGTTGGTAGTTCTTGCTCAATGTTTACTCACAGCCCGAGGTCGCACCGTGGTAAATGAACATAACAAGCTGCCCGCTCTAGCGGAGGGTGGGCTTGGTTAAAGTTGGATAAAATTGACTTAGCAGTTTAGTCCATAGATCACTTGATGTGACCGTGGTATTATCAACAATTTTTCTCAGTAGATACCAAATCCATTGTAGAGAATTATCTACATTGCCGATTCAAATTTTTTAGCTTCGTCTGACCATTTCCTCAGCCATTTCTTTAAGAAAGCCGATTGTCTTAAAAATTTTCGCTAAAATTGGTGTAATGTACGCATTTTAGATACAAAACCGTCGCCGATAAAGTATGTGGGTATCCATTTTACTGAAAACGTTGTATATGTATTTGTTTGAATCGAACTGTGCAAATACTTTCCAAGTTACAGCGAAGACGCTTCTACTACACTGACTGTGTGGATCTACAAACGTAGGCATGTACATATGTATGTTTACAGTTCAATTACGAGTGTCGTAATTGGAACCTTCACAATATCACAACAACCATTTCAGCGGTAACGTGCCACCACAATAATAACTATTGTTGCAACCTGAAGTTGTGAATGTTGGTTTTACGCAATGTACTCTGATTTTTTCAGCAAAAATTTAAAAAATAGCAATCTTTTTTTCCTTAGTAAGTAAGTTAATACCCATCGATAATAGTGCTCTGCAGAAAATCAAACTGGTTCAGAACGTACGCCAAGGTAGCTTGATAGGAGACGGCACCTGGTTCTATCTCAAATCAATGCTTTCAACCAGGACTTCGGAGCGGAGCGGATCGAAGAAGCAAGCAGCTAAGGAGTAAAGGAATTTAGCTGGAGCGGAGCTAAAGCAAAGAGCGAAAAAAAATCATTTGCTACTTAGCTCCTTAAAGAAAAATCATCAATATTTTGTTGTTATTTTCTGGCCTAGTAACGATTTATTGTGAAATATTTTTATACCCGAGCGCACATGTGCACAAGGGTATATTAATTTTGTTCACATAACGGTTGTTTGTAACAGCCAAAACGAATCGAGATAGATATCGACAAATGTATACATAAATGCTCAGAATGAATAGAGAAATCGATTAAGCCATGTCTGTCTGTCCGTCCGTCTGTCCGTCCGTCCGTCTGTCCATCCGACCGTGTACACGATAACTCGAGCAAAAATTGAGATATCTCAACGAAATTTGGTATGTAGGTTTCCATTTATCTAAGGTAGGTTGGTATTGCAAATGGGCGAAATCGGACTGTAACCACGCCTACTTCCCATATGACGGTCACTTTCAGAAATACGAAAACTGCGATATTTTAGTAACTACTGGAATTTACAATTAAAAAAAATCTGGCAACAATTTTATTAAGTGAAAAAGGCTTGCCGACGTTGCACGCACAATTGTACGTGCAAGCTAAAAACATAAGAAATCAATATCGGTGTGTTGAAATTAAATTAAATAAATTTAAGAACCCCTGACGACAGCGCAACTACATAGAACAACGCTAATTTCAACTGTCCCCCTCGGCATTCATTTTGCAATAGTTCGTAAACAGTTCTTAAATTTGAGTGTCGGAACTGACACTTTGCTAAGCTGCTGCAGGGTAGTCTCGCAAAGATATACATACATACATACCTACACGTGGGTGTGTTTGTATAGCTTGCAAAAATACACTCTACATGCGTGCACTTTCATCAGCGTAAGCTGAAAATCCGACTTTTACGCTAACGAGAAAGCAATACAAAAATAACTAAAACAAAATTAATTGTGTAAGCCAGTGCAGCTCTGTTTTTGTTTTCTTTTTTCACAGTAAAGTTTTTCTGATTTTTCCCATCAATGATTGGCTTTAGTGGTGTTGTTTATAGGTTGAGGGGTACCGCCTACCAAATTCCACAACTTGTAATTTCGGGTGTGGGAACTTTTTGCATCTTTGTTTTGATTTTCGAATTTTTTCTGAAATAATTTTTTCTGCGTTGTTTTGCATGTTTGTTGCATGCCGAGCTCAAGCTGTCAGCAAACATTTTTGCAGTTCGTTTTTTTTTTTTTTTTAAATTTACTTTTGCCTGCTCTTTGGCATTTTTTCAATCCCTTCTGTTATGCTTTCGGTTACGCTGACAGCATGCAGCAACAGCTCGCTCTTTAGCAGTTGTAGAGCTGCTTTTCGATTTCGACCTCGTAGTATTACTGCAAATTTATGAATACATACAAACCTTACGTTTTTTTTTTATTCGCTTGCAAATGCACAAAAATACAGGTACTTACATACATTCGCACTTTTATGCAACGTCGTATCCAATTTTTTCGCACGGCTGTCGTGGTTTTTTTTTTGCATATTTTGTATGTTTACTGAAGTTAATTTGATTAAATGTAGGGTCGGTGAGAAATTTTCTTAAATTTGTACATACACTTATGTTACATAATACATATATTTAAAGTAAGTATAATTATGTTGACTTAATTGTAAATAGCAAATTAGTTTTTGGCCTAAGCGTTTATGGCCGAGGCAAAAAAAGTACGCCAGCAGTTTCTCATAGGTGCCCACTGCCGCCAATTGGAAGTTGCAAATGAAGGCAACTCCTTCTTCACCTGGTCTTTCCAAAGCAAGGCGTCTTTTGGAGTTCCTCCAGGAAGGAGTTATAAATTTCTTTGATTGTCTGATTCTTTTGACTCCCGCCAGTGTGCAGAAAACTGAGATTTCTACCAATTCCTAAGTAATTCTGTAGTGTATCGTTTAGATGTGCCGCAGAAAGATCGACACCATGCATTTGGGCTCTAAGTTTTGCGAGACATTCAGCCCTATCATTGCCTTCAAATCCTTCATGCCCGGTAGCCACCACTCTACTATGGGCTCTTAAGCTGTTAAGAAGAGTATTGCAACAGTTTACAAGCCTTAATGTCGTTCTAAATGAATCTAAGCCCTTTAGTACTACCTGACTGTCCGACATAATATTTATTCTGTTCCCGTTTGTCATTCTTCAAAGTTATTCTAGAATACAGACTTCGATTGCGAGGATTTCCCCCTGGAATATTGTTGAGCATTAGCCAATTGGTAGACTTTTCTAGAATCTTGGTCCAAGTACTCCCGTCGTCCTTTTTCGATCCATTGGTATACCATATATGGGATCCTTTGTCTATCAAAAAATTATCTCTTCACAGCAGTCCCATCAGGAATTCTTATAATTTTGGTAGCAAGATATCGGTGAACCCGATAGCGGTAATCATCCAGGAATGGCTTCCAAACCTGCCAGTGTGATCCCGCAGATACTCATTTTTCATGCTAATTACATTGGACAGCCTTGGAACGCTCAAGCTTTTCAATCAGAATTTGTACGTTACTTTTACTTTAATTATAATTTCTAGATAGTTTTAGATTTAAGTGTAATTTGTAAGAATGTTTTTATTCAAAGCCTTGGAATAAATAAATAGAACAGACAGAGGAGGAATGCCTGTAATCACACCGAGAGCATCCGTTTGGACAGGTGCGCAAGCGTTGCAACTTCCTTTCCTTTGGATAACAGGTCAGTGCCCCATATCAAATAACGGGTCTTACGACCGCACTTGGAATACCAATACGTCAGTTTGGTTGATATTCCCCAAGTTTTACCATAAAGTCTCTGGCGGGCATAACATTCTCATAACGGGCTGTCGAAATCATATTTGAAAACGACGAATAGACTATATGTGTCGATGCGGCGCGGCATTCTTCGTCATACCAGTCAAAAAATCCGACCACTTCTTCCTATCGGATTGTTGAAGAGTTCTCTCTTAGAGCAGGGATGAGAGTCGAGTAGCGAAGATTCCAGCAGCCTATTGTGCAGCTTTTCAACGTTGCGATTTCCTTGTGTTGCTTGATGCAGAGTTTTTGCTTCGGTGTTTGGTCCTAGGCTATCCCAACATCATTGATCGAGTTTCTTGTTTCTCGGACCGACAGTTGGACCAACGATCCATTCCTTGTACACCCTTTTTTTAAATCTCTAAGCACCATTTTGATATCGTGAAGGAGGATGTTGAAGAATCTCGCTTTGATGAGGATTCTGTGTAAACGGTCGTCCAGCGCGGTGACAACCAGTAACGGAGTCTCTTTTCCTCCACAAATTTAACCCGAAAATTACGCTCCTTTAGGTAGTAACTGTAGTAGACGTCGCAAGGGCTCACGCATAGTTTGTCTTGACTACTCCGTCGCATTTCTTGGGAAGCAGTGTTATCATCCATTGTCATTTTGAGGACGACAACCAGTCAGGCATTCCAGGTGCATGCCCTCAAATTGTAGTCCTTTGTTCGTTTACCGTGGTCATCATTAACAAGAGGTGGTAACATTCGAGGCTTGTATGATGGGTTAATTGTGGGCTGTGTTTATTTGGCGGGCACCATGTTCAGCGCACAATTCATTGGTGGAGGTTACTACTACCGGATGCAAAAAATAGTTTATGGTCTTAGGCGGAAGTTTTTAATTGTAGTCCCCGAAGAAATAATAATGCGATGAACAAAGATGGGGTTTATTTAGATATTTTCATAACAAATTTATATGAAACTAGCAAATACCCGGCGTGCTTGGCTGCGCCTTAAAAGTAATTTTTGTGTTTTTTGATACCCGTATTGTAATACTTCAATTTAATTAAATGAAAATTTTGAAACAGTAGGCAACCCTACCCAAAAATATTTTCAGCAGTGAACATTCCCAAACCTCTTTAGTTTGATATCTATATTGCAATATTTATTTTATCGTATTAATTAAATACAAAAATTTAAACATATGGCAACCTCCACAAAAACATTTTCGGCTGTAAGCCTTCTTAAATCTCTTCCGTCTGATAGCCATACCGCAATATTTACTTTATGTTATCAACTCACTTAAATTGCATTTTCCGAACAGGTGGCAACTCTCTAACTTTATTCTTTTTATATTTTAAGTTAGACCTCTAGCAATACCGCGGTAAAAACTGTATTCAATTTCATGCATTAGTTTTCGAGTGATGTGCGTACAAACATACAGACAGACTGACAAAAATTCTAAAGATTGTTGATTTAGAAACCAAATTGTTCTAATAAAGACCCTCGATATTAACTTTTCTTTAATATCTATAATATACAGACATCGGTCTATTAAAATTTTATTATATGTATAGATTTAAGTTTCTTCGGTGACCCTTGGTAGATTTTTCAGTAGAAAGTTTCAAATTTTTCTCGTTTAGAATTGAAGTACAACTTTCCTTTTGGGCTACATCACTTTTGTCATTCTGCATCAATTCAGCTGTACCTTAATCCCCTCTGTATGCTCATGTTTGTGAGAGTTTATCTGTTCGATTTTTGAAACGTCGGAGTATTTTTTTTAGCTTTGGCAGTTTTTTGCTTGCATTTTTGTCTCGACGCCATGGATCAATTTCAATCTGACGCTTTTAAATGAAAAAACCTAAAAGCCCACACGGGTTGTTTGTAATACGAGTACTCAGTGTCAGCTTTGAACTCAAAGATAATGCCTGCAACAATGTATGTCTGAGTGCGCTGCTGACAAACTAAGGGTCAGTGAAGTGCGCCTAATAGCTACATATGTATGTTGACACGAGTATACACGAGTGCGGTAAATAAAGCCAGAAAATAAAGCCTCAATGTCAAGGCCAATTTCTATTCGAGTTGTGGTGATTAATTTCTCAATTTCACTTTTTAATTTAGCAGGTAATACTACTTAATTGGAATTGTCTGCTTCATATTAACTTCATATTAATGCCAGCACAACATTATATACATACAAATGTATTTAATTAAAATTGTTATGTATATTAAGTCAATGAAATGTGAGCATATGCTAGAGACTTGAGGGCTGTCTGCAGCAAGAACAACGAAAAATTCATAAAAAAATGACTCAAAAGAAATGAAAAAAAAAATTTCCTTCTGTCAAAACTTCTTAAATTACTATGCAGCGCGCAAGAAAAAAATGCTCATATATTTCTTCAAGAATATTTACAGCAACAGCGAAGCACTTTTTCAACCAACGATATTTCTTTTGATTTTTCTTGAACGAGACACGGGCGTTTAATAAAACAAAAAAAAATGCCAAAGAAAACTTTGTATAAGGCAGCATTTCGCAGTGGAATTACTTGTGTTTGAGAAATGAAAAATGGCCCACCACTGAGCCACGCTAATCGGTGAACAATGGTGTCCCGTGAAATAATCTATACATATAATGAAATTTTAACAAGCCAATGTCTGTAAAACATAGTTATTAAAAAAATTAATATGGGGGTGTTTATTAGAAAAACAGAAGCCAAATCAAAAGTTTTATGGAATTTCAATCTGCCTGCTGTATGTATGTTTGTACGCACATCACTCGAAAACTAATGCATGGAAGTAAATGAAGTTTTCGGCAATGTTTTGCTAAAGGCCCAAAATGAAGTATTAAAAAAGGAGTTGCCACCTGTTTGAAATTTTTAGTTTACGTAAATTGATAGCGTAAAGTACACGCAGAAAAAAATTCCTTGATGCTAGGAAAAAAGTATATTATTCTAAGGAAATGGCTGCCTTAATATGAGTAAACGATTTGACTCAGTTTAAGGAAAACACAAAATTTACTTGCCACCCGTGAAAGGAATAAGTATGTCATTTTGGTCGCGGCGCTCAAACAGTGCCAATGGCCGACAGAGCAAAGCTCTGGAGTGCTAGTCGAAAGATTCAAGGTTCGAGTCCCAGAGCAGAAAAAACTTTTAAAAATATTTTTTTTTATTTTTTATTTATTATTTTTTTAACTGTATTTAAAAAAAATGTCTAATTTATGTTATTTGTAAATTGAAGTAGATGACTTACCTTACTCTTACCACCTCCAACCGGATTCGAACCTGCGATCTCAGAATCTAAAGCAGTAGTCTTCACGCGACGCCACAGCCGACATTTGCCAGGAAAGCAATAAACTTTGTCTTAACAACACTGACAAAATTTAAAATTATTTAAGGAAATTATTACGTATATTGATGAAATTATTACTTATATTGAGTAAATTTACTTCTTCAAATTAATAACGCCCTATTTTTAAATTAAGGAAAATATTCTGAAATTGAGCAAATTTTTCATAATATTAAGGAAAAAGCAGTAACTCGAAAATGATGATACTGCTTTATTGATTTAAGGAAATGCTTTTTTCAGAGTGTAAGTATTGCAAGATGGCTTTCAAATTAGGTTCAATGAGGCCTAAAGCCAAAATGTTTTTGTATGGAAGGTTGCCACCCGAGTGAAAATTTTAATTTAATTTAATTGATTTGATAAATTAAATATTGCATTACGGGTATCAAACTATTAAAAATATTTTTTAGAGGGGTGGCAATACGTTTGAAAAAATGCATTTATTTAAATTGATAAAATAAACGAAATATTGCAATACAGGTATGAAACTAAAAAGGTTTAAGAAAGTTGACTGTCTAAAATATGGTGGCCCAAGAATGCAATGTAATTTTTTTTCGTGGAAAAAAACAAGAAACCTGCACAATTCGTTCTGATAAAATAAAAGTATATGTATATATGGGTATTTTTTTCGAAAATTATATTATTAACTCTATGTCATCTTACTGTGTTTCCTCTTCTTTTGGTAATATTAAGCATCTAAAGCTATGAATTTAGCGGAACGAAATGATAACAAATCAATAGCCAACTTCGCCCCCACAGGTGCCTCGGTATTTTAAAATTCCAACCCCCCCCCCCCATCGATTTTTTCCCATCACTTTCAATAGTTTTTCTCTCATATACCATGCTGTATTACTGAATCCATTATTGGTTAGATTTTCGAATAAAATGCACGTTTCAAATGGTTGAAAATTACTCTAGTTTTTTTTTCCTAGATGTTACGGTGTCCTTCCATATACATAAAAATAAATTGTGTTTAATCGTTATATGGAAACAAATGCATAGTCTCAATCTTTGTAAGAAATCGACTCAAACAGCTCGAAATTTTTACGAAGGTTTATTGATTTTTTGTAATTATTGCACCAAGTTTGAAATTTGGATTCATACGGGTTTTGTTAAAGAACGAACTATGTATATTTTGACAAAAATTGCTAAAATTAAATAACAAAAAAACAATTTATAAACTTGTCGAAACCACTTCTATCTTGCTGAATATGCCTCGATAATTAGTCGTATGCAATTCGAAGAACAAAATAAAGTTTGCACACAAAAATTCTATAGTGTACACTCAATGCACCACATTCAAATCAATGTCAAATCCAATTTGTGGTACTGATTGAATTGAAATAAAATAAAAAATAAAAAGAAAATAGTTGTTTTCCAGGAAAAAGAAATACCTATGCCATTGGCGAAGAACAAAGCCGACTAACGAACAGTGCAAAACGTGTTGATCCCACAAAATTGAGTGTGCTCCGGCAAAGCTGGCTGTATGCGTGTGTATGAGTTATTGAGGTCAAAAGCGAATTATGAATACAAATGTTGCACTATTTTTCACACCATCACACCGACACTTACACACACAAAAACCATTCTAACTACTATCTTCGCAAGCTTGTCCTTGTCGTATCCTTAGCAATCACTCGCCGCATTGTGTGAGCAAAAAAAACAAAAACTCTTGTAGAAGCACGAATAAAGTAAAGAGTGTAAATAACTGGAGTGGGCCTTACAAACTTCACTGCTTGTGCGTATCTAAAATTCATTCCATCACCTTCGCTTTGTCTTCAGGTCATATCTGCATTCTGCATAAATTTTCTTTCTAAATCTCGAAATGAAAAATGAGTGACGTGTGTAGGCTTTGCTGCTCTGCTGAAATATACGTAATACCTTTGCGCAAATACGTAGGCATATGTATGTAGTTTGAATGTAAATGTCGAAATGAAATGAATTGAGGATCTTTGACAGATGAAATGATGTGTCAGTTGGTATAGCAAGACGTTCTCTATCTTAGATCATATGCAAGAATGCGGCCAAAGTATGCCGCAGTAGCAATTTCATACTTTTACCTACACAAACACATGACCTAAATACTTACGAAAGTTTGTCAATAATAAAATAGTTTTGATTAATTTTGAAAGTTAGATGACTATTCAAGTCAAGGTAATGTGCAGTTCTTTATAGACCGTGTTACATTGAAATGATATTCGAAAAAAAATACTAATCATATTTCTTGACAAAAACAGATTTACAATTAATTAATCTGTAAGTATACTTATTTAATTTTTAATTTTTTTAAGCTATGTCTGTATCTCCGATTATCCGTCCGTCCGTCCGTCCGTGTACACGATAACTAGGGAAAAATTGCGATTTACTAAATAGGTGGCCCTTTATCCAAGGTAGGTTGGTATTGAAAATGGACAAAATCGAACAATAACCAGGCCCTCCTGCTATATAACGGTATTTTTGAAAAATTCAAAAACTGTGATATTTCGGAAAATATTGGATTTAAATTTTAGAAAGTGGAAATGAGAAGTAGAACTTTAGTATAAAATAAGACTATTATGAAATTTTTGGAAAACCAAAAACTGGGTTGCATACAGTCCCACTAAGAAACCACTTTTTTTTTAAATCAGGCAAGAACCCTTCTCACGTATAACGGTAATTAGTAACTACTTAAGGTAATTCACTCAAACAAATACAAGCAATGGTACTAAGCAGAAAATGATACTAAGAAATATATTTGCAAAATTGGCGTGGCACCGCCTGCCCACGCCTAAATCTCGGTAATCGGTTCATGAATTTCTACTAAACTCGGTACAGTTATTAACCTTGGCGCAAAAAAGCAACATTTTGAAATTTTTTAAAATCAGGCTAAAATTCCTCCTCGTCTCTGCAACTGCGATAAAAATCGTCGGCGGTATGCCCATTCATGTGTGCTCATCAGGCAGTGTTTGCACAGTTGCTTTCAAGCACGAAGAGGTTTTTGGAAAATGTACTAACTTTCTGCTAATGCAGATTTGGTAGAAATTGCCCCGGGATTCCAAATCTTCAAGTCCGAAAATCGTAGCAGATCTCTTTTTCGAAATAAATATATATGTATATATATACATGTATATAATAAGGTGAACCTAATTTGTATGGAGCCAAAAAAAACTACTTTTTGGGAGCGAGCTAAAGTGAAAAGGCGTAAAACTATGCGGGCGCCGGGTTCGGGTCCCGCCACGAACAAACAGCCTCGGATGAGACCCGATTTTTCTGATAACGACCACGGCAAACGGGAGGACAAAGGCTGACATCACCGCCATCCCAGAAATGCGATGGACGGGGCAAGGCAAGGTAAGAGTGAAGCCTTGCGACGTCTACTACAGTTGCCACGTAAAGGAGTGCAAATTCGGTGTTTGATTCGTGGTACGAGAGTGACTCAGTCACCGAATACTGTCGTTCACCCCGGTGGACGAGCGTCTAGCCTCAATCCGCATCAAACCGAAATTCTTCAACATCTCGCTAATCTGCCCAGACGCATGATAAGGACGAGGCGTTCAATGATCTTTTCTATGAGCGCTTGCAGCTTACATATCAAAATCAAAATCGTGCTCGGCGATTTTAATGCTAAGGTGGGCAAGGGAGGGATCTTTGGTGCCACGGTTTATTTAATTAATTTTATTTAATTTTTTTTCGTGTTTTCTAATTTATATAATAATTTATAGTTTTCGAACGCAGAGGTATTCCACCTCGTCAAATACTTAACTAAAAGGTTGTGATTTAAGGAAAGAACGAGCGAGCAATTTCTTATGAATACATCCATACAAATGAAATAGCACACTTTTATATATTCATACATCTGGTTGAAACCATCATCTTGACGCCAATTTTTGATAAACCAACACACATACATACATACCTACAAAATTTTGACACACACACTGTTGGTATAATGTGAGGTCAAATGCATTTAAGTATGCATGTAGAACAATGCATTGACTCTCCTTCTCAGCTTTTCCAAATCCTTGCAGCGCATTCTGGCATGTGCGATTGTGGCATTGCTGGTTGTCTATGCAAAAATGTACGTACATGCATATCTACATACAATGTGCATATGAAGAAGACGCATTCATAGCTACGTGCCTTTCATATTCAATTGAAGCGAACTGTGTGAAACATGCGACGCCACTTACCTTCTTTGTTTCTCACACTTTGACAGAGGAATTTTTTATATTTCCTACTCTTTGTACAAACCATACGTGTTCAGGTTGCTGATGACAACAACTATTTCCCTATACCTCCAGTGAAAGAGTCAAAATTGCTCCCGATTATGCATCTGCAAGACACGCGCCCAGAGTCTGAGTTAAGTCGGAGATTTTGCGTACGTTATAACTTTGTGCTCAATGCTTTGAACTGCTTTAAAGCGGTACTAACCGAGTGTGTTAAAGAGGTGTCAATCTCACCCATTTTGACCCAAGTTATTATTTAGTATTTAAGGGCAACTTTGAACCAGTAAGCAACACTTGCCGATAAAGTATTTGCAAATTATAAATAAAATATTAACTGAATTCAAATTGAAATATCGTTTTTTGGTTAAAACCGACTAATTTATATTATTGGGTCAAAATTACCCAAAACATTATAGGAAGGGTTCATTGCAGACCAAACACTGCAAAAGGGTGAATATAAAATTGCGTCAGTCGTTCATCGCGAGTCCAGACAAGTCACTGTGCACTTGATTCATCCATTGTGTTTGTGGGCGCCCTAGATTTCATTGTACACCCATGGGTGTCGACTTGAAGAGCAACCTGTTCCATCCTCCAGAAGGTTAGTCGCTCAGCGTCATGCGATCTTACTGTGTGTATTGTCTGGTGAACTCGCTGATATGCACTTGGGCCAATGATTCATCCGAACACAGCCATCGTCAGGTAACCACAACGATCTGGGAGAATCAGTTATCGAATGAGAACTTTGTAGCTACAGGAGTACATTGTGTGGGACTAGGTTTTAACATGAATCTGTATAGGAAGAAAGATAGGAAACTAAGATATGGGCCCCACATTGCCGACAGAGTGCGCACAGCAACGAAGCGCTATACTCATGTAGCAGGCCAGTGGGGAAAAAATGGGGAATAGAACGTTTATGTATGTATATGTGTCCTCAACATTATGTTGCGAAAATATGAATTCTTTCGGGGCACATCCACGCACATTGCTTCATACATTCAGCTGCCACTCGCACAACTGATGCAATGAATGAATGGCATCTGCCTTACAACTCGTTTCACTTTATCAACAACAAGTTCATCATCATCATTTAATATTATTGTCGTTGTCCTGTTGCAGGAAATCAATGAATAACTTTGCACTGCTTTCTTTATACTCCAGCTTTGTTTTCTATCTTTGGCAAAAATCACCCTCGACAACATGCAGCAGCAGCAGCAGCAGCAAAGGCAGCTGGCATTCGTTCGCCTGTCGTCGCTGTTGCTTCTCCCCTTCGTTTTCATTCCTTTGGATTCGTCGTTGTCGTTAATGCATTTCACCAGTTGCCAGATACTGCGAATCTTCAATGTATCCGTTCAAGACAACTGTGTGCACATTTCGATAACTTGGTGCGTGGTGCATGTGTACGCCTGCCTGCAAGGAAGGTTCGTACGTACGTACTACATTTTGCTGAAAATTTTCGTTTGTCTGTCTGTTTATTTTCCGCATTGAATTTCTGCTTCGCATTATCCTTGCCAACGGATGCAGCTGTCGAATTGCAAATAATCATCCATTCAATCCAACCTTTTCGCACCCAATCGTCGTGACCTGCACTGTTGGCCCGTCCTCATTTTATTTCATCATCGTTGCACTTCCTTTAAGTCCTTGACATATGAAAACGCGTACATATGTACTCAGTTGTGCGTAATTTTTGTATTTTTTTTTTGTCGGTTTGAATTGAATTCTACGGATTTGCGTCGTTAAAAGGGATTCGATGTTGAGTTATTTTTGCTTTATTCGCTACTTCCAATTTTATTCGTTTACCCTTTTGATGTTTGTCAATCTACGGGGCGTAGGAGGATGAGTATATTTGATTAGCATAAAGTCAGCCAGCTGCTTGTGTGCTAACCTGCTATGCGCATGTATGTACGTAAGGGTGGTCCGAAAATGCAAGTAAAAAGATTTAGGTAGGAATTTTAATACTCTTACACCCTAGGATTGTTCAATGGCGAAAAACCTAAATCCATAATTTTATTTTGAAAGTACAAAATATTTAGAGGTCGCTCAAAGTTATTCATGTATGTATATACATGAAAAAAAAATCGTAGAAATAGTACAGAATTTTTTGAAAATCAATACTTTTTGATCGGAAAACTCTGCTTCTCTTTAGAAGTCTTCCATTAATAGTGCCCATTTTTTTATTTTAAAATATTGTAATACTAACGATTTTTTGTGGATCCCCCATTGCATTTTTTGCGGTTTTTGAGGGGACCTATTAAAAATAGTTAGTATTAAAAAATGTTTAAATAAACAATTGGCTATTAGTTTCGCCAGTGTTCAAGAAATCTGTTCCGTTTCCCCGAAAAATTGTTGCTTTACTATACCAAATACATGTAAAAGTTGGAGCGCTTTGAGCGACCTCTAAATATTTTTTTGTTTTCAAAAAAAAAACGGTATACTTTTTTCGGTATAGAAAAATTTTAGAGGGCAAGTGCATTAAAATTCCGTACTTAATTTTTTTTTTGGACCAACCTAATGCATTCACATACATACATGTGTAGGTACAATTTACACGACTTATCCTCTTTTTACTTCCACTATTCATAAAGCGTAATATTTCCTGAGTTTTTGCTTCTTCTTTTTTCGTTCATCCCATTACTGATTATTCGCTTCTTCTTTCCCCTTTTTGACATCGTTAGCACTAATCTACTTAGTGGCTGTCGTTCGAGTGGTGCTTCAGTGTTTGCAATCTTTTAACCCATTTGCCTTATGAAAACACTTTGTACTTGACAAAATCAATTAAATGATAATCGGTTAAATATTTTGGTTTACTCGTTTAAATTCTTCGACATTGCTGACAATTTCAATGTGATATTTAATGAGTTGAAAGATTAGAAATCCTTAAGCCATTAGAAGAGTTCCTCAATCGGGTTCAATTCGTTTGTGAATACAAGGATGAGGATATATGTCGACTGACACATTTGCATTAATTTGTAGCCAAATAAGAAACAAATTAAAATATTTTAACAAAAGGTAAATATGGATCAAACGGTAAAGTATCTCAAAATTTTTAAATTTGCTTAAGAAAGGCAACTGCTTTATGAAAAGTTTTTCTCTCCAAGGGCGTTCAAAGCGGAAACACGAGAGAGTGCACAACAGAAGCGCGAGCACTGGAAAGAAACTAGCAAAAATAAAGTTAAAAAGCAACTTTTTACTCCGCGAAAAACGCGTCAATTGTCCCGAGACGTGAAAAAGCAAGCTAGCCGAAGGCGCAAAAACTTCACAAATGAAGTGGGTGGGCTAATTTAGAAATTGCACTAAACTACGTTAAGCGCTTTGTACGCTATTGAATTGCCGCGTGCCGACTGCATACCGCTCAAGAGTTGGCAAAATGCAAAAAAAAAGTGTAAAAGAAAAAAAAATAAAAAAGTTTTAGAAAATTAGAAACAGCAGCAGCAGTGTTAGGTAGGCAAGCAGCTGAAAAGTTCAAAAAGTAAAAGTTTGCAAGTTGAAGAGTGGCAAAAAAAGTGACAACAATAACAGCTAAACAAATAAATCAGTGCCACGACAGTCAGAGGAAAACAGTAAAATATGAAAATAAACAACTCTCCATTGAAAGCTGTGGGCAAAGTTGAAAATGTTTCGTTGCAGAAAACTTGATGTATTAAGTGGTTTTAGTGGTGTTGGTTGGTGTCTCAGCTGCTGGCGGTTGGCGACTGGTTTAGGCTAAATTCATATTTCATGCACACGCATGTCAGCCACTCTGCGGCATTGAATGCTGCAGGCGATACCACGGGCAGAAGTGAAGTATTTTCGTTGTTGTTTACGCACAGGGCAGGAGGCTCAGCGTAGCTCACGTGCCAGTTTCGTGTCGCTGGTTGCCGGTTTAGACATTTTGACGCTCGCGTGTGCTGGTGCTATTTATGCCCATGGCACTGTGACGGAAATCGAATACTGCTTTTGGCATTCGAATCGATTTGCGAATGACGCTCGCAACCGATGAGAGTGGCCAATGGCGGGTAGAATGTTGAAACTTTTTTCCTTAACAACATAAGCCGCGACAAAATGGTTAGGGATTCAAAATAAGGTCGCTTGCGTAGTTAAATATTTAAGTTTGCAAAATGTGATGAATAAAACCGTTATTAAACTTAAGAGTTTTGGAACGCATTAGGGTGGTATGGCTTTATCATACACACATACACATGCACAGGCATTGCTTAGACGAAAGGAATCCTAGCTTACCGTTAAGGTTATTTGCTTAAGCTTAACCAATTTCACTCGTTAAATTTTACTCAAATGACTGACTTCTAACTGTCGCGCAGTGTGCAAAATGAACTTTTTTTTGCCAAAATATAACATATTGAGAACGAGAACATATGGCGAAATAAATGTAGTGGTTTTTTAAAAAGGAGAATTGCGGAAAAATAGACCCGTTGGATAAAAAAATTACATTGGCCTTTGAAAAGACGTTGACTTGAAAACAATACGAAATTAACTTTTTAAAAAGTTTTACATACAAATTTTTGCTGTTATTGCGTCATACAATTCAGTTCCTTGGTCGCAAGAGCCGAAAAAAAAAACATTTTAAAATCCTTTTTTCAAGTTAATTTCATGCCGTTTTAGGTAAAAAAGGAAAAAATAAATATTCAAAAATTTTCCTTTTCTAAGGTCGGTTTTGAGGTCAAGGCATTTTTCTATGACCCTCAAAAGTAAATATTTTTGATTTTTTGCATTTTAGCGCAAAATTCTCGTAAGGGTCGTTTTTTTCGAAATTCAGCAAGTGGTAACGACTGTTTCTTGAGCTAATCTGCGCTTTTGCTCAGTTTGGTGAATGCCTAGGTACAAAAACCTCTCCACAAACCACTCTCCTCGTGGACCTGCTATTCAAGGTACTATTTCTCCCGGTTGGTTTGCCCAAAAGTTTCTTACGTATTTTGATGGCTATCTAGACGTAAACTCGTCTTAAATCAACATGAGCGCACATCTTCTATATATCAGTTCTCACTTGAGGCTAACATATTATCTAGTAAGTCGTTGTCCGGTGGTATGTTTCATGTCTCAGTGGCATAGCGAGGGAAAGAGAATATTACCAATTATTATGCCAAAATCTCTTAAGATACTCCCTATAAGGACTGTGACCCAAGAGAAACTGGGTTAGATGAAAACTAGACCCTGCGTGAGACCTATTCAATTGAATTTTTCAACGTTGGGGATGAGCTTGTGGATCAACGGCCCTCTGTCTGAGTCGTCCCATCGCTTCTTCCAGATCTCCATAGAACGACGCTTTTCTTCTCGGACAGGCGATTATATATTATTTTCATCTCTTGTGCGAGAACGTCTACTGGTTCCAGCGATTACAAAGGGCGCTTCGTCAAAAATTTTGCGGAATTCTCAAACATCTCTCAATGCTCTTACGCCATACAGCGGGCTTGGAAGTGATGGACTCAGACCCTACGCTAAATCTTATCGTTTATACGACTTTATTGCTGCTTATTACATCTGTATCTTTTTTGTGATCCGCGAGGCTTCAATACCTAGACGTTAGCCACTTTTTTATACTTCTTATGGTCCCGCTGGCCTTACTTTCAATCGCCTAGGTACATTTCGCTACAACCACCAAGGCGATATCGTCTGCGAATCCAATAATCTTTGTACGTGGGGTCATATCGATCCGAAGGATGAAGTCATGCAACATGAGTCAACTCTTGTTTTGCAGTGTTTGTTGTAACTGATCCAAAGTGAGCCATAGTAATGTTTTGTGAGCCAACTGAGCCCATTGAGCTACTGGATGAGCACCCCAAAGATTCCACAAATCTTGAAAAGTAGGAAAGACGCTCCTCTGTAAAAGTTTGTGTCTGACTCCATGATAATTTCGCGCAGTGGTCGATCGCATGGAATTGAAAAAACTTTCAATACGTTTTTCGGTTCTTGCGACCATGGAAATCGATTCCTTGTCGCAGCAGTATGTACGTGTTTAGAACTTTTTAAAAAGTTCATTTCATATTGTTTTCAGGTAAGAAATAAGAAAACTTTTTTAAGCCAACGGGACTATTTTTTTCTACCTAAGTCTGTTCTCCGTCCCGATAAATGTACATTAGACTGCATCACCAATAAAAGTTGCGGTTTTTCCGCCTGGACAACAAAATATTTCGGAAAAATCTTAGGATTTACCTGAGCTGGAGCGATTTGAAAATACCTCCAAAAATGGAGCTTTTTATGGATAAAAATAGTTTCTTAAAGAGCCTTTAGAAAAAAATCGCCTCAGATGACATAATAGATTAACCTTAAAACATCTGCATAAAAATATTTAAAAATCGTTTCAACGGAATCGTAAAAATGAGATGTTTTATGCTATTTTTTACAACTTTTCAAATACTGATTTACGAAAAATTTGTTTTTGAGCCAAAACTATTCTTGTGGGATCCAGTAGAAAGGTACTTTCCCACTCTTCTTATTTCTATGTAAAAAAACCATTCAAGTCCCAATTTTTTTTCAAATACAAAGATATCGTAACTCAACTCGGAATGACGCTCGTTCATCCTACCTTTCCCTTTCATCCTTTGAATAAGTTTATTAGCAAAGAAATAGGAAGTCTAAATCGGAATAGTTTAGGTTCAGTTATTCAAGTTTTTCTTATACCGATCTTTGAAAGACGTTAAAAAACAGCATCAAAAATCTCATGATTACGGATTCCGTTGCAAATTTGTTTATTTTATTTTTTTAATATTTTTATGCAAATTTTTTAAGCTTAAACCGTTTTGTCGCTTGACGGGATTTTTTTTCAAAAAAAATCTTTAATGAACTATTTTTATTCATAAAAAACTCCATTTTTAGAGGGATTTTCAAATTCCTCCAGCTTACGTAAATTTTAATATTTTTACGAAATATTTTGGTGAAAGTCTTAAAATGTAATAGATTTTGTAATTCAAATGGAAACACAGTACCGATATTTTTTTGTATGGGTAGTGAACCACATCCATGATTTTTTCGCAAAAAAACTGTGACTCGCTGAGCTCATAATTATCGATTCAAATTTTTGTTAAAGCTATTTTTTAATTTAAGTAATACAAAAAATTGTGTTTTTTTTTGTAGCTAACTCCTTGAAGTGTACTCTGCGTAAGAATTAGGAAATTTTATTCTTTTACTCTTTGTTAAAATATCTACATATATATGTATGTACGCAAGCACTCATAGTTCGCCACTCTTAAAAAGCCATTACAGAAAGCTCCACCCGTATACTATCCTTCTAAAGCGACTTTTAATAGCGCGTATTTATATATGTATGTATATTCATAGGAATGCTCATTAATATCAGTAAATCTCTCTGTTTGACTTCAGTCCTCGGTCCGCTGAAAAAGTCACTTGCTTAACCGCTTCCGTCTCGCAGGCTAATAAAAACTCAACTGTTGCCATTTCATGCTTCTGTCGGTTTTTGTATTACTTTGCACTTTTGTACGAAGATTTATGTGCCGCCGGCCTATTGTTGGGCGAATTTAACGGAATAATAAATAAGCAATTTTTATTAATGCCACGCTTGTCGTTTTAATAATTGCTTAGCAGCAAATTTTGGTCACTTCTTAATGTGCGTGACTTACGTTCACAAAGAAATAAAACTGATTCTGACAAGTTCAAGTAATTAATGAAATTTGGTAAAATTTCGGCAGGAAATGGTCTTCTAGGTACACACGTGCTTTACTTAAATAGGTAAATTTTTTAAAATCAACAACCGAATTTATTTAATATATATCTGAACGTGTGGGCATTTCGATTAATTTTGAAGAGCAAGGGTGAACACTTTAAAAGAATATAAGACGATTCTACGTAAAAGCTAAATAGATGAACTAATCGAGGCTTTCATTATTTCCAGCTGAGGCGCTCTTGCGACTGCTCAAGCCTTGTAACATTCTTTAAGGATGGAAGAGAGCCTTTCAGGTGGACATGTTAGGAACTTAACAAAGCGAGCTTGGTGCATCTTCTGCAAAAGCATAGTAGATTTTTCGTTATGTTTAAGTCCAAAACTAAGAAAGCTTAAAGTCATTCCTCTTTCCATTCCTTTGACGCTCCTCTTTCTTGAAGTCATGTTCCGGCGGAAAAAAGGACAATGAGAATTTTACAATGCCACCCTGCCCCAAAAGAGGCCTAGACTTTGCGTTCGCCGAACCATCGTTAGTGAACTAATGGATTTGCGTCGCCTCACTTTGACGATAAACTATTTATTTCCACCCCTTGAAGGCAGAGAAACCAGAAGAAAAGGCCTTGGATATGTCATACCGTTGCCTAGTTCTAATCCTCGCTAGTTGCATTCGACGTGGGTATAACCCTTGCGAGAGTGGTCAGCGTGACGTTAGTACCAAAACTGACAAAAGTGCCCAAATCTCTCCCACATATTCCAGGTGAATCAGTCTCTCTTCGTTAGATCCCTAGCGTGAAGGCGATGGAGGAAGCCTTCATAAATAAAGAGTTGAATGTGGGTTCCTCCCTTGACATCTAGGATACTTTTAACAATATCCTTCTGTGGGAAATTGTCTGATCCTTTATTCCGCACAGCCCTGCGACAGAACTGTTGCGACAGAGTGAGTCAATGCTATCACCCGGAATGTTGTAAACAGTTTCACGCCACAGGGTGGTTGTTGTTCACTTACCTCTGCTTTGGGTTTTAAAAGTGAATGACCTGCTAGAAGAGTTGGTGAGTAGACGCTGTCTAGTAATTGCCTGCACGGATTGTAATCTAGGAGTACATGAACTTGGTAGCTAAATAGTCAGCGATTTGTGAACAGGCTGTAAATCTTTATACAACGGAACTCGTCCTGTTCCCTTAAAATGATAAGATACACCATAACACTTGACCCCCAACCAAAAGCATTCGTCTATTACTTTCTAATTGAGTCAAGCACGGGGGCTTGATATTGGGCAACTAATATTGGTGAAAGAGGGAAGAAGCCATCACTGTCTCCTTGCTCCTGCAGAACAGCATCGTGGATAATTATTGACGACCATTGTTCATAAAAATCATTAATAAAAATCAGTCAATGACTTTTACTTTTAAAGTTATCAATTTAAATCAGTCACTGACATTTATTTTTTTAAATTATACATATAAAGGTCATTTGTATAAGTCGTAGTCAACTTTTGTTCTCCAACACCTTCTTAGCTGTGAGAAATGATAATGACTTTTATACGTATGACTTAAAAAATAAAAGAAGTTTTCGACAGCTGTTATTTAAGACATATAAAAATAAAATTCAAAAATAACTGTTATTTACAGATTTTTAAGGTACAAATCAAAAATAATTGTTGGTTTGGATTTTTTAAATAAAAATCCAAAATAATTGTTACTTTTTATAATTTTACAGAACAAATTTCTTTTCAAATCTGATTCCCGATGAAAGGACAAATCGATTGGTATGTACCAATTAGTTGTAGTTGTTCGGTCCCTGATTTTTGGTCGCACATACTACCATGCGCAGGCATGCGTGCTACTGTGGTTGACGCGGGTGTGGATAGGTTAATTTAACCTAACTTAGCCTTTTCCATTTTCTCATTGAAATTAGCAAAATTTCTTTAACATTTACAAAATTTTTCACTTAAATTTACATTAACTGCTGCTCCAATTACCAAATTATTCGGTCAGCTCAACCACATTGTACCCGCACTCAAAATGTCAACGAGCTGCACAAATTTTCCATTATCCTCCCACTGAAAACCATTCCAACTTTGTCGACGGGAATGAAAGTTGTATACTCATATTTTGTGCGAAAGCCAAATTCATGCAGTTGGTTGAACTTTTGGCTAAATTAAAACTCCGCCATGGCGTAACTTTTATTTAACTCTAATGAATTTTCCGACAAATGACAAACAGTGCATACAAAAAGTGCACAGACGGGCTACATGAAGAGGGAGTCGCAATATGGCATGATGATGTACATACGTATGTCCTGAAGTGAGTCACCAAAGTTTAAAGATTTCTGGGCGATGAGAGGTGCGGGCGAGGACACTCGATTTTATGTTTATTTAAAGATGTTTGTATGTACTTTCACAAAATTCACTGGTATGGTGGTCTGAGTGTTCGTAGCAATCTCGCATTTTCATTTCAAAAATTTGAATTTTGTTTTCGTTTTGCTTTTTTTTTGTTGGAGGGCGTTTGTTGGCACAAACCATTTATTGCAAACGACACAAAAGTGATACACAAACACAGTAAAGCTACATATGCGTGCCTGGCATACACATACTCCCCCTTCAAGATATATCTACATCCACATCCACACACACATACATATACTACTGGCAATGCAAACATACTCACTTATGCGGCTGTGCAAATATACCCTTGCACTTTTCAAATTCATTTAATTGCCACTCTCAGTCCAACAATCGTTCGTCATCCCCACTTTAGCCACTAGAGTTTTCATCAATTCCGTTTATAAATTTGTTTACATATCAGTATATGTACATACACTGGCGGCAGAAATAATAGACTTGCCTTACTTTTAAGATATTTTTTTATAAAAACCTAGGTAGTTATGCAACAAACATCATATAAACCCGCTTTTCAAATTCAAAAAATTCAAATTCGACAAATTTTTAAACTTTTTATTCATGTAATATAAATCCCCTTTTCAAACTTTATACAAAAATTATAAAAATTCGATAAATTTTCACCCAAATTTTTAAACTTTTTTATTAAAAATTTTTAGAAAAATTTTTGGTATTCAGTTTTGTAGCCCATTCAATTTTATTAAAACAAAGTGCAAGTTTTAATTCGCTACAAAATACGGTTGATTTTTAATAATTTTTTTTTCTGACTCGACAATTTTTTTATATGGAAGAGAATGCCTAGCATCGTCAACAAAAAAATTTTCAAAAATCAACGGTACTTTGTAGCCACTTGAAATTTGCCCTTTGTTATAACAAAATTGAATGGGCTATAAAACTGCATACCAAAAACTTTCTAAAAGTTCTTAATAAAAAGTTTAAAAACTTCGTGAAAATTTGTCGAATTTTTATAATTTTTGTATAAAGTTGGAAAAGAAATTTATATGCTGTTTATTGTATAACTACCTAGGCTTTTATAAAAAAATATTAAACATAAAATAAACCAAAGAAATATAGCCAAAACTCTGCAAAATAAGGCGAGTCTATTATTTCTGCCGCCACTGTATATGTACATATGTACATAATGCGTGTGCGAGTCTGTCAGCTTATAGCCACAATCTGCACTTCAGTTTCGACTGAGTTGTATCGCTGTTTGTTTGCTCACTTGCTGCCACTCGTCTGGCTGGCTGGCTGGCTGACCGCCATTGGCCTTTAGCTGTTTGCAATGCCTGGTCATTGTAACATTTGCTACATTTTCTGCATAACAGCAGTTGCTGCGCATTCGAAAACACCAGCAGACATGCATATATACATACATACATGCATATACGCATTCAACCAATGTTGGTATAAGTTTGGCAACAATTTTGTACGCTATTCTACCCAAAAGAGTTGTTGACTGTTGCGAACGAAGGTATGTTTCCATTCATAGTTTTGTATACATATGTACGTATATCAAAATGGACACATATACATAGGAGGGAGTTTCGGTTCGTTGCTGATAAATACACTGGCACTTCCACCGGAAATTAGTTTTTTTTGTGCGGAGTGGTAACCTGTCGCTGTGAACTTTTATAGTGGCTTGGTATTTTTCATGAATTAAAATGGGTCTAGCAGTTAATTTTTGACTTACTTAGGTGAATAATATTCAAACTTCAATAACACAGTCTACATTTAAATAAAACATTATAAGTGACAAAAAATACTTCTACAGCATCGTATATTAAATATTGGTGACCGTTAATCCTACCTGGCAATGTAAACCGATGGATAAAGTTTTGAATAGCCAAATGAAAATGTGCAATAATTTTTTCATGAAATGGAAGGAGGAAATAATGTTACTTATACGCTTTATCTACGGTGACCATATTTATGGGAACCGAATACGCGATAAAAAATATTTTTGCAAATTGTTACCACAAAAACGTACAGATCTTAAAGCCTTCTTCAATGATTCTAGATCTACTAACCCTGAAAAGCATCCTTATAGTAATATCACAAATTCGTAAGATATTTTTCTCGAGGTTTTTACTCCGCAAACTTTGTTGAAAAAAATTGTTAATTTTTAGTATAATAAAATGCAATTTTGAAGTCGCTGGACTTACTATTAATTTTTAGGATTTTTTGTTTGACGGCGGTCCGTTTTTTTTTTCCATACAAAAAAGGTACCTATGTTCGACAATTTTGTTTTAGAGATAAGCAAATGAGCAGCAGTTTCCACTTAAGCTCGAAAACTGCAAACCAAATTGTTTTCGAAAATTTGCTTTTTTATATAGTTTTTGTTAGGAAAAGAACTTTACTTTTAGAAAAAAATAATAAGCATTAAATAAAATTAAGAAAAATAGCCAAACCTTGCTAAAATGTCGAATCTTAATTTATATTTTGTTCACTCTATGTATTCCTCGATTCGAATTACAGTCATTCAGATTAGAAAATAATAACTTTTATGGGGAGAATTACGATAGCCATGCCATTTTAATAATAAGGCTTCGAAATACCGAACACCGAATACGGGATGAATACAGGACATTAAAAAAAATGCAGAACATTTGCCGTCCCGTATAAAGTAAATAAATTACCAGGACTTGACCTATTGTCCCGTATAATACAGGACGGATGGTCACCTTAGCTATGTATATTGTACATGGCCACACTTGTACATGGCGTATGAGTAACATTTTCTGTATCAAGTTTTTATTTTTCATTCGTAAAGCAAACATACGATGAAAATATCTTGGGAAAATCACCAGATCTAGAAAAACGGTAGTATAAATAATTTACGACCCAATATTAAGTTTACGCGTTTCGGCGTTTTTTCGTGTAATTTCAAAACATGAGATTTTCTCCAAAGTGTAATTAAACGCTCTTGTAAAAAAGTGTTACTCAGCGATTTTGTTTGTCACACTTTATTTTATTCTCTAAAATCATATTAAAGAAATCACATGAATGGATGTCACTTTGTCAATTTTGACGCCGCTCGTGGAAGTGATCAATGATTTTTTACGCAGCCGTACTAGATTCGCGGGTATACCAAGTTCAGACGTGTCGAAAAAAAGCATGGACAATGACAAAATCCGGTTAGGCGGGCCTTCGGGTGCCTTTCCGATGGCGAATATATCAGAGATGAATCAATGAGCTGTATAAACTGGATGTGGTTTACAACGACATAATATGATGTTCCCACGACAGCCTCAATTCGCTCTATCATTCATAATTAACAAATCATTAACCGAATTCCGAAACTCGTCTTACTAAATTTTGGGTACGAATTGCCTCATGCGTATGCAATTTTTGTAGATTCGATTCCACTGAGAATTGTAAATAAATCGCAACCATTTGTCCCTGATTTTAATCTATAAGTCATCGAACTCAGTGGTCAGAGCAAAAGATAATGAAAAATCCAAAACAAAGAAGGATAGACAATTCGGTGCGAAAGCAATGATGAACTGTCAAACCGATTCAAAAAGAAGACTATTTATTTGTTGCCGAAAGGCTTCTTTCCATACTGTCAAAAGCAGCCTTAGAATTAACTTAAAGGCAGAGTTGCTATATTTGCTTACCTAAGTTTTTTTGCAGTGCGGTCATAATCTTTATCTATTAATATTATGAAATTGTCTGTCTATATCTGTTTTCCTGTCTGTTTGTATGTTTGTACTCGCATCAGTCGAAAACTACTGCATGGAGTTGAATGCGGTTTTCACCTCCGTATTGCATGGGGTTTAGCTTAAAATATAGGAGAAAAAAATTAAAGAGTTGCCACCTGCTTGAAAATCTCAGTTTAAGTTAATTGGCAAGATAAAGTAAATATTGCAATACGGCTGTCAAAATAAAGGTGCTTAAAAAGGTTTGCAGTCGAAAATATTTCTGTTGAAGGTTGCCACCTGTTTGAAAATTTTAATTTAATTTAATTGACAAGATAAATTGAATATTGCAATATGAGAATCAACCTGATGGGCTTGAGAAAATATTTTTGAGGAATCAAACAGCACAAAATTACTTTTAAGGTGCAGTGAAGTACGCCGGATATCACTTTGTGATAGGCCGAAAACACGTCTCGAGTGTCAATCTTGTTATCGAGGAATTGTAGTTAAAACGTCCAGTAGGGAAATGATGCATTCGCGTAGCAAGTCTGCTTAAAAAAGCAAGTGTTATATCAATATCCTCACCCGCTATGAGTAGTTAACACAAAACAAATATTGTAAACTCAATTAAAGCAGCGTCTATAAAACTAAATTAAAAGTGTACCTCCAAATCAAATATTTAAATGGTTTAGTTGGAAATAGTAGAACTTTAACTAGCGAATGTCCAAAACCTAAATAAAAGGCGAGTAAATCAGTCAGAAGAGAAATCGGGCAGGAAATTAAGTATCGTTGCTTAAGCAAGCCAAAATAAGTAGTGCGAAAAAAAACAAAGCCAAAGTCCTCCAAACGACTTGTGGTGACTAGCTTAATTTTTATTAGCCACACTGCGAGGGACATGGCGAGTTTCGCACACACACATACATATGTACACATATGTATATAAATAAGGTCTATATATGAACAAACACATATCGTCCTGAGTTCTTTTTTTTTTTGTTATTATTTTGCTAGTAAAAATATCTAAATGCTACTAAAAATTATTCTTTTATTTTCATGCTAACCATTTATGATTAGCACGCAAAGCACACTTCGTTAAACATACCCCAGTGTAGAGAGGAAGCCGCTTGCTGCAATTTGTGCCACTGTCGCTGGTGGTGGCTATTGTGGTCACGGAGCGCCAACAAACAAAGGCTGCTCAAATAAATATGAGCACTGAAGCGGCCACATCAGACCGCATCAAGCGGAAGCCAAAGAAAGTCAGTTACAACGTACAGCCAGGAGGCAAAGGAAAATAAAAGGCAAAAGGAAAGCGTTCATAAAAGCAGACGAAAAATAAAATTGCAAAACAAATTGCTGAGTAGCCAAGAATTTATTGCGCCGCACAGTGATATTTCGGCGAAAAAAAATAAAATTTTTTTTGTATATTTCATTTTTATATTTGAATGGTTTAGGCTAACAAAGTGTTATTTGCCTTATACTGGATTTCCACTAGGCATTAAATGGCAAAAATGACAAATGACAAAGTTGGGCATTAAAAAATAATCGTGTCATTACGTTAGCCATTGAGTTCATTTCCACATGGCATTTTTTTAAATGGCATACATTTTGTGTCATTTCAATGCCTAGTGGAAATTCGGCATAAGAAAAATTCATTATAATTTTATACCAAATTGGCAGTATTATACAGAATAAAAGCAACAAAAATCAGACGATTTCTATTCAACTAAAACTATTTGGGATTTTTTTTTTTCACTTAAGCAATGTGTTTTGCTTATAACTTTTGTCTTTATTGTTTTTGTTTTAGGTTCATATGAAAATATAGCACTTACTAGACAAAATAGTAGAGTAAGAATCAGAGTAATCGACCAAACATTTTAATAAATATAATAAGTAGACAAAACTGAGTCTTTATAAATGGTAAATTTAACACTTTTGATGGACAAAAACTATGTTTCCTTCGCCTTCTTAATATACAAAAATAAAAATAAAAACCCTAATATATTCTATCGTTTTCTGAAAAAAAATCTGCGCATATTTGCGACTTTTCCCGTAAACTCATGTAGCAATTACGGCATTCATTTTATTTGGAGGCGTTTTTGAGGTTGTGTTTGCATGGGAGGTATGTGTTAAAATAAGCCGATAACTCCCATTTTTTGGATGTTTAGTTACGAAATTATTACTAACACATAGGCAAAATTACGGAATGCTACGTTCATCGGTCCGCTGTTTACGACTTTTTAAGGCGTTTTTGAGGTTGGGTTAGTATGGTAGGTATGCTCTAAAATAAACTAATTAAGCACAATTTTTGAGGGTTCACACATAAAGTTTTTAAAAA
>NW_023458561.1:43700313-43715350 GCF_013731165.1 Rhagoletis pomonella | reverse complement strand
GTAAGATAGCAAATATTTACTAGTCGACTGAGGACACGTTTCACGCTTGGCTGCGCATATACAGGAAAGGTTATTAATTCTATTTGTTGAAGCATGTTGTCGTTGTAATGGCGTCGTTATTTACTTTTTTTTATTGCTCAACATTGCCTAAAAGCCAATGAATAGCGCAATTGTTGTAGATATCATACCAGTTTAATACCTCACTAGTTCAGCACTGCCAATTTTTTGCCAATTCATAGAGGACTTCAGGGCACTAAAGTTTTAATGGGAATTAATTGAATCAGTCTTGTTTTTTTTTGTTCACTGAAACATGTATGCATCTCAGAGATAGTTCCTATTTCTTAATACTCTAAGTGCCTAATTTAGAGATTTTGAAACGTTTTATCTTGTCTCGCCCGCGAAAGTCATTTAAACATTTTTTAATAGCGCATCCTTAGAACTAGAAAAAGACAAGTTTATTATTTTAAACTTATGATTAATACCACAAAACTATGAAGCTCAGTGTGACTAATACTTTTTGCTATTTTCAATGGGATTTGGCTCTCGATCGGCTATGCGATATAGTAAAAATTTTTGCGTACACTGAGAGAAAATCAACCAAAAATGAGTTAATAATAACAATTTCAAACTTGAAAAGAAAACGAAGTGATTTTTGTTTAATATTAACAATGCCATGGTTGTTATTTTGAACAATTATTTTGTAATATTAACCACACTTTTATTTATATTAAACAAATTTTTGGTTGCCGATTTTTTCGTTTGACTACACTCATGTTCTGTACTTAACAGATGCTTTTTCATAATTCGGTTACAACCGCTCTATAAATGTGTCTTCAAATGTTCAACTTGAGCCTTTGACGGCATACGAACTCGAACCTGCTGACAGCCAACAAATAACAGCAAACCCCTCTTCACGTTCAGCTACAGGCAGGAATGCTAATATGTTTTCAAATATTCATCTTGAATGACTTTTCTTAAAACCTTTGTTAAATACAAAAAAGGAAAAAATCAAACAATAACTTGGTTGAAAAGCGATTGTACATTGGCTCAGTGTAATTACCAAGGCAAGAATTAATACATAGCATTGACATGACAGAGAAGCGCATGATAGCAAAAGCATTCGTAACGACCAAGTTCAGACATGTCGGCAAAAAAAGCAACTTCTCTTTGAATTGTCAAAAGCGAGAGTCAATCCTCTTCGTGTGGATCTTTTCCACGATTGTTCTAAGGCTACACTGATCAGACCCAACCTGTTGATGTTGGGAAAAGCAAATTTAATTTCCAGTCGGTGGGAATGGGTTCATCCGCTCCATATCTGCATAGCTGTTGATGCATGCACCTTATCAGTTCCACTTCTCCACGGTGGTACTTTAACTCGACGGGACTCGACCTTCTTCTGCACCGACTTCCACGCTGTTACCATTCCTTAAGGTGCAGAACTTTTCCCTTCCTAATTTAAATAATATAGTTTTCAGCACATCGGCCAAGAGGTCGCCGTGGTTCGTGATACTGGAGTTCGCTCTGGTTTTGAAACGTTCTGTAATTGGCTTTACTTTCAAATAGAGTTTTCGTACATTCTTCCTGTCGGCCAGCATTTTAAGCTCTTAACACTCACTTTTTTCGTGTTCTCTCTTTTTAGTATAGAAAATTTGTCTTGCTTTCCTCTTCATCGTTTTGAAAAGATTGTAACCTTTCGCAAGTCACATAATAGTATGTATGTATATATGTAAGTAAATTAACCCTCTTCGGCTGCCGCAAATAGCTGACGGTGACATCAAATATGCGCAATCATTTAAATATTAAATTTAATATTGCAAAGTACCAACACAGCACCATTTCTGCAACAGGTGAGTCATAATCATAACCGTAACGATGGACTGTAACATCAATACATTCTTTATTTAGCATTTTACTCATGTCCATATAATAATATTTTATCCCTATTCATTGTTCTTTACATTTTCCTACTCATTTTTATTTTTATAGGCTTTTTTATGCTGGCCACGTAAATAATAACTGCTTTGTTGAAATGTGACACATTCGGCGAAGCGATTTATATACTCGCGCTATTGCCTGCTCCATATTTATCTCTGTTATGACAGTTGTGCTCTCCAAATGTCCATCATTAATCACAGCGGATTGAAATGATTGCACGTTAAGTGAATGAAAATGTCTGTGCAATGAAACAGAACGAAACAAAATGGAGGCACGTCGACAAATGTGTGTACATATGTGGCATTGAAATTTGTTTTTTTTTTTTTTTTATTTGTTATTGGTAACAACTAGGGATGTGCGATTAATCGATTAAATCACTTTTTAATTTGTCTTAATCCTGTTTAATCAAAAAGGGTGATGAATCAGATTCTAATTAATCAGATCCTGAGTAATTACTGCTCACAGATCCCTTTCGTTTGTTGCAAGATTAATCAGCTCTGTTGCAAGGTAGCAAATTTTTCAACACATGCGGCATGAATCGCCCTAAACTGTTTTTATTTATTTTTTTCGGAGGACATGCTGTACATGTGATTCGCTTTCCGATTTTCCTTTCCTTTCTAATGTTACTCTCTAAACCGCGTTGATTTCATAATGCCAAGCAGTGTACAAATAAGTACTATTTATTCCTACGAACTAAAGCGTTTGCATGAGAAATTGTTAATTTTAGGAAATATAATAAAAGGAAATTGAATTTCGGGTATTAGAGTTTTAGCTTAACAGGTTAATAGATTTTATATAGGAAAGGCGTTTGAGGGGATATATTGTATTAAGAGATTTGATAACTTTTCTAATATTTCTTTGGGCTTCTTAAAAAAAATGATAACCAAAGCCTTCTGTGCTTAAAAGTTTTCGTTTCAACTTTGTCACTTCTAATACAAATGGTAATACAAATTTAGAAAAATGTACATATTTTAATATATCCCTTAAGCCTAAGAACTTGTGGTAGGTATGCTGATGAATGAGAGGCATCACATTAGACCGAGTCGGTTTCCATACGAAAAATTTTTAATACAACACCTTGTTTGAAAGCTTATTTCAATGGACTTAAGAATTTTCTAATACCTAATAGCAGCCAAAACTGTATTTTCTTCACAGCATCCTGATCTATGGCCCGACTTTGCAATGTGATAAATTGTTGGAATGAGATTTTATTATTAATCACTTAGCAAACTTTAAAATTTTATGGTAAATAAGATTGAAATTAGTTGCACACATGTGGAGATTTAGACGCGAAAAGGTGGAGATTACACATTTGGCTAGTGAATTTACTGGATACTTGTTAAATTTCTATGAGTAGCATACTGAAAATATCGTGCTGGTAAAGGGAAATAACGCCCGAAATCGCGCTGCAAATAAAACAGTATAAAGAGAATTTCATTATCCGGTTTTAAGGCGTAGCTAAAACAGAAATCACACGATTTGTTCATTTATACAGATTCATACATTTTCACAGTTACAAAGAGGTATTTCTTAGAAAGATTTTATTGAGCTGAACTCATTCTCGGCAAAAGTTTCTAGACAATACCACTCTGTGGCTGCCAAATGTGCAAATGTAGTACAAATCGTGTGATCCGTGCTTAAGGCGAACAGCTTTCGAGTTAAGCTTTCAAACTAAGCTGGAGCAGTTACATTTTTCCTGCGCGTCATTCTAGTAAACATGGCTTTTTTGACATCCCATAGCAACTTTTACTTGGCTTAGGAGTTTTATTTTGTTGGCAAATTTTTTCGTTGCCATAATTTAATTTTAAGTAAACTTATACAAGAAAAATGTGCCTTCTGGGCTTTTGGCTTTGGTTATTACTTTCTATGACGACAAAAGCTGTGAAATAAGCCAGGTAATTTTCCCTCAGGAACAAAAAAAAAAAATGTATATATATATATATATCAAACAACATACCTACCAACACATTTATGAATTTAGTCTATGTTCAAGCGTTACTACCATTTGCTTAAACATACAACTTTTATGTCCCTTAACTTGTTGGCAATGCTATTACGGTTATGGTTATGTTTGCCACTCGTCAATGAAATGGCTAAAATTGTCAAAAGTTCGAGCGGTAAAGACATGAGGACACTTTACATGGAAATCCTTTATTAAATATTCAAGAGAGCATTTACAATGCATGTAGCACATACTCTAACTATACATATATACATATTTAAATGCTAAAGATATTCATATACATATGTACATATATTTAGGCACAAACTAAAACTCATGCAGCAAACGACTAACCATTTGTATGGAGCAGCTGGTGGCTAATGTGGCCACTTCTTAATTTGTTAGCCCATTCAGGTTTTATTGCTTAACTTTTCGTTATTCATTACGTTTTCTCAGTTATCCACCTACATATGTATGTACATATGGGCGCGGTGCGGTAGAATGCATTGGAGATTTCCTGTGACTTATGTGACTTACTTGCGACCGGCTTGCTGACAGAATATCCGGCAGCTGACCATATCCTCGAATTCATTTGCTGTTATAAGCGTATATGTATGTATGTATGTTAAAGGGAATATTAATAAAATTTTTATTGCCACTTTAGTTGACATACTTTGTAAGTGATGGCTAGTGAAAATAAAGATGAATTGCTTTATTGTAGGTGATTATTTCTATTGTCGATTTCACCTTTAGGTAGCCATTTATTTATTATGAATTTTTAATTTTTTCTGAAGAACATACAAAAAATGGAAAAAAAATAAAAGGTAAATACTAAAAACATACAAAGACTTGCATTCCATTCCATTTAACAGCCCTACGGCAATGGTTCCTGCCGGGTTAATGCACTAAGCGATGCGATTACTTCTTAAGAAGAATATCTCCTTCTTTACTCATTTTTCGCATTACGGGTTGCTAAAATATTCGACTCAATTTCCCGCCTTTCTTAATGCGGTAAGTAGTCTAGTGGTATGATTTCGCTATAAAAACTCAACGCATTTTGTATTACTATTTTGTATTTTAATTAAATCACAAAATCAGTTTTTTTTTGGCTTTTTTATGTATACCGTACCTTTTGTTCATATTTCTATTGAAAAGCCTTGCGCTATGTAATTAGCATACATACTTTCTCGCTGCCATTTATATTTGCATTCAAATGAGCATGAAATACGAAACTAGTTATGGAAAAAGGGAGAAAAAATGCGGCTTACTGCAGTCGAGTGCAACGCGTGGTTAGTTTCGAAAAAATTATGAATAATCAAATAATCCCATTTTAATTCCATTTTAACATTTTATTTTATTTAGGGATGAAACTATTCCATGCAGGAATCGAGACTTTTGGCTGGAAGTAGCATCGAAAGACAATATCGACAACTATTTAAAAAAATCGGCTCGAAAGTATCGGCACGAGTAGGTATCGGCTATTAAGGTATGCCGTATGAGCTAAGTTAAATTTTATGTTTAATCATCCTCTGGGAATCCTATACACCGAATATTTAATAAGGGTTAATAATGTAGGAGCGGAAAATAAATAAAACACCATTACATAGTAAAACCATAAGTTTAGTGATGAATGCAAACGATTTCCTGAATACATTTTCCATTTATCATCTACCTTTCTCCATAAATATCTGTGCTATTCGTATTCAGCCTATCGTGAATTTCTTAGTGAACACATATAAGCGAAAAGTGAACGACAACTCCCCACTCCAATTCCTATTTCGCGCTATCATTCGTAATTCACCATACAAAATTTTAAGAACGAATTACTCAGTTTGTAGGTAATTCAGATCAAATTAACATACGAATTACGAACAAAAATGCTGCTGTCTTTAATTTTAATCGAAAATTTGTCAAGCTCCGCTGTCAGAGCAAGAGTGAATAGACTCAAAACAGAAAAAGGAAAACAATAATAAATAATGAACTGTCAAATAGAATCAAGAATTAGCTAGTCTGCAGTATCTAAATCTAATCTAATCTAATCTAATCTAAATGGGATATCAAAGTGAGAGCTAAACACAGTGAACAGTAGCGAAAAAAATTCCGAAGAAATAATTTCCTTAGTATCGGGTTTCGATACGAGTATTTTTTTTGATATCTACTCAGCACTTGGTAGAAAAATATCGATACCAAAATTACTTGGTATCGAACGAAATGTATCGAGTATGTGCTTGTATTTACTCGTAACGTTTCATCCCTAATTTCATTTCGTCTGTAACTTTTTCATTGAATAGGTGTTTGTTGTTGTAGCCGATTTTGTTTGTTTTTTAGCCACAGAGTTTTATTGTCATAGCTAAACAAGAAAGACAAAAAAATAGAAAAAACTAAAATGCATAGTAAAACCCACCACGCTCACTGCTTGCAAAGGGTTATTTATAACGAACTCATTTGTTGAAATGTCTTTAATTTTAGCAGCTAATAAACAACTGCCATGATTGCGAATAGAATCCAGGGCCCAACGCAACTCGAATCGAAATTTAATTTTCGGATCACGGCATTTTATTCGATTCAATTCGAAATGAGTAATTATTCGATCACGAATGCCGCGATTCGGTCCCAGCTATATGCGTATGTAACAACAGATTGTCAATATCTTCGAATTTCGACTCTCACACCTTTGAGAGTAGCTTCAACACACGATGTAGAGAGACAGAGGTGGCGCATTCAGCAGTACCGCTACTTTGGTTTTGGCGAATTTGACAGAATCAGCTGTTCGTGTGATGTCAGCATAGAATTTTCCGCGATAAGTTTGTTTTCGTACAAATAGTTACTAATAATTATTACTAGTTTTTGGTAATGAACATTTTTAACTATAAAAAAATGCAGAAATAATTTACTAAGAACTCGCGTTACTAATTTCTACTAGTTAAGTATTTCATTATTCTTCTTTATTTCGCTATTTCTGGGCGTAACATTAAATTTTTCTTCGATCTTCAATTTTCTGTTTAAAAAGTAGATGAACACAACTACGATTTATTTACAAATGGCGGCCGCCGCTTTTTTTTTTGTCTCCTCCATCTCCTTTATTCGAACGAACGCACCGCCGCCGAAAAAGTAGTCGGATTTCAGAGAACCCAAAATAACAGCTGGTACGATGGTAAATGCCACGAATGGTAACGGCAATGAAACGACCATTGGAGATGAACCCGAAGCCCTCTGGAGGACGACGTAGTCGATGTACCATCAGCAGATTTTTACGAGGTACGAATAGCTTTCGCTGTTGTAGTATAGCGGCGAGGAGTTAAATACCGCGGGATCAGCCTTCTAAGCATCGGCTTTAAAGTCCTATCGACATTATTGTGTGAAAGACTGAAGGTCGCAGTGTGGCTTTAGACCTGATAAATCTACCAGTTATTCATCATACGCCAAATATTTGAAAAGACACGCGATAATAGTATCGACACCTACTTTCTATTTGTCCCCTTCAAAGTCTCTTTTAGCCACCAGCCTCTTCAGAGTTAGGAATGACCTATTTGAGCCGTCTTGGCAGTTATAATTTCGAAAAAGTAGACGACTTAGTTTATATGTGTGAAAACCAGCAACTGGCACTCAATTTTTCTAACTTTAGACTGAGTAGCCAATTCAGAAATAAAGTTTTTTCTCGGCGTCTAAAAATCACACCCTATGGCGTAAAATGAAAATGTAAAATGTTTATGGAGTGGCATTTCGGGTGCTCAGGAGAAAGATTCTGAGGACAGTTTACGGGTCTTTGCGCATTAAAGACGGTGAATACCGCAGATGATGGAAAGATGAGCTGTTAAAGTAGCGAATTAAAATACAGAGGCTCCGTTGGCTTGGTCTTGTACACAAATGTTCCAGCTCTGAAAGTGTTCATCTTGGAACCCGGTATTAGAGAAAAAGGTCAGAAGAACTTGGCTTCACATGGAATTTACAAATAGCGCATTTGGAACAGAAGAGAAGCGAATGGCCAAAAATCGCTTAAGCGGTTACAGCGCCAAACTATTTGAAGAAGAATATGCACATATGTATGCAAATAAAAAAATTTATGATTAATTTACTTTCTGCTATTCAGGTTTAATAAAATAATCAAAGGCTGTTACCCTATTTTACGCCAGTTGATTAGCACCTAATATGTAGAACGCATCCGATTCAAATTATTCTTTTTTCGCAGTAGTACTGAGTACCAAAACAATAGGACATGCATCGGTTTAATAAAATTCGTCATTCCCATATATCCGCAGTAAAGCCAAATTTGTAAAACTAAAAATAATAAGTAATAAAAACCTACACACAGGAAATACACGCAAATAGCGATATGAAAGCAGCTTCCGGCCCAACTTTTGGAAGACCGGGAAATGCAATTAAAATAAAAGTAAGCCAATGTAAGTCATAAAAATGGCGAATTACATAATTTTATAATGAAGCATGTAAGCGAAATGGAAAAGTTTCCAATAAAAAAAATCAGATTGTTTGAGTGGCGGAAAGTTTTTGCAACATCGCCATGGCTTTATTTGGAAGCTGCGGGTATATATTAGTTTTTTTTTCTTTCTCTTTTTAAATTTCCCTCAATTTAATCACACTCTACTACACATACATACTCTATTTTAATATAAACTTTTTTCTTTTATGCCAATTCTCTGTGAACTGCTTCGTTTGGTATGAATGCAGCGATACTATTTTGGTTAGCCTTTTTTGGATTTGTGTATGCAAAGAGTTAGAAAAAATTAAAAATTCGCTTTGCCTAGGGATGCAAATTTTGTGGAGTAACAATGCATCGGTAAAACTAATATCGATGCTAAAATACATCGCCAGGAAAATATCGATATACCGATGGTTTCTAATGTTTTGCAATTTGTTACATCTTAGTTAATTTTAAAGAAAAATTTCATCACTTTCAATCCCAACCAATGCAATCTTTTCTATATTTAATTAGCCTTCCAATATAAGTCAGCGCTAATTAGATCACAAATTCGTACGATTAATGGGCCCTGAGTTCTAAGACTGGGTTTTGTTATTAAGACCCGAATAAGAAGCATTTTTTTATACTACGATGATATCTAGCCCTAACCGACAAAATAACGTAAGCTACATTTTTTTCAAAATTTGATTTTTGATGCAGAAATGCATCTAGACGCTCTAGGAATATTTCTGCATCAAAAAAAAAAAAATTTAAAAAAAATGTGGCTTACGTTATTTTGGCGGTTAGGGCTCGATATATTTGTCGGAAAGACACCGTGGGATTTACTTTCTAAAATAATTCGTTTTTTGCAAATGTATAAAATCATTGTTTGTTAACGCCATCAGTAGCGCATTTCTGTAACAATTCTCTACCAAGGCGGAACACTGAGGCTTTTGGTAGCGATGTACAATGTTTCAACTAACTATAGAGAGGTAGGTGGAAAAAATGATAACATCCGCTGAAAAATTAAAAATGCTCTAAAATAGAGAACTGTGAAATGTGGTAAAAATGGGTGCTTTGCCAAACAATGCAATTCGCGCATAAAAAATCGAAAAATTAAGCAAATCGAAAAATAATAAAATCTTTATTTCGAAAGAAAAGATGGAATCATAAAAATGCGTCCAGACCTGACGAACCGCTACCTCTGACTTCGAATTCGACCTTCGCCTTCGGCTCCGACTTGGTTTCCGACCTAACTTCCGGCTGGAAGGGGATGTGGTGTCGCCGACCAGCTCAACCCGGACTACGTTGGGCAGCCTGGCTACCATTCAACTTCGCTGCACACACCGGGCAGTCCCGCATTATGACCCCAAGCCTACCAACGCCGAAACACTTAATTACTTTCTTGACATCTACCGAAACATGACCATAAGCCTTACAGTTGAAACACTGGGTATTAGGCCCCGCCCTAAACCCTTGGCTGCTCTCCGGCTCCGCTACTGCCGTAAACTCACAACCCACCGAGGCAAGCCCTTGGTCGTATGGCTCGGTGGAGGAGCAAAAGCTTTGACAGACGACCAAACCGATTCTAATTTCCTACCCAAGGTGACCAGTTCAGCGATGGCAGACGATTTGTCCTAACATCCTTCTTTCCGACAAAGGCTAATGCAACCTACCGAACATTGTCTTCATCGCTGCAACATATACACCTATGGACTCATTCGTACCCTGAGTCCATCTCCGAATTTCGTCCATCAATAAATCATCGTAGTTGCAGAGCAAATTTATAAACAATTAACTCATTGCAACTACTAAACGAACGCCTAACCAACCCAAACCACAAAAGCGCCTTATTCGAAAATAAATCGACCACACCGCGAAAAAATTGAGCACTGGTCACTCCACGTACTTCGCTCAACTGTCGACTCTCTCCAGGAATGCGTGGACCAACATTCCCGACTTTGCGCCGTCAAAGTGCACGTCCCACTTCCACAAGTTCTCAATCCTTTCAGCCCCGACTGGCTTGACGAGCTCGCACGCCCGCTCGCTGTTCACCTCGACTGGTGCTGATGCCTGTTCTACCGCTGTATCCCGCTCCCGATCCTCCGTTCGTTCCGGTTCGTCTCTCTTGCCACCTGCCTCCTGCAGGTCGGCCAAGCGTAGTAGCAATTCGCTCTCCAGCTCCACCTGATGGGTGATCTCCGCGTCGTTTCTCGGCTTCGCACGCCCGATCAGCGACAAACACCATTCAAGCTTGGTCATAGCCTTGACCCCGATCGACGGCTTCGCGCTCTTACTCAATTATCCCTTCAGTTTCTCGATATCTCCAATCTTCGCTTCAACCGCGGGCTGGTACTCTTCTTAATTGAAAGGGTAATCTTTGAAGACTTCCACCGACCCTCTTCGCTCTAGCAACCTCGACGCACGCAACGACATCCTCATAGACTCTACTGACGCTACCGAGAAGCCCGAGCCTCCACCTCGTACGCTAACTCCTCTTGAGACAATCTACGAATCTCCATGATTCAAACTTGAGAGGTAACTTCACCGACGCAAGCAAAAATTAAATAAAATGCAAAACAAAAAGCCGAAAGAAAATCCAAATTGCGTTCCTTAACAAAAAGTCAATGTCTTCAAGACATGCATGCCTATCAGACAATCAGGTGTTTATGCCACTAGAAGTGAGTAGCGTACAGTCCCACGAGTTGTCTGCTATTCCATCTGCTCAATGAAAGCGAATACCTTGCAAGACCCAGTGAGTTAGAGGTTTACATAAATTTTGCTCACCTGTAGCGCCTCGAAGCCTCTCCGTCTTTGTAGAATAAAATACTCACACAAATTATCACACATCTACAGGCTAAAGTCCTTAATTTGACATCCCATTTTTAAGTTCCTTTTCAGAAGTATTCTCAAACTAAAATCTTCTTGAATCTCTTTCAACTGACATTGTGATACACATGTATTTCAATAAACTGATTAACTAATTTGAATTTGATTGTGCGAACAAATGCCAACGCTGCTAAATAAAGGTGAAGAATAAAGCCTTTTAAAGCCTATTTCGATTGATACCCATCTTTTAATAAATCTTCCAACTCTTTGAATAATTTGAATGTAACTTTTTAACCTCATGGCAACCCTTTTCAAACATTCCAAATGTTTAAACTTATGGTTTCTTAACACTCTTAGACTCTCAAACACTTTTACATTTCACGTAATTTTTGTATTAGCTAATTAAATAAAGCCTTTCAAACAGGTGGTAACCCCTTCAAAAGTATTTTTAAGCTTAATTCTTGTTAACTCTCCTTCGCCAGACATTGCAATACATATTTTAATTAAGCGATGAATGAAGTGGAATTTAATCTTTCTAACACATGGCAGCCCCGCCAAATACAGTTCACAAATAAAAATATTTTCAAACGACTTCGATTGATACCCATTTTTTAACAAGTAATTTATTAAATAATTTTAATGTTACTTTTAAATGGGTGGCAACCCTCTTCCAACACCTTAAAAATATTGTTAGCGTTCAATTGAAAGATTTCTTAACGCTCGTTCATTTGACATCTATCTTTTGATACTTCATATAACTTGTGTATAAGTAAACTAAATTCGAAATCAGGTGGCAACCCTCTTCAAAATATTTCCGAATTACTACTTTCTGGAACCCCTTTCGCTTGCCACCCATATGATGATACATATTTCTCTTGCCTAATATGATTTTTTAAACAGGTGGCAACCCTCCTATAGTTCAGATAAGAAACAAAGCCTTTCAAAACCATTTCGCTTGTAATAATATATTTATTTTTTTAACTAATTTGAATATTTTTTTAAAGGTGGCAACTCTTTTCAATAAAGCAAACCTTTTAATTTGACATCTCATTGCGGAAGGTCGAACGAACGGTGCGGATGTGATGGCATTGATTATTAAATAATTTGAGATTAACTGTTCAACAGGTGGCAACTCTTTTCGAAAAACTAAAACCAGTTTGCACATACTTATTCAGGCCAAGCGCTTTAATTTGACACCCCATTTTGAAAATCGGGCGAACGGTACAGCTGTTTTGTCTTGGACAAAAAATTACTTCGCGTATTATATAAAAAGATACCAAAATTAAAGGGGTTTTAATCAAAGAGTCTTTCTCGGCTTTGGCTAGCAAATATTTAACATTTTTGCAGGTGTTTTTTCTGCCTTCATTCTCTTTTTTTTTATTGATGCTACTTCAACTAAGGAAAATACAGCACATCACTCATCTAGCACTTCATAAATACTTATTGACAAAATGCCCAAGCTATCATGTGCGTCAATAAAAATAATGAAATATAATTAAAGGAAAGTTATGGTCTTAATTTATTTCGAATATTCTCTTCCTTCGAAATTATTCATCAATAAAAACAAATATTTTTTTACAGCAAACATCTGCACTTGCAAACATATGCTCGCGCATAAATTTTCTTCGACATATCAGCGGACACAATCTAATCGATAGAAACACATCGAATAAATAGCCATTTATGTATAGGATGCAAAAAATGCAGCTTGACACCTCATAATTTTTGCGAGTGAACAGACGGTTTACAATCAAGCACACACAAACTGGCATTCAGCTACTGTGCACCTTTTTATGGTGAACTTGAATGCGCTTAACACCCGGCCAGCGTGGCAGGACATGTTGCTTACCCCGCCCAAATGCCTGTTGGCTCTTCGGTGCATGTGGATAAAATGATAGCTGGGGCCGCCTGATAATTATTATTCCAAATTGTGTTTAAATTTATACGCATGCAAGGCAGGATATCAACTCTAATTTCCAGTCCTGGCAGTAACAACAAAAAAGCTGCTCATGCGCTTGCCTCCATTCAAGTCTTTTAATTGCAGCTGCCATGTTCACCTATTGTGCGCTTAGCCAAAGGGTTAAGCCATATTTAAATGGGAAGTGAGTAGCAGCATTGCGTCGAGTTTAGTTGAGTGACGCTGAGCCGATAAGCAATTGCAAATGGATGTAGCTGATTAGCCGGTCACTGTTGATGAGGAGGGGTTTCAATGTCGTGCGTGTAAATTATGTAAATTTGCATATATAAAAATTTAATGATGCAAGGCGTGGCGGAGCGTCCTTTGGTTAGCGTGCAAAAGATGGAAATTCGGTGGGACATATGCATGTTTGCATGAGCAATGCTGGCTGAAGTACGGCGTCTCATATACGTGTATGGTTACCCTGTAGAGAAATTCTGTAGTACCAAACATATTGCTAGAGAAAAATATTACGCTTGAACTTTTTTCCTGGTTTCGTAGCTTGGACATCGAACTACATATGTATACACGGTAAACATATTGACGGCTCGGAATAAAAATTATTGTTGTTTGTAGATGTCGCTCATCGTGTGTGGTTTGGAATTAGCGAAATAGTCGCAGTTTTGAACTAGAAATTTTTTTCACAAGTCGATAATTTCTCCAAGGGTATATTGTTGTGCATGCGTTGAAAACGGAGAAGTGCACCTGTTTGCTTTCTGAAGGAAGTCTAAGCCACTTTGAACTATGAACAAATATGTACTAAAGAATAATTAAATGCAAATTGATAGAGAAAAAGAAAATTACTGTGAATTGCTTTGCATATGCAAATATGCACGTGCAATAGTATGTATTTCGCTGGTTAGATATTTTGCATATATATGTACTTAAGTAAATTAGTTAGTTAGAGTGAGGTAAGTGACCAGTGAGGTATCCAGAAAGTCGGCTGATGTTATATATATTTTCTAGGATAATATCCTTTCTGTTGGAAAGCTTAACTTGTCTATGGCCCCTAACCGCTCTTAGTACTTGCTGCATTCGGAGTGTACACACTCAGTCAAAGAGGACCAACTGACGCCACAGAATGGTTCAGGTCATGAAAAGGCACATAACCTTCGTTCTCTCTCGTGACAACTCGCCGGCGACCTTTCTTTCAGCACAATGTTACAGTGTTTTTAGTTGCTAAAATTTGTGGCAGGTTAAAGCAGTCTCTAGCCAGCTTGGATTTTATCGTCCTGTTTGAAAGGTCCCAGACGGTTATTGACTATTTTGAATGATGACTAGAAAGGCGCCTTTCAAAACCTTTTCAACGTTTAATTTTGCGTAGTCTAAAATTGCTAATATTTCAGCCTGAAACGCCTTATATGTACTAGGAAAAGTAAGATTACGCTACCATATAAGTATATATGTTAGGATGTTCGATTATTCGCCTTTTTTCGAAAAATAGTTTTCGGGTTATTCGAAAAATGGCAATTTGAAAAAACCGGTTCCCGACTTACACATTAAGAAAACCCCGTATAAACCGGTTTTATTTTTCATATTTTCTCTACAAAAATCGCTTATTGTTAGTCAGAAATCATGACCAAAATTACAATAATAAATATAAAAGCATGTTCACATTATCGTAATTTATAAAAAAAAAAATCATGCTGAAATCAAAGAATTTCGCCTTGTAAATTCTGTAAATAAATCATGTAAAAATTAATTCATTTATAATAAATCAAGAATGAAAAAAGGCCGTGTCATTTATTTAGTCCCTACAGTGAGGAAATGCTTACAGGTATGCAACCATCTATTTTGTAGTCAAGAACAAACCTCACACTCATACGTACACATTTGAGTGGTTCATAAAAACACTCTTTTTGGAAATTCATGGACGCCATATCAGAATATTATTTTTTGTGATAAAAAAAAATAGTGCAATAGGGTATAGTCGTTGTGCTGTGTATGCAGTTACAGT
>NW_023458561.1:43681674-43700213 GCF_013731165.1 Rhagoletis pomonella | reverse complement strand
CTTCCAATAATAGTACCCAATTGTTTATCATTTTTTATTATTATTATTTTTTATTACTAAAATTTTTTTTGTGGTTTTTGGGGGACCTATAAAAAATAGTTAATATCAAAAAAATGGTTATATAAATAATTTTTCCTAATATTGGAAATCTTCTGAAATATTGATTTGTTTCCCATATAAAATGCATCCAAATTATTAAGCGCGTTGTCAGTGGTATGTTTTTTTCTGTACAGAAAAATCCTAGGGAATGGAGCATTAAAACTCCAACTTTACTTATTTTGGACCACCCTTGTATACATACATATGTACGTGTATCTTAATGTCAGTTTGTGGCATTACCTTTGTGCTACTTTGCGGCTTTAACGACATTTGGCGGCATTGGCGCTCCACTAATTTCTGCCTGGACATGTGGTGCGTTCTGCTGCAGCTTTGTTGTTATTCGCTTTGTGTGCGGTCATGCGACAGCGGTGGTTGGATGCCTTGCCTGCCTGTATGTGGCGGCGTTGATCTGGTTATATGCTTGGTTTGGCTGCTGGTTAACTGGTTGGTTGGCTAACTTCTTGACTGCGGCAATTGTTGGTCGTCTGTTGCGTTCTTCTTCGTTTTTTTTTTGAGTTATTTACTTGTGGGCACCTGGTGTCAGCTGCAGTAAAGTGTGCCACCTTAATTTGTATGCGAATTGGTGTTAAATGACATGGGAAAGTATTGAATAACCACATATCTATTCCGCATAATACTTGTGCCCACAATGCGTGCGTTAATGAAATTATTGGCGATTAATTAAAAAGAGAATAGTAATTGGTCTAGGGAATTTAGTCATTCAGTGCCTAAAAAATGCGCAAAAATATTCGTTGGCCAATTAAAGATTGAATATTTAATAGTTACCAATTAATTTTTTATCAATAAAGCTTCCTTTTAATGACACCAACACATTGCATTTGAACTTCAGCTGCCATAATACGTACATACATGTAGCTTAATCAATTAATGGGCTTTTACTATCATTGTTGCCATATTTCGCATGCTTTCATAACCACTATGGGGTTGAATAGTAATTTCAATCGTTCAATCGGAATTACAAGTAATACGGCAAAGCGGCTTTAATTACCGGACGGTTAATATTCATTTACCTTTGTGCTGTTCATGCCCTTAGAGGAGCTATTGATAACTGCATTTAAGCGGCAAGGCGTTAGTTGCAGTTAGTGTTTCAGTAGAAGGAGGCACAGGTCAAATGGTTAGTAAGTCGAGTTTGTAAAACCAAGTTTACGCAAATTCTTGGAAAGTGAAAATTTCCATTTGATTCACTTCACTAGGAAAGTAGTTATTAAGAAACTAAAGAAAACAGAATAATAGTCAACTGTTTTGCGTACCAGACCAAAAGGGAATAGATCAAAATGATACAGCAGCTTCAACTCCTCCAAGGCCGGAGGAACTCTTGCTGTTGATCCATACGGAAATAGATATGAGGAATGAAAGACCAACGCGAGTTAGCGCTCAAAGGGAAAGTTCTTTAAGATGAAGATCTCGCAGTTTAGCTTCCAATATTCCACCTTGAGAGATTAGAGCCGACGTGGTCCTGATACAGGTGCCGTGAGCGCTCAGTAAAGGTAATTTCTGCAAGCGTATCACAGCACAGAACTATAAGTGTTTATTTTTTTCCTAATATCAGCAATGAATGATTTCAAAATGGCGGCCGCTGCTGCAAAGTGTAAACGCAGAGAGAACGGTATTGTTCTTGAGTACGATACGAATTCGCGGCACTCCGTTTGGGGTAGTTCGGACCCAAACTCTCTAGGTGAGTCACTTTTTAAGTATATTATAAGGAGATAATAGAAATAATTCCCCAACGAGTGCAAGCGCTGCCACGGAAGGCGTCCTTAGCGTTACTGTGATTTTCCGAATGCGCTGACTGTTTGTGTGACGTCTTGTCCTCGTTGACCGTCAGACCCATTCGCTTGCCTTCTTTATCCAACTTGGAATAGGCCGAACAGACTTTGCAGTTCTTGTTACCGATGATTTCGATGTCATCGGCGTAAGCCAGCAATTGCACGTTCTTGCAAAACATTATTCCTGAGCATTTCAGTTCTGCAGCTCTTATTATCTTCTCCAACATCAGACTACAGAGATTAAAGAAGTCACATGAAATGCAGTCGCCCTGTCTGAAACCAAGTTTGGTAGGAAACGGCTCGGAGAAGTGGTTCCCAATTCTGACGGAGCTGGTGGTATTTATCGCGGGGATGTCAAATTCAGCCATTGCGGCGTACAGGCAACTACTTTTAGTTCTTTCGAAAGCGGCTTTGAAGTCGACAAATAGGTGGTGAGTGTGGCAGCTTTTCTCGCGGGTCGTTTCCAAGATTTGACGTATTGTGAATACCTGGTCTATGGTGGATTTGCCAGATCTAACGCCACTCTGATAAGGCCCAATCAGCTTGTTGACGGCGGGTTTCAGCCTTTCACACAATACGCTCGATAAGACTTTGTAACCTATGCTTAGATGGCTGATCCCGCGGTAGTTGGCGCGAATGGCGGGGTCACCTTTCTTGTAGATTGGGCAGAGCACACTAAAATTCCAGTCGTCGGGCATGCGTTCATCTGACCATATTCTGCACAAGAGTTGATGCATGGACCTTATCAACTCCTCGCCGCCGTACTTGAATAGCTCAGCTGGTAGGCCTTCAGTTGTAGCAGCTGGGACATCGACTCCGTCATTATCGACAGGGGGGGTCGGGTTCGTCTTCTCTACAACTTTCAGAGCTGTTACCATTCTTTTCGACGTTAAGATTTCCTTGCATTTTTGGGCGCACATTTTTTGCTGCATTTTTTGGCTGCAAAAAGAGAGTGGTCCGAGTCGATGTTTGGACCTCGGAGTAATCGTACGTCCAAAATACTGGAAGTGTGCCTTCCGTCTATCACAACATGATCGGTTTGTTTTCTCGTTTTTCGATCTGGAGAAAACCACATAGCTTAATGGATCCTTTTATGCTTGAACCTAGTAATGCATGTTTGGGGACCCGGAAAAGTCGATCAGCGATGAGCGAGATGTTGATGAATATCGTTTTGCTGCGGATTGTGGCTAGACGCTCGTCCTCCACTGGGATGAACGACAGTACTCGGCGATGAAGTCTCTCTCCCACCACAAATCCAACACCGAATTTGCGCCCCTTTACATGGCAGCTGTAGTAGATGTCGCAAGGCCCCAGATAATCTTTCCCTTTCCTCGTTCAACGCAGTTCTTGAATGGCGGTGATGTCAGCTTTTGTCTTTGCGTGGACATCAACCAGCCCATCAGAGGCACCTTACCCACTAAGGTTTCCTCAAATCGTAGTACTTTTAATGTTTGCTGTGGTCGTCTTCCGATTGCCGCTTGCCGGAGCCGCTTGCTCCAAGACAGACACCCGCTGGCAGCCGCACCTACTGGTGAACAGACGCTGCAGGCTTCAATGAGCCCTTAAACCGAATAAGTCGGAGTGGCCCCACCGAAGATCCCACTCTTTCTGCTAAAACTACACTCGGATTGGTTACCGCATCTCGCACATGGGTTGCTCACGTTGCCCAGAGTGCGCGAACGAGGATGCAAGAATCGAGATTGAGTATAGCCGTGCAACTGTAACTGCATACACAGCACAACGACTATACCCTATTGCACTATTTTTTTTTATCACAAATAATAATATTCTGATATGGCGTTCATGAATTTCCAAAAAGAGTGTTTTTATGAACCACTCAAATGTGTACGTATGAGTGTGAGGTTTGTTCTTGACTACAAAATAGATGGTTGCATACCTGTAAGCATTTCCTCACTGTAGGGACTAAAATAAATGACACGGCCTTTTTTCATTCTTGATTTATTATAAATGAATTAATTTTTACATGATTTATGTACAGAATTTACAAGGCGAAATTCTTTGATTTCAGCATAATTTTTTTTTTATAAATTACGATAATGTGAACATGCTTTTATATTTATTATTGTAATTTTGGTCATGATTTCTGACTAACAATAAGCGATTTTTGTAGAGAAAATATGAAAAATAAAACCGGTTTATACGGGGTTTTCTTAATGTGTAAGTCGGGAACCGGTTTTTTCAAATTGCCATTTTTCGAATAACCCGAAAACTATTTTTCGAAAAAAGGCGAATAATCGAACATCCTAACATATATACTTATATGGTAGCGTAATCTTACTTTTCCTAGTACATATAAGGCGTTTCAGGCTGAAATATTAGCAACTTCAGACTACGCAAAATTAAACGTTGAATAGGTTTTGAAAGGCGCCTTTCTAGTCATCATTCAAAATAGTCAATAACCGTCTGGGACCTTTCAAACAGGACGATAAAATCCAAGCTGGCTAGAGACTGCTTTAACCTGCCACAAATTTTAGCAACTAAAAACACTGTAACATTGTGCTGAAAGAAAGGTCGCCGGCGAGTTGTCACGAGAACGAAGGTTATGTGCCTTTTCAGGACCTGAACCATTCTGTGGCGTCAGTTGGTCCTCTTTGACTGAGTGTGTACACTCCGAATGCAGCAAGTACTAGGATCGGTGAGGGACCATAGACAAGTTAAGCTTTCCAACAGAACGGATATTATCTTAGAAAATATATATAACATCAGCCGACTTTCTGGATACCTCACCTCACTTACCTCACTCTAACTAACTAATTTACTTAAGTATATATGCAAAATATCTAACCAGCGAAATACATACTATTGCACTTGCATATTTGCATATATGTACAAAGCAATTCACAGTAATTTTCTTCTTCTCTATCAATTTGCATTTAATTATTCTTTAGTACATATTTGTTCATAGTTCAAAGTGGCTTAGACTTCCTTCAGAAAGCAAACAGGTGCACTTCTCCGTTTTCAACCCATGCATAACAATATACCCTTGGAGAAATTATCGACTTGTGAAAAAAATTTCTAGTTCAAAACTGCGACTATTTCGCTAATTCCAAACCACACACGATGAGCGACATCTGCAAACAACACTAAAAGCTTAAACAGACGACAGCGTTGATCCGGATTAACTCGGACTTAATCCGGATCAACTACAGTTAATCGATCTGAATCATAGCTGCCGTCTGTTTATGCTTCAAGATAAATGAATTTTCATTCCCAGTCGTCAATATGTTTACCGTGTATATGTAGTTCGATGTCCAAGCTACGAAACCAGGAAAAAAGTTTAAGCGTAATATTTTTCTCTAGCAATATGTTTGGTACTACAGAATTTCCCTACAGGGTAACCATGCACGTATATGAGACGCCGTACTTCAGCCAGCATTGCTCATGCAAACATGCATATGTCCCACCAAATTTCCATCTTTTGCACGCTAACCAAAGGACGCTCCGCCACGCCTTGCATCATTAAATTTTTATATATGCAAATTTACATAATTTACACGCACGACATTGAAACCCCTCCTCATCAACAGTGACCGGCTAATCAGCTACATCCATTTGCAATTGCTTATCGGCTCAGCGTCACTCAACTAAACTCGACGCAATGCTGCTACTCACTTCCCATTTAAATATGGCTTAACCCTTTGGCTAAGCGCACAATAGGTGAACATGGCAGCTGCAATTAAAAGACTTGAATGGAGGCAAGCGCATGAGCAGCTTTTTTGTTGTTACTGCCAGGACTGGAAATTAGAGTTGATATCCTGCCTTGCATGCGTATAAATTTAAACACAATTTGGAATAATAATTATCAGGCGGCCCCAGCTATCATTTTACCCACATGCGCCGAAGAGCCAACAGGCATTTGGGCGGGGTAAGCAATATGTCCTGCCACGCTGGCCGGGTGTTAAGCGCATTCAAGTTCACCATAAAAAGGTGCACAGTAGCTGAATGCCAGTTTGTGTGTGCTTGATTGTAAACCGTCTGTTCACTCGCAAAAATTATGAGGTGTCAAGCTGCATTTTTTGCATCCTATACATAAATGGCTATTTATTCGATGTGTTTCTATCGATTAGATTGTGTCCGCTGATATGTCGAAGAAAATTTATGCGCGAGCATATGTTTGCAAGTGCAGATGTTTGCTGTAAAAAAATATTTGTTTTTATTGATGAATAATTTCGAAGGAAGGGAATATTCGAAATAAATTAAGACCATAACTTTCCTTTAATTATATTTCATTATTTTGATTGACGCACATAATAGCTTGGGTATTTTGTCAATAAGTATTTATGAAGTGCTAGATGAGTGATGTCCTGTATTTACCTTAGTTGAAGTAGCATCAATAAAAAAGAAGAGAATGAAGGCAGAAAAAACACCTGCAAAAATGTTAAATACTTGTCAGCCAAAGCCGAGAAAGACTCTTTGATTAAAACCCCTTTAATTTTGGTATCTTTTTATATAATACGCGAAGTAATTTTTTGTCCCCGACAAAACATCTGTACCGTTCGCCCGATTTTCAAAATGGGGTGTCAAATTAAAGCGCTTGGCCTGAATAAGTATGTGCAAACTGGTTTTAGTTTTTCGAAAAGAGTTGCCACCTGTTGAACAGTTAATCTCAAATGATTTAATAATCAATGCCATCACATCCGCACCGTTCGTTCGACCTTCCGAAATGAGATGTCAAATTAAAAGGGTTGCCACCTCATGTCGAATTTAGTTTACTTATACACAAGTTATATGAAGTATCAAAAGATAGATGTCAAATGAAGGAGCGTTAAGAAATCTTTACATTGAACGCTAACAATATTTTTGAGGTATTGGAAGAGGGTTGCCACCCGCTTAAAAATAAAATAATTATTAAAAGATTGGTATCAATCGAAGTCGTTTGAAAATTTTTTGTTTGTGAACTGTATTTGACGGGGTTGCCATGTGTTAGAAAGGTTAAATTCCACTTCATTCATCGCTTAATTAAAATATGTATTGCAATGTCTGGCGAAGGAGAGTTAACAAGGATTAAGCTTAAAAATACGTTTGAAGGGGTTACCACCTGTTTGAAAGGCCTTATTTAATTAGCTAATACAAAAATTGTGTGAAATGTAAAAGTGTTTGAGAGTCTAAGAGTGTTAAGAAACCATAAGTTTAAACATTTGGAATGTTTGAAAAGGGTTGCCACGAGGTTAAAAAGTTACATTCAAATTATTCAAAGAGTTGGAAGATTTATTAAAAGATGGGTATCAATCGAAATACGCTTTAAAAGGCTTTATTCTTGAACTTTATTTAGGAGCGTTGGCATTTGTTCGCACAATCAAATTCAAATTAGTTAATCAGTTTATTGAAATACATGTGTATCACAGTGTCAGTTGAAAGAGATTCAAGAAGATTTTAGTTTGAGAATACTTCTGAAAAGGAACTTAAAAATGGGAAGTAAAATTAAGGACTTTAGCCTGTAGATGTGTGATAATTCGTGTGAGTATTTTGTTCAACAAAGACGGAGAGGCTTCGTGGGGCTACAGGTGAGCAAAATTTATGTAAACCTCTAACTCACTGGGTCTTGCAAGGTATTCGCTTTCATTGAGCAGATGGAACAGCAGACAACTCGTGGGACTGTGCGCTGCTCACTTCTAGTGGCATGAAAACCTGATTGTCTGATAGGCATGCATGTCTTGAAGACATTGGCTTTTTTTTAAGGAACGCAATTTGGATTTTCTTTCGGCTTTTTGTTTTGCATTTTATTTAAGTTTTGCTTGCGTCGGTGAATTTTCCTCTCAAGTTTGAATCATGGAGATTCGTAGATTGTCTCAAGAGGAGTTAGCGTACGAGGTGGAGGCTCGGACTTCTCGGTAGCGTCAGTAGAGTCTATGAGGATGTCGTTGCGTGCGTCGAGGTTGCTAGAGCGAAGAGGGTCGGTGGAAGTCTTCAAAGATTATCCTTTTAATTAAGAAGAGTACCAGCCCGCATTTGAAGGGAAGATTGAAGATATCGAGAAACTGAAGGGCCAATTGGGTAAGGGCGCGAAGCCGTCGATCGGGGTCAAGGCTATGACCAAGCTTGAATGGTGTTTGTCGCTGGAGAGCGAATTGCTACTACGCTTGGCCGACCTGCAGGAGGCAGGCGGCGAGAGAGACGAACCGGAACGAACGGAGGATCGGGAGCGAGATACAGTGGTGGAACCGGCAGCAGCACCAGCCAAGGTGAACAGCGAGCGGGCATGCGAGCTCTTCGAGCCAGTCTGGGCTGAAAGGATTGAGAACTTGTGGAAGTGGGACGTGCACTTTGATGGCGAAAAGTCGGGAATGTTGGTCCACGCATTCCTGCAGAGAGTCGACAGTTGAGCGAAGTACGTGGAGTGACCAGTGCTCAATTTTTTCGCGGTGTGGTCGATTTATTTTCGAATAAGGCGCTTTGTGGTTTGGGTTGGTTAGGCGTTCGTTTAGTAGTTGCAATGAGTTAATTAGAGAGTTATAGTTGGAGTTTTTACTCTGCAACTCCGATGATTTATTGATGGACGAAATTCGGAGATGGACTTAGGGTACGAGTACGGTAATGAGTCCATAGGTGTATATGTTACAGCGATGAAGATAATGTTCGGTAGGTTGCAGGAGCCTTTGTCCGAAAGTAGGATGTTGGGGATCGTTAGGACAAATCGTCTGCCATCGCTGAACTGGTCACCTTGGTTAGGAAATTAGAATCGGTTTGGTCGTCTGTCAAAGCTTTTGCTCCTCCACCGAGCCATACGACCAAGGGCTTGCCTCGGTGGGTTGTGAGGTTACGGCAGTAGCGGAGCCGGAGAGCAGCCAAGGGTTTAGGGCGGGGTCTAATACCCAGTGTTTCAACTGTAAGGCTTATGGTCATGTTTCGGTAGATGTCAAGAAAGTAATTAAGTCTTTCGGCGATGGTAGGCTTGGGGTCATGATGCGGTGTGTGCCTAATGGTACCCAGGCTGACGTGGTCCGGGTTTAGCTGGTCGGCGACACCACATCCCATTCCAGCCGGAAGTTAGGTCGGAAACCAAGTCGGAGCCGAAGGCGAAGGTCGAATTCGAAGTCAGAGGTAGCGGTTTGTCAGGTCTGGACGCATTTTTATGATTCCATCTTTTCTTTCGAATTAAAGATTTTATTATTTTTCGATTTGCTTAATTTTTCGATTCTTTATGCGCAAATTGCATTGTTTGGCAAAGCATCCATTTTTACCACATTTCACAGTTCTTTATTTTAGAGCATTTTTAATGTTTCAGCGAATGTTAACATTTTTCCCACCTACCTCTCTTGAAACATTGTGCATCGCTGCCAAAAGGCTCAGTGTTCCGCCTTGGTAGAGAATTGTTACAGAAACGAGCTACTGATGGCGTTAACAAACAATGATTTTATACATTTGCAAAAAACACATTATTTTAGAAAGTGAATCCCACTTTGTCTTTCCGACAAATATATCGAGCCCTAACCGCCAAAATAACGTAAGCCACATTTTTTTCAAAATTTTTTTTTTTTGATGCAGAAATACTCCTAGAACGTCTAGAAGCATTTCTGCATCAAAAATAAAATTTTGAAAAAAATGTCGCTTACATTATTTTGTCGGTTAGGGCTAGATATCATCGTAGTGTCAAAAAATGCTCCTTATTCGGGTCTTAATAATAAAACCCAGTCTTAGAACTCAGGGCCCTTTAACCGTACGAATTTGTGATCTAATTAGCGCTGACTTATATTGGAAGGCTAATTAAATATAGAAAAGATTGCATTGGTTGGGATTGAAAGTGATGAAATTTTTCTTTAAAATTAACTAAGATGTAACAAATTGCAAAACATTAGAAACCATCGGTATATCGATATTTTCCTGGCGATGTATTATAGCATCGATATTAGTTTTACCGATGCATTGTTACTCCACGAAATTTGCATCCCTAGCCAAAGCGAATTTTTAATTTTTTCTAATTCTCTTTGCATACACAAATCCAAAAAAGTCTAACCAAAATAGTATCGCTGCATTCATACCAAACGAAGCAGTTCACAGAGAATTGGCATAAAAGAAAAAAGTTTGTATTAAAATAGAGTATGTATGTGTAGTAGAGTGTGATTAAATTGAGGGAAATTTAAAAAGAGAAAGAAAAAAAACTAATATATACCCGCAGCTTCCAAATAAAGCCATGGCGATGTTGCAAAAACTTTCCGCCACTCAAACAATCTGATTTTTTTTGGAAACTTTTCCATTTCGCTTACATGCTTCATTATAAAATTATGTAATTCGCCATTTTTATGACTTACATTGGCTTACTTTTATTTTAATTGCATTTCCCGGTCTTCCAAAAGTTGGGCCGGAAGCTGCTTTCATATCGCTATTTGCGTGTATTTTCTGTGTGTAGGTTTTTATTACATATTTTTAGTTTTACAAATTTGGCTTTACTGCGGATATATGGGAATGACGAATTTTATTAAACCGATGCATGTCCTATTGTTTTGGTACTCAGTACTACTGCGAAAAAAGAATAATTTGAATCGGATGCGTGTTCTACATATTAGGTGCTAATCAACTGGCGTAAAATAGGGTAACAGCCTTTGATTATTTTATTAAACCTGAGTAGCAGAAAGTAAATTAATCATAAATTTTTTTACTTACATATGTGCATATTCTTCTTCAAATAGTTTGGCGCTGTAATCGTCTAAGCGATTTTTGGCCATGTTTCTGTTCCAAATGCGTTATTTTGAAATTCCATGCGAAGCCAAGTTCTTCTCCACCTGACTTTTTTCTCTAACGCCGGGTTCCGAGATGAACACTTTCAGGGCTGAAACATTTGTGTACAAGACCAAGCCAACAGAGCCTCTGTATTTTAATTCGCTGCTTTAACAGCTCATCTTTCCATCGTCTGCGGTATTCACCGTCTTTAATGCGCAAAGACCCGTAAACCGTCCTCAGAATCTTTCTCCTGAACACCCGAAATGCCACTCCATAAAATTTTTTTCATTTTACGCCATAGGGTGTGATTTTTAGACGCCGAGAAAAAACTTTGTTTCTGAATAGGCTACTCAGTCTAAAGTTGAAAAAATTGATTGCCAGTTGCTGGTTTTTACACATATAAACTAAGTCGTCTACTTTTTCGAAATTATAACCGCCAAGACGGCTCGGATAGGTCCTTCCCAATTCTGAAGAGGCTGGTGGCTAAAAGCGACTTTGAAGGGGACAAATAGAAAGTAGGTGTCGATACTATTATCGCGTGTCTTTTCAAATATTTGGCGTATGATGAATAACTGGTAGATTTATCAGGTCTAAAGCCACACTGCGACCTTCAGTCTTTCACACAATAATGTCGATAGGACTTTAAAGCCGATGCTTAGAAGGCTGATCCCGCGGTATTTTGCGCATATGGTGGGATCACCCTTCTTTTGGGTTGTACAGAGCAAACTTAAAAGCCAGTGAGCGGGAAAGCGTTCGTCCGACCGTATTCAGCGCAACAATTGGTGCATTCACATTATTAACTCCTCGCCGCTATACTACAACAGCGAAAGCTATTCGTACCTCGTCAAAATATCCTGATGGTGCATCGACTACGTCGTCTTCCATAGGGCTCCGGGTTCATCTCCTCTGATCGTTTTTTTGCCGTTACCATTCAGCAGAATACGGAAATGTTCGCTCCATAATTAAAGCACGCTCTTGCGCATCGGTCACTTGGTCGCCATGGTTTGATTTTGATACCCTCCTTAAATCGGCTAGCTTTCTGATAAAATTGTTTCCTATTGCTCAGCATTTAAAGCTCTTCGCACCCCCATATTTCGGACGCTCCCCGTATCAATCCATTGCGCCCGGTCACAGTGTGGCTTTGTAGACGGCATCTTTTTTCTCTGCAGCTTCGCGACATCGAAAAAAAATATAGAAAAAGGTTTTTTTTTAACAGCTGCCGTTCCTCGGCAGGCAATGACGAACCTCCGAGTGTACTTCTGCCATGAAAAACGCTTTGTGTGACAACATCAAGGCGCACACCACAAGTCAGAGGAGAAGCTCGGCCAAACACTAACATATGTGTAAGCGCCAACCTATTTTTATTATTATTCGTTACATTTCCCATCGTACAAGTTGTTATTTCGGGCTCCCTGAAATCCGACTACTTTTTCGGCGGCGGTGCGTACTGACTGGGAAATGCAGCTTCACTGTTCGCATAAGTCGATCTGGCCAAAGAGTAGATGTAAGAGTCGAATTTTGAAGATACTGGCAGTCTGTTGCTACATACGTATATAGCTGGGCCCGAATCGCGGCATTCGTGATCGAATTATTACTCGTTTCGAATTGAATAGAATAAAATTCCATCTGTTTTCTTCCTAATAAAATTTAAATTCACGAAGCGCACTCGCTATCGAAGGCCGTAATCCGAAAATTAAATTTCGATTCGAGATGCGCGCGATATCGAATGCCGCGATTCGGGCCCTGAATTCTATTCGCAATCATGTCAGTTATTTATTAGCTGCTAAAATTAAAGACCTTTCAACAAATGAGTTCGTTATAAATAACCCTTTGCATGCAGTGAGCGTGGTAGGTTTTACTTTGCATTTAATTTTTTCAAATTTTTTTTTGTCTTTCTTGTTTAGCTATGACAATAAAACTCTGTGGCTAAAAAACAAACAAAATCGGCTACAACAACAAACACCTAATCAATGAAAAAGTTACAGACGAAATGAAATTAGGGATGAAACGATACGAGTAAATACAAGCACATACTCGATACTTTTCGTTCGATACCAAGTAATTTTGGTATCGATATTTTTCTACCAAGTGCTGAGTAGATATCGAAAAAAATACTCGTATCGAAACCCGATACTAAGGAAAATATTTCTTCGGAATTTTTTTCGCCCCTGTTCAACTTAGCTCTCACTTTGATATCCAATTTAGATTCATACTGCAGACTAGCCCATTCTTGATTCGATTTGACAGTTCATTGTTTTTTAAATATTATTTTCCTTTTTCTGGTTTGAGTCCATTCGCTCTTGCTATGACAGCTGAGTTCGATAAATTTCCGATTAAAATTGAAGAGGAGAGCATTTTTGATCTGAGTTACCTACAAATGAGTAATTCGCTCTTAAAACTTTGTATGGTGAATTACGAATGAGAGAGCGAATTAGGAATTGGAGAGGGGATTTTCGGTCGCTTTTCGCTCATAAGTTTTCACTACGAAACTCACGATAAGGCTGGATATGAATAGCCCAGGGATTTATGGAGAAAAGTAGATGACAAATGGAAAATGTATTCTGGAAATCGTTTGCATTCATCACTAAACTTATGGTTTTACTATGTAATGGTGTTTTATTTATTTTCCGCTCCTACATTATTAACCCTTATTAAATATTCGGTGTATAGGATTCCCAGAGGATGATTAAACATAAAATTTAACTTAGCTCATACGGCATACCTTAATAGCCGATACCTACTCGTGCCGATACTTTCGATCCGATATTTTTAGGTAGATGTCGATACTACTTCCAGCCAAAAGTCTCGATTCCTGCATGGTATAGTTGCATCCCTAAATGAAATAAAAAGTTAAAATGGAATTAAAATGGGATTATTTGATTATTCATAATTTTTTCGAAACTAACCACGCGTTGCACTCGACTGCAGTAAGCCGCATTTTTTCTCCCTTTTTCCATAACTAATTTCGTATTTCATGCTCATTTGAATGCAAATATAAATGGCAACGAGAAAGTACGTATGTATGCTAATTACATAGCGCAAGGCTTTTCAATAGAAATATGAACAAAAGGTACGGTATACATAAAAAAGCCAAAAAAAAAACTGATTTTGTGATTTAATTAAAATACAAAATAGTAATACAAAATGCGTTGAGTTTTTATAGCAAAATCATACCACTAGACTACTTACTGCATTAAGAATGGCGGGAAATTGAGTCGATTATTTTAGAAACCCGTAATGCGAAAAATGAATTAAGATTAGTGCATTAACCCGGCAGGAACCATTGCCGTAGGGCTGTTAAATGGAATGGAATGCAAGTCTTTGTATGTTTTTAGTATTTACCTTTTATTTTTTTCTTCCACTTTTTGTATGTTCTTCAGAAAAAATTAAAAATTCATAATAAATAAATGGCTACCTAAAGGTGAAATCGACAATAGAAATAATCAACTACAATAAAGCAATTCATCTTTATTTTCACTAGCCATCACTTACAAAGTATGTCAACTAAAGTGGCAATAAAAATTTTATTAATATTCCATTTAACATACATACATACATATACGCTTATAACAGCAAATGAATTCGAGGATATGGTCAGCTGCCGGATATTCTGTCAGCAAGCCGGTCGCAACTAAGTCACATAAGTCACAGGAAATCTCCAATGCATTCTACCGCACCGCGCCCATATGTACATATGTAGGTGGATAACTGAGAAAACGTAATGAATAACGAAAAGTTAAGCAATAAAACCTGAATGGGCTAACAAATTAAGAAGTGGCCACATTAGCCACCAGCTGCTCCATACAAATGGTTAGTCGTTTGCTGCATGAGTTTTAGTTTGTGCCTAAATATATGTACATATGTATATGAATATCTTTAGCATTTAAATATGTATATATGTATAGTTAGAGTATATGCTACATGCATTGTAAATGCTCTCTTGAATATTTAATAAAGGATTTCCATGTAAAGTGTCCTCATGGCTTTACCGCTCGAACTTTTGACAATTTTAGCCATTTCATTGACGAGTGGCAAACATAACCATAACCGTAATGGCATTGCCAACAAGTTAAGGGACATAAAAGTTGTATGTTTAAGCAAATGGTAGTAACGCTTGAACATAGACTAAATTCGTAAATGTGTTGGTAGGTATGTTGTTTGATATATATATATATTTTTTTTTTGTTCCTGAGGGCAAATTACCTGGCTTATTTCACAGCTTTTGTCGTCATAGAAAGTAATAACCAAAGCCAAAAGCCCAGAAGGCACATTTTTTTGTATAAGTTTACTTAAAATTAAATTATGGAAACAAAAAAAAAATGCCAACAAAATAAAACTCCTAAGCCAAGTAAAAGTTGCTATGGGATGTCAAAAAAGCCATGTTTACTAGAATGACGCGCAGAAAAAGTGTAACTGCTCCAGCTTAGTTAGAAAGCTTAACTTGAAAGTTGTTTGCCTTAAGCACAGATCACACGATTTGTAATGCATTTGCACATTTGGCAGCCACAGAGTGGTGTCATCTAGAAACTTTTGCCGAGAATAAGTTCAGCTCAATAAAATCTTTCTAAGAAATACCTCTTTGTAACTATGAAAAATCGTGTGATTTCTGTTTTAGCTACGCCTTAAAACCGGATAATGAAATTCTCTTTATACTGTTTTATTTGCGGCGCGATTTCGGGGCATTATTTCCCTTTACCAGCACGATATTTTCAGTATGCTACTTATAGAAACTTGACAAGTATCCAGTAAGTTCACTAGTAAAATGTGTAATCTCCACCTTTTCGCGTCTAAATCTCCAATTCTTTGCAACAAAATTTTTTTTTTCATAAAATTTAAAAGTTTGCTAAGTGATTAATAATAAAATCTCATTCCAACAATTTATCACATTGCAAAGTCGGACCACAGATCAGGATGCTGTGAAGAAAATACAATTTTGGCTGCTATTAGGTATTAGGAAATTCTTAAATCCATTGAAATAAGCTCTCAAACAAGGTGCTGTATTATAAATTTTTCGTATGGAAACCGACTCGGTCTAATGTGCTGCCTCTCATTCATCAGCATACCTACCACAAGTTCTTAGGCTTAAGGGATATATTAAAATATGTACATTTTTCTAAATTTGTATTACCATTTGTATTAGAAGTGACAAAGTTGAAACGGAAACTTTTAAGCACAGAAGGCTTTGGTTATCATTTTTTTTAAGAAGCCCAAAGAAATATTAGAAAAGTTATCAAATCTCTTAATATAATATATCCCCTCAAACGCCTTTCCTATATAAAATCTATTAACCTGTTAAGCTAAAACTCTAATACCCGAAATTCAATTTCCTTTTATTATATTTCCTAAAATGAACAATTTCTCATGCAAACGCTTTAGTTCGTAGGCATAAATAGTACTTATTTGTACACTGCTTGGCATTATGAAATCAACACGGTTTAGAGAGTAACATTAGAAAGGAAAGGAAAATCGGAAAGCGAATCACATGTACAGCATGTCCTCCGAAAAAAATAAATAAAAACAGTTTTGGGCGATTCATGCCGCATGTGTTGAAAAATTTGCTACCTTGCGACAGAGCTGATTAATCTTGCATCAAACGAAAGGGATCTGTGAGCAGTAATTGCTCAGGACCTGATTAATTAGAATCTGATTCATCACCCTTTTTGATTAAACAGGATTAAGACAAATTAAAAAGTGATTTAATCGATTAATCGCACATCCCTAGTTGTTACCAATAACAAATAAAAAATAAATAAATAAAAATTTCAATGCCACATATGTACACACGTTTGTCGACGTGCCTCCATTTTGTTTCGTTCTGTTTCATTGCACAGACATTTTCATTCACTTAACGTGCAATCATTTCAATCCGCTGTGATTAATGATGGACATTTGGAGAGCAGAACTGTCATAACAGAGATAAATATGGAGCAGCCAATAGCGCGAGTATATAAATCGCTTCGCCGAATGTGTCACATTTCAACAAAGCAGTTATTATTTACGTGGCCAGCATAAAAAAGCCTATAAAAATAAAAATGAGTAGGAAAATATAAAGCCCAATGAATATGGATAAAATATTATTATATGGACATGAGTAAAATGCTAAATAAAGAATGTATGTAATAGGAATGACGTTACAGTCCATCGTTACGGTTATGATTATGACTCACCTGTTGCAGAAATGGTGCTGTGTTGGTACTTTGCAATATTAATTTTAATATTTAAATGATTGCGCATATTTGGTGTCACCGTCAGCTATTTGCGGCAGCCGAAGAGATTTAATTTACTTACATATATACATACATACTATTAAGTGACTTGCGAAAGGTTACAATCTTTTCAAAACGATGAAGAGGGAAGCAAGACAAATTTTCTATAATAAAAAGAGAGAACACGAAAAAAGTGAGTGTTACGAGCTTAAAATGCTGGCCGACAGGAAGAATGTACGAAAACTCTATTTGAAAGTAAAGCCAATTACAGAACGTTTCAAAACCAGAGCGAACTCCAGTATCAACAACCTCGGCGACCTGGTGACCGATGTGCTGAAAACTATATTATTTAAATTAGGAAGGGAAAAGTTCTGCACCTTAAGGAATGGTAACAGCGTGGAAGTCGGTGCAGAAGAAGGTCGAGTCCCGTCGAGTCAAAGTACCACCGCGGAGCTATTTGAGTAAGGAGAAGTGGAACTGATAAGGTGCATGCATCAACAGCTATGCAGATATGGAGCGGATGAACCCATTCCCATCGATTGGAATTTAAATTTGCTTTTCCCAACATCAACAGGTTGGGTCTGATAAGTGTAGCCTTAGAACAATCGTGGAAAAGATCCACACGAAGAGGATTGACTCTCGCTTTTGACAATTCAAAGAGAAGTTGCTTTTTTTGCCGACATGTCTGAACTTGGTCGTTACGAAAGCTTTTGCTATCATGCGCTTCTCTGTCATATTAATGCTATGTTTTAATGCTTGCCTTGGTAATTACAGTGAGCCAATGTACAATCGCTTTTCAACCAAGTTATTGTTTGATTTTTTCCTGGTAAATACAAAGGTTTTAAGAAAAGTCATTCAAGATGAATATTTGAATACATATTAGCATTCCTGCCTGTAGCTGAACGTGAAGGGGGGTTTGCTGTTATTTGTTGGCTGTCAGCAGGTTCGGGTTCCTATGCTGTCAAAGGCTCAAGTTGAACATTTGAAGACACATTTATAGAGCGGTTGTAGCCGAATTATGAAAAAGATGTACTGAATATGAGCGTAGTCAAACGAAAAAATCGGCAACCAAATAATTGTTCAAAATAACAACCATGGCATTGTTAATATTAAACAAAAATCGCTTCGTTTTCTTTTCAAGTTTGCAATTGGTATTATTAACTCATTTTTGTTTGATTTTCATCAGTGTACGCAAAAATTTTTACTATATCGCATAGCCGATCGAGAGCCAAATCCCATTGAAAATAGCAAAAAGTATTAGTCACACTGAGCTTCATAGTTTTGTGGTATTAATCATAAGTTTAAAATAATAAACTTGTTTTTTTCTAATTCCAAAGATGCGCTATTAAAAAATGTTTAAATGACTTCCGCGGGCGAGACAAGATAAAACGTTTCAAAATCTCTAAATTAGGCAGTTAGAGTATTAAGAATTAGGAACTATCTCTGAGATGCATACATATTTCAGTGAATAAAAAAAAACAAGACTGATTCAATTAATTCCCATTAAAACTTTAGTGCCCTGAAGTCCTCTATGAATTGGCAAAAAATTGGCAGTGCTGAACTAGTGAGGTATTAAACTGGTATGATATCTACAACAATTGCGCTATTCATTGGCTTTTAGGCAATGTTGAGCAATAAAAAAAAGTAAATAACGACGCCATTACAACGACAACATGCTTCAACAAATAGAATTAATAACCTTTCCTGTATATGCGCAGCCAAGCGTGAAACGTGTCCTCAGTCGACTAGTAAATATTTGCTATCTTAC
>NW_023458561.1:43603414-43681664 GCF_013731165.1 Rhagoletis pomonella | reverse complement strand
TTTTTAAAAACTTTATGTGTGAACCCTCAAAAATTGTGCTTAATTAGTTTATTTTAGAGCATACCTACCATACTAACCGAACCTCAAAAACGCCTTAAAAAGTCGTAAAAAGCGGACCGATGAACGTAGCATTCCGTAATTTTGCCTATATGTTAGTAATAATTTCGTAACTAAACATCCAAAAAATGGGAGTTATCGGCTTATTTTAACACATACCTCCCATGCAAACTTAACCTCAAAAACGCCTCCAAATAAAATGAATGCCGTAATTGCTACATGAGGTTACGGGAAAAGTCGCAAATATGCGCAGATTTTTTTTCAGAAAACGATAGAATATATTAGGGTTTTTATTTTTATTTTTGTATATTAAGAAGGCGAAGGAAACATAGTTTTTGTCCATCAAAAGTGTTAAATTTACCATTTATAAAGATTCAGTTTTGTCTACTTATTATATTTATTAAAATGTTTGGTCGATTACTCTGATTCTTACTCTACTATTTTGTCTAGTAAGTGCTATATTTTCATATGAACCTAAAACAAAAACAATAAAGACAAAAGTTATAAGCAAAACACATTGCTTAAGTAAAAAAAAAAATCCCAAACAGTTTTAGTTGAATAGAAATCTTCTGATTTTTGTTGCTTTTATTCTGTATAATACTGCCAATTTGGTATAAAATTATAATGAATTTTTCTTATGCCGAATTTCCACTAGGCATTGAAATTACACAAAATGTATGCCATTTAAAAAAATGCCATGTGGAAATGAACTCAATGGCTAACGTAATGACACGATTATTTTTTAATGCCCAACTTTGTCATTTGTCATTTTTGCCATTTAATGCCTAGTGGAAATCCAGTATAAGGCAAATAACACTTTGTTGGCTAAACCATTCAAATATAAAAATGAAATATACAAAAAAAATTTTATTTTTTTTCGCCGAAATATCACTGTGCTGCGCAATAAATTCTTGGCTACTCAGCATTTTGTTTTGCAATTTTATTTTTCGTCTGCTTTTATGAACGCTTTCCTTTTGCCTTTTATTTCCCTTTGCCTCCTGGCTGTACGTTGTAACGGACTTTCCTTGGCTTCCGCTTGATGCGGCCTGATGTGGTCGCTTCAGTGCTCATATTTATTTGAGCAGACTTTGTTTGTTGGCGCTCCGTGACCACAATAGCCACCACCAGCGACAGTGGCACAAATTGCAGCAAGCGGCTTCCTCTCTACACTGGGGTGTGTTTAACGAAGTGTGCTTTGCGTGCTAATCATAAATGGTTAGCATGAAAATAAAAGAATAATTTTTAGTAGCATTTAGATATTTTTACTAGCAAAATAATAATAAAAAAAACTCAGGATGATATGTGTTTGTTCATATATAGACCTTATTTATATACATATGTGTACATATGTATGTGTGTGTGCGAAACTCGCCATGTCCCTCGCAGTGTGGCTAATAAAAATTAAGCTAGTCCCCACAAGTCGTTTGGAGGACTTTGGCTTTGTTTTTTTCGCACTACTTAATTTGGCTTGCTTAAGTAACGGTACTTAACTTCCTGCCCGATTTCTCTTCTGACTGATTTACTCGCCTTTTATTTAGGTTTTGGATATTCGCTAGTTAAAGTTCTACTATTTCCAACTAAACCATTTAAATATTTGATTTGGAGGTACACTTTTAATTTAGTTTTATAGACGCCGCTTTAATTGAGTTTACAATATTTGTTTTGTGTTAACTACTCATAGCGGGTGAGGATATTGATATAACACTTGCTTTTTTAAGCAGACTTGCTACGCGAATGCATCATTTCTCTACTGGACGTTTTAACTACAATTCCTCGATAACAAGATTGACACTCGAGACGTGTTTTCGGCCTATCACAAAGTGATATCCGGCGTACTTCACTGCACCTTAAAAGTAATTTTGTGCTGTTTGATTCCTCAAAAATATTTTCTCAAGCCCATCAGGTTGATTCTCATATTGCAATATTCAATTTATCTTGTCAATTAAATTAAATTAAAATTTTCAAACAGGTGGCAACCTTCAACAGAAATATTTTCGACTGCAAACCTTTTTAAGCACCTTTATTTTGACAACCGTATTGCAATATTTATTTTATCTTGCCAATTAACTTAAACTGAGATTTTCAAGCAGGTGGCAACTCTTTAATTTTTTCCTCCTATATTTTAAGCTAAACCCCAAGCAATACGGAGGTGAAAACCGCATTCAACTCCATGTATTAGTTTTCGACTGATGCGAGTACAAACATGCAAACAGACAGCAAAACAGATATAGACAGACAATTTCATAATATTAATAGATAAATATTATGAAAGCAATACATGCAGTTTACCGCACTGCAAAAAAACTTAGGTAAGCAAATATAGCAACTCTGCTTTTAAGTTAATTCTAAGGCTGCTTTTGACGGTACGGAAAGAAGCCTTTTGGCAACAAATAAATAGTCTTCTTTTTGAATCAGTTTGACAGTTCATCATTGCTTTCCCACCGAATTGTCTATCCTTCTTTGTTTTGGATTTTTCATTATCTTTTGCTCTGACCACTGAGTTCGATAACTTATAGATTAAAATCAGGGACAAATGGTTGCGATTTATTTACAATTCTCAGTGGAATCGAATCTACAAAAATTGCATACGCATGAGGCAATTCGTACCCAAAACTTAGTAAGACGAGTTTCGGAATTCGGTTAATGATTTGTTAATTATGAATGATAGAGCGAATTGAGGCTGTCGTGGGAACATGATATTATTTCGTTGTAAACCACATCCAGTTTATACAGCTCATTGATTCATCTCTGATATATTCGCCATCGGCAAAGCACCCGAAGGGCCGCCTAACCGGATTTTGTCATTGTCCATGCTTTTTTTCGACACGTCTGAACTTGGTATACCCCCGAATCTAGTACGGCTGCGTAAAAAATCATTGATCACTTCCACGAGCTGCGTCAGAATTGACAAAGTGACATCCATTCGTGTGATTTCTTTAATATGATTTTAGAGAATAAAATAAAGTGTGACAAACAAAATCGCTGAGTAACACTTTTTTACAAGAGCGTTTAATTACACTTTGGAGAAAATCTCATGTTTTGAAATTACACGAAAAAACGCCGAAACGCGTAAACTTAATATTGGGTCGTAAATTATTTATACTACCGTTTTTCTAGATCTGGTGATTTTTCATCGTATGTTTGCTTTATGAATGAAAAAAAAAACTTGATACGGAAAATGTTACTCATACGCCATGCACTAGTGTGGCCATGTACAATATACATAGCTAAGGTGACCATCCGTCCTGTATTATACGGGACAATAGGTCAAGTCCTGGTAATTTATTTACTTTATACGGGACGGCAAATGTTCTGCATTTTTTTTAATGTCCTGTATTCATCCCGTATTCGGTGTTCGGTATTTCGAAGCCTTATTATTAAAATGGCATGGCTATCGTAATTCTCCCCATAAAAGTTATTATTTTCTAATCTGAATGACTGTAATTCGAATCGAGGAATACATAGAGTGAACAAAATATAAATTAAGATTCGACATTTTAGCAAGGTTTGGCTATTTTTCTTAATTTTATTTAATGCTTATTATTTTTTTCTAAAAGTAAAGTTCTTTTCCTAACAAAAACTATATAAAAAAGCAAATTTTCGAAAACAATTTGGTTTGCAGTTTTCGAGCTTAAGTGGAAACTGCTGCTCATTTGCTTATCTCTAAAACAAAATTGTCGAACATAGGTACCTTTTTTGTATGGAAAAAAAAACGGACCGCCGTCAAACAAAAAATCCTAAAAATTAATAGTAAGTCCAGCGACTTCAAAATTGCATTTTATTATACTAAAAATTAACAATTTTTTTCAACAAAGTTTGCGGAGTAAAAACCTCGAGAAAAATATCTTACGAATTTGTGATATTACTATAAGGATGCTTTTCAGGGTTAGTAGATCTAGAATCATTGAAGAAGGCTTTAAGATCTGTACGTTTTTGTGGTAACAATTTGCAAAAATATTTTTTATCGCGTATTCGGTTCCCATAAATATGGTCACCGTAGATAAAGCGTATAAGTAACATTATTTCCTCCTTCCATTTCATGAAAAAATTATTGCACATTTTCATTTGGCTATTCAAAACTTTATCCATCGGTTTACATTGCCAGGTAGGATTAACGGTCACCAATATTTAATATACGATGCTGTAGAAGTATTTTTTGTCACTTATAATGTTTTATTTAAATGTAGACTGTGTTATTGAAGTTTGAATATTATTCACCTAAGTAAGTCAAAAATTAACTACTAGACCCATTTTAATTCATGAAAAATACCAGGCCACTATACAAGTTCACAGCGACAGGTTTCCACTACGCACAAAAAAAAAACTAATTTCCGGTGGAAGTGCCAGTGTATTTATCAGCAACGAACCGAAACTCCCTCCTATGTATATGTGTCCATTTTGATATACGTACATATGTATACAAAACTATGAATGGAAACATACCTTCGTTCGCAACAGTCAACAACTCTTTTGGGTAGAATAGCGTACAAAATTGTTGCCAAACTTATACCAACATTGGTTGAATGCGTATATGCATGTATGTATGTATGTATATATGCATGTCTGCTGGTGTTTTCGAATGCACAGCAACTGCTGTTATGCAGAAAATGTAGCAAATGTTACAATGACCAGGCATTGCAAACAGCTAAAGGCCAATGGCGGTCAGCCAGCCAGCCAGCCAGACGAGTGGCAGCAAGTGAGCAAACAAACAGCGATACAACTCAGTCGAAACTGGAGTGCAGATTGTGGCTATAAGCTGACAGACTCGCACACGCATTATGTACATATGTATGTACATATATGTAGAGTGGCGGCAGAAATAATAGACTCGCCTTACTTTGCAGAGTTTTGGCTATATTTCTTTGGTTTATTTTATGTTTAATATTTTTTTTATAAAAGGCTATGTAGTTATACAATAAACAGCATATAAATCCCCTTTTCCAACTTTATACAAAAATTATAAAAATTCGACAAATTTTCACGAAATTTTTCAAACTTTTTATTAAGAACTTTTAGAAAATTTTTGGTATGCAGTTTTATAGCCCATTCAATTTTATTATAATAAAGGGCAAATTTCAAGTGGCTACAAAGTACCGTTGATTTTTGACAATTTTTTTGTTGACGATGCTAGGCATTCTCCTCCATATAAAAAAATTGTCGAGCACACTTTGTATGGGAAAAAATGCGGGACACCGTCAGAAAAAAAAATTATTAAAAATCAGCCGTATTTTGTAGCGAATTAAAACTTGCACTTTATTGTAATAAAATTGAATGGGCTATAAAACTGCATACCAAAAATTTTTCTACAAATTTTGAATAAAAAAGTTTAAAAATTTGGGTGAAAATTTATCGAATTTTTATAATTTTTGTATAAAGTTTGAAAAGGGGATTTATATTATATGAATAAAAAGTTTAAAAATTTGTCGAATTTCTACAATTTGTGTTCAAAGTTTGAAAAGCGGGTTTATATGATGTTTGTTGCATACCTACCTAGGTTTTTATAAAAAAATATCCTAAAAGTACGGCAAGTCTATTATTTCGGCCGCCAGTGTATGTACATATACTCATATGTAAACAAATTTATAAACGGAATTGATGAAAACTCTAGTGGCTAAAGTGGGGATGACGAACGATTGTTGGACTGAGAGTGGCAATTAAATGAATTTGAAAAGTGCAAGGGTATATTTGCACAGACGCATAGTGAGTATGTTTGCATTGCCAGTAGTATATGTATGTGTGTGTGGATGTGGATGTGGATATATTTTGAAGGGGGAGTATGTGCATGCATTTTGCCATTTAAATGAGCCAGGCACGCATATGTAACGGGTGATTTTTTTGAGGTTAGGATTTTCATGCATTAGTATTTGACAGATCACGTGGGATTTCAGACATGGTGTCAAAGAGAAAGATGCTCAGTATGCTTTGACATATAGACAATAGACTTACTAACGAGCAACGCTTGCAAATCATTGAATTTTATTACCAAAATCAGTGTTCGGTTCGAAATGTGTTGAATGTGTGAAAAGTTGGCAGAAAATCCGCTTTTTTATCGACAAATTTTGTTCAGCGATGAGGCTCATTTCTGGTTGAATGGCTTCGTAAATAAGCAAAATCATGCGATTTGACGCCTTTAGACTATTTTTTGTGGGGCTACGTCAAGTCTAAAGTCTACAGAAATAAGCCAGCAACTATTCCAGCTTTGGAAGACAACATTTCCGAAGAAATTCGGGCTATTCCGGCCGAAATGCTCGAAAAAGTTGCCCAAAATTGGACTTTCCGAATGGACCACCTAAGACGCAGCCGCGGTCAACATTTAAATGAAATTATCTTCAAAAAGTAAATGTCATGGACCAATCTAACGTTTCAAATAAAGAACCGATGAGATTTTGCAAATTTTATGCATTTTTTTTAAAAAAAAAGGTATCAAGCTCTTAAAAAATCACCCGTTAGCTTTACTGTGTTTGTGTATCACTTTTGTATCGTTGCAATAAATGGTTTGCGCCAACAAACGCCCTCCAACAAAAAAAAAGCAAAACGAAAACAAAATTCAAATTTTTGAAATGAAAATGCGAGATTGCTACGAACACTCAGACTACCATACCAGTGAATTTTGTGAAAGTACATACAAACATCTTTAAATAAACATAAAATCGAGTGTCCTCGCCCGCACCTCTCATCGCCTAGAAATCCTTCAACTTTGGTGACTCACTTCAGCACTGCCCTTCGGTCCATATACCTATACATACGTACATATGTACATAATGAGTGCAATGTTGTGACTCCCTCTTCATGTAGCCCCCCTGTGCACTTTTGTTATGCACTGTTTGTCATTTGTCGGAAAATTCATTAGAGTTAAACAAAAGTTACGCCATGGCGGAGTTTTAATTTAGCCAAAAGTTCAACCAACTGCATGAATTTGGCTTTCGCACAAAATATGAGTATACAAATTTCATTCCCGTCGACAAAGTTGGAATGGTTTTCAGTGGGAGGATAATGGAAAATTTGTGCAGCTCGTTGACATTTTGAGTGCGGGTACAATGTGGTTGAGCTGACCGAATAATTTGGTAATTGGAGCAGCAGTTAATGTAAATTTAAGTGAAAAATTTTGTAAATATTAAAGAAATTTTGCTAATTTCAATGAGAAAATGGAAAAAGCTAAGTTAGGTTAAATTAACCTATCCACACCCGCGTCAACCACAGTAGCACGCATGCCTGCGCATGGTAGTATGTGCGACCAAAAATCAGGGACCGAACATAACAGTTATTGATAAAAACTGTCACTGAAAAATTCACTATGAAAGAAATGTTCTACAACTAATTGGTACATACCAATCGATTTGTTCTTTCACCGGGAATCAAATTTGAAAAGAAATTTGTTCTGTAAAATTTTAAAAAGTAACAATTATTTTGGATTTGTATCTTAAAAATCTGCAAATAACAGTTATTTTTCAAATTTTATTTTTATATGTCTTAAATAACAGCTGTCGAAAACTTCTTTTATTTTTTAAGTCATACGTATAAAAGTCATTATCATTTCTCACAGTTAAGAAGGTGTTGGAGAACAAAAGTTGACTACGACTTATACAAATGACTTTTATATGTATAATTTAAAAAAATAAATGTCAGTGACTGATTTAAATTGATAACTTTTAAAAGTAAAAGTCATTGACTGATTTTTATTAATGATTTTTATAAACAATGGTCGTCAATAATTATCCACGATGCTGTTCTGCTGGATGGGAATAAATGATCAGACAATTTCCCACAGAAGGATATTGTTAAAAGTATCCTAGATGTCAAGGGAGGAACCCACATTCAACTCTTTATTTATGAAGGCTTCCTCCATCGCCTTCACGCTAGGGATCTAACGAAGAGAGACTGATTCACCTGGAATATGTGGGAGAGATTCGGCCACTTTTGTCAGTTTTGGTACTAACGTCACGCTGACCACTCTCGCAAGGCAACAGTACGACATATCCAAGGCCTTTTCTTCTGGTTTCTCTGCCTTCAAGGGGTGGAAATAAATAGTTTATCGTCAAAGTGAGGCGACGCAAATCCATTAGTTCACTAACGATGGTTTGGCGAACGCAAAGTCTAGGCCTCTTTTGGGGCAGGGTGGCATTGTAAAATTCTCATTGTCTTTTTTTCCGCCCCTTCCGTGAAATATCGACGGGAACATGACTTCAAGAAAGAGGAACGTCAAAGGAATGGAAAGAGGAATGACTTTAAGCTTTCTTAGTTTTGGAAGATGCACCAAGCCTGCTTTGTTAAGTTCCTAACATGTCCACCTGAAAGGCTCTCTTCCGTCCTTAAAGAATGTTACAAGGCTTGAGCAGTCGCAAGTGCGCCTCAGCTGAAAATAATGAAAGCCTCGATTAGTTCATCTATTTAGCTTTTAGGTAGAATCGTCTTATATTCTTATAAAATGTTCACCCTTGCTCTTCAAAATTAATCGAAATGCCCACACGTTCAGATATATATTAAATAAATTCGGTTGTTGATTTTTAAAAAATTTACCTATTTAAGTAAAGCACGTGTGTACCTAGAAGACCATTTCCTGCCGAAATTTTACCAAATTTCATTAATTACTTGAACTTGTCAGAATCAGTTTTATTTCTTTGTGAACGTAAGTCACGCACATTAAGAAGTGACCAAAATTGCTGCCAAGCAATTATTAAAACGACAAGCGTGGCATTAATAAAAATCGCTTATTTATTATTCCGTTAAATTCGCCCAACAATAGGCCGGCGGCACATAAATCTTCGTACAAAAGTGCAAAGAAATACAAAAACCGACAGAAGCATGAAATGGCAACAGTTGAGTTTTTATTAGCCTGCGAGACGGAAGCGGTTAAGCAAGTGACTTTTTCAGCGGACCGAGGACTGAAGTCAAACAGAGAGATTTACTGATATTAATGAGCATTCCTATGAATATACATACATATATAAATACGCGCTATTAAAAGTCACTTTGGAAGGAGAATATACGGGTGGAGCTTTCTGTAATGGTTTTTTAAGAGTTGCGAACTATGAGTGCTTGCGTACATACATATATATGTAGATATTTTAACAAAGAGTAAACGAATAAAATCTCCTAATTCTTTCGCAGAGTACACTTCAAGGAGTTAGCTACAAAAAAAACACAATTTTTTGTATTACTTATTTAAATTTAAAAATAGCTTTAACAAAAATTTGAATCGATAATTATGAGCTAAGCGAGTCACATTTTTTTTGCGAAAAAATCCTGGATGTGCATCACTGCCCATACAAAAAATATCGGTACTGTGTTTCCATTTGAATTACAAAGTCTTTTATATTTTAAGACTTTCATCAAAATATTTCGTAAAAATATTAAAATTTACGTAAGCTGGAGGAATTTGAAAATCCCTCTAAAAATGGCGTTTTTTATGAATAAAAATAGTTCATTAAAGATTTTTTTTGAAAAAAATCCTGTCAAGCGACAAAACGGTTTAAGCTTAAAAAATTTGCATAAAAATATAAAAAAAAAAAATAAACAAATTTTCAACGGAATCCGTAATCATGAGATTTTTGATGCTGTTTTTTAACTTCTTTCAAAGATCGGTATAAGAAAAACTTGAATAACTGAACCTAAACTATTCCGATTTAGACTTGCTATTTCTTTGCTAATAAACTTATTCAAAGGATGAAAGGGAAAGTTAGGATGAACGAGCGTCATTCCGAGTTGAGTTACGATATCTTTGTATTTGAAAAAAAATTGGGACTTGAATGGTTTTTTTTACATAGAAATAAGAAGAATGGGAAAGTACTTTTCTACTGAGATCCCACAAGAATAGTTTTGGCTCAAAAACAAATTTTTCGTAAATCAGTCTTTGAAAAAGGTTAAAAAATAGCATAAAACATCTCATTATTACGATTCCGTTGAAACGATTTTTAAATATGTTTATGCAGATGTTTTAAGGTTAATCTGTTTTGTCATCTGAGGCGGTTTTTTTCTAAAGGCTCTTTAAGAAACTATTTTTATCCATAAAAAGCTCCATTTTTGGAGCTATTTTCAAATCGCTCCAGCTCAGGTAAATCTTAAGATTTTTCCGAAATATTTTGTTGTCCAGGCGGAAAAACCGCAACTTTTATTGGTGATGCAGTCTAATGTACATTTATCGGGACGGAGAACAGACTTAGATAGAGAAAAATAGTCCCGTTGGCTAAAAAAGGTTTTCTTATTTCTTACCTGAAAACAATATGAAATGAACTTTTTAAAAAGTTCTAAACACGTACATACTCCTGCGACAAGGAATCGATTTCCATGGTCGCAAGAACCGAAAAACCTATTGAAAGTTTTTTGAATTCCATGTGATCGACCACTGCGCGAAATTATCATGGAGTCAGACACAAACTTTTACAGAAGAGCGTCTTTCCTACTTTTCAAGATTTGTGGAATCTTTGGTGTGCTCATCCAGTAGCTCAATTGGCTCAGTTGGCTCACAAAACATTACTATGGCTCACTTTGGATCAGTTACAACAAACACTGCAAAACAAGCATTGACTCATGTTGTATGACTTCATCCTTCGGATCGATATGACCCCACGTACGAAGATTATTGGATTCGCAGACGATATCGCCGTGGTGGTTGTAGCGAAATGTACCTAGGCGATTGAGAGTAAGGCTAGCGGGACCATAAGAAGCATAAAAAAGTGGCTAACGTCTAGGTATTGAAGCCTCGCGGATCACAAAAAAGATACATATGTAATAAGCAGCAATAAAGTCGTATAAACGATAAGATTTAGCGTAGGGTCTGAGTCCATCACTTCCAAGCCCACTGTATGGCGTAAGAGCATTGAGAGCTGTTTGAGAATTCCGCAAAATTTTTGACGAAGCGCCCTTTCTAATCGCTGGAACCAGTAGACGTTCTCGCACAAGAGATGAAAATAATATATAATCGCCTGTCCGAGAAGAAAGGCGTCGTTCTATGGAGATCTGGAAGAAACGATGGGACGACTCACAAGCTCATCCCCAACGTTGAAAAATTCAATTGAATAGGTCTCACGCAGGGTCTAGTTTTCATCTAACCCAGTTTCTCTTGGGTCACAGTCCTTATAGGGAGTATTTTTAATAGATTTTGGCATAACGACTGCCCGTTCTATTCGAGATGCATAGGAATAAGAGAAAACGCAGATCACGTAATATTCTCTTGCCCTCGCTACGCCACTGAGACATGAAACATACTACCGGACAACGACTTACTAGATAATATGTTAGCCTAAAGTGACAATTGATAGATAGAAGATGTGCGCAGATGTTGATTTAAGACAAGTTGACGTCTAGATAGCCATCAAAATACGTAAGAAACTTTTGGGCAAACCAACCGGGAGAAATAGTACCTTGAATAGCAGGTCCACGAGGAGAGTGGTTTGCGGAGAGGTTTTGGTATGTAGGCGCTTGTAACACTATACCTAGGCATTCACCAAACTGAGCAAAAGAGCAGATTAGCTCAAGAAACAGTCGTTGCCGTTTGCTGGATTTCGAAAAAAACGACCCTTATGACAATTTTGCGCTAAAATGCAAAATAGCAAAAATATTTACTTTTGAGGGTCATAGAAAAATGCCTTGACCTCAAAACCGACCTCAGAAAAGGAAAATTTTTGAATATTTATTTTTTCCTTTTTTACCTAAAACGGCATGAAATTAACTTGAAAAAAGGATTTTAAAATGTTTTTTTTTTCGGCTCTTGCGACCAAGGAACTGAATTGTATGACGCAATAACAGCAAAAATTTGTATGTAAAACTTTTTAAAAAGTTAATTTCGTATTGTTTTCAGGTCAACGTCTTTTCAAAGGCCAATGTAATTTTTTTATCCAACGGGTCTATTTTTCCGCAATTCTCCTTTTTAAAATACCGCTACATGTATTTCGCCATATGTTCTCGTTCTCAATATGTTATATTTTGGCAAAAAAAAGTTCATTTTGCACACTGAGCGACAGTTAGAAGTCAGTCATTTGAGTAAAATTTAACGAGTGAAATTGGTTAAGCTTAAGCAAATAACCTTAACGGTAAGCTAGGATTCCTTTCGTCTAAGCAATGCCTGTACATGTGTATGTGTGTATGATAAAGCCATACCACCCTAATGCGTTCCAAAACTCTTAAGTTTAATAACGGTTTTATTCATCACATTTTGCAAACTTAAATATTTAACTACGCAAGCGACCTTATTTTGAATCCCTAACCATTTTGTGGCGGCTTATGGCGTTAAGGAAAAAAGTTTCAACATTCTACCCGCCATTGGCCACTCTCATCGGTTGCGAGCGTCATTCGCAAAACGATTTGAATGCCAAAAGCAGTATTCGATTTCCGTCACAGTGCAATGGGCATAAATAGCACCAGCACACGCGAGCGTCAAAATGTCTAAACCAGCAACCAGCGACACGAAACTGGCACGTGAGCTACGCTGAGCCTCCTGCCCTGTGCGTAAACAACAACGAAAATACTTCACTTCTGCCCGTGGTATCGTCTGCAGCATTCAATGCCGCAGAGTGGCTGACATGCGTGTGCATGAAATATGAATTTAGCCTAAACCAGTCGCCAACCGCCAGCAGCTGAGACACCAACCAACACCACTAAAACCACTTAATACACCAAGTTTTCTGCAACGAAACATTTTCAACTTTGCCCACAGCTTTCAATGGAGAGTTGTTTATTTTCATATTTTACTGTTTTCCTCTGACTGTCGTGGCACTGATTTATTTGTTTAGCTGTTATTGTTGTCACTTTTTTTGCCACTCTTCAACTTGCAAACTTTTACTTTTTGAACTTTTCAGCTGCTTGCCTACCTAACACTGCTGCTGCTGTTTCTAATTTTCTAAAACTTTTTTATTATTTTTTTTATTTTACATTTTTTTTTTGTATTTTGCCAACTCTTGAGCGGTATGCAGTCGGCACGCGGCAATTCAATAGCGTACAAAGCGCTTAACGTAGTTTAGTGCAATTTCTAAATTAGCCCACCCACTCCATTTGTGAAGTTTTTGCGCCTTCGGCTAGCTTGCTTTTCCACATCTCGGGACAATTGACGCGTTTTTCGCGGAGTAAAAAGTTGCCTTTGAACTTTATTTTTGCTAGTTTCTTTCCAGTGCTCGCGCTTTTGTTGTGCACTTTCTCGTTTTTTCGCTTTGAACGCCCTTGGAGAGAAAAACTTTTCATAAAGCAGTTGCTTTTCTTAAGCAAATTTAAAAATTTTGAGATACTTTACCGTTTGATCCATATTTACCTTTTGTTAAAATATTTAAATTTGTTTCTCATTTGGCTGCAAATTAATGCAAATGTGTCAATCGACATATATCCTCATCCTTGTATTCACAAATGAATTGAACCCTATTGAGGAACTCTTCTAATGGCTTAATGATTTCTAAATGATTTCATCATTTAACTCATTAAATATCTCATTGAAATTGTCAGCAATGTCGAAGAATTTAAACGAGTAAACCAAAATATATAACCGATTATCATTTAATTGATTTTGTCAAGTACAAAGTGTTTTCATAAGGCAAATGGGTTAAAAGATTGCAAACACTGAAGCACCACTCGAACGACAGCCACTAAGTAGATTAGTGCTAACGATGTCATAAAGGGGAAAGAAGAAGCGAATAATCAGTAATGGGATGAACGAAAAAAAGAGAAGCAAAAACTCAGGAAATATTACGCTTTATGAATAGTGGAAGTAAAAAGAGGATAAGTCGTGTAAATTGTACCTACACATGTATGTATGTAGATGCATTAGGGTGGCCCCAAAAAAAAATTAAGTACGGAATTTTAATGCACTTGCCGTCTAGAATTTTTCTATACCGAAAAAAGTATACCGCTGTTTTTATTTTGAAATCAAAAAATATTTAGAGGTCGCTCAAAGCGCTCCAACTTTTACATGTATTTTGTATAGTAAAGCAACAATTTTTCGTGGAAACGGAACAGATTTCTTGAAAACTGGCATAACAAATAGCCAATTGTTTATTCAAACATTTTTTAATATTAACTATTTTTAATAGGTCCCCTGAAAAACCGCAAAAAATGCAATGGGGGACCCACAAAAAATCGTTAGTATTAAACAATTTTAAAATAAAGAATTGGGCATTACTAATGGCCGTCTCCTGAACAGAAACAGAGTTTTCCGATCAAAAAGTATTGAATTTAAAAAAATTCTGTACTATTTCTACGATTTTTTTTTCATGTATATACATACATGAATAACTTTGAGCGACCTCTAAATATTTTGTACTTTCAAAATAAAATTATGGATTTAGGTTTTTCGCCATTGAACAATCCTAGGGTGTAAGAGTATTAAAATTCCTACCTAAATCTTTTTACTTGCATTTTCGGACCACCCTTACGTACATACATGCGCATAGCAGGTTAGCACACAAGCAGCTGGCTGACTTTATGCTAATCAAATATACTCATCCTCCTACGCCCCGTAGATTGACAAACATCAAAAGGGTAAACGAATAAAATTGGAAGTAGCGAATAAAGCAAAAATAACTCAACATCGAATCCCTTTTAACGACGCAAATCCGTAGAATTCAATTCAAACCGACAAAAAAAATACTAAAATTACGCACAACTGAGTACATACATATGTACGCGTTTTCATATGTCAAGGACTTAAAGGAAGTGCAACGATGATGAAATAAAATGAGGACGGGCCAACAGTGCAGGTCACGACGATTGGGTGCGAAAAGGTTGAATTGAATGGATGATTATTTGCAATTCGACAGCTGCATCCGTTGGCAAGGATAATGCGAAGCAGAAATTCAATGCGGAAAATAAACAGACAGACAAACGAAAATTTTCAGCAAAATGTAGTACGTACGTACGAACCTTCCTTGCAGGCAGGCGTACACATGCACCACGCACCGAGTTATCGAAATGTGCACACAGTTGTCTTGAACGGATGCATTGAAGATTCGCAGTATCTGGCAACTGGCTGGTGAAATGCATTAACGACAACGACGAATCCAAAGGAATGAAAACGAAGGGGAGAAGCAACAGCGACGACAGGCGAACGAATGCCAGCTGCCTTTGCTGCTGCTGCTGCATGTTGTCGAGGGTGATTTTTGCCAAAGATAGAAAACAAAGCTGGAGTATAAAGAAAGCAGTGCAAAGTTATTCATTGATTTCCTGCAACAGGACAACGACAATAATATTAAATGATGATGATGAACTTGTTGTTGATAAAGTGAAACGAGTTGTAAGGCAGATGCCATTCATTCATTGCATCAGTTGTGCGAGTGGCAGCTGAATGTATGAAGCAATGTGCGAGGATGTGCCCCGGAAGAATTCATATTTTCACAACATAATGTTGAGGACACGTATACATAAACGTTCCATCCCCCATTTTGTCCCCACTGACGTTGCTGTGCGCACTCTGTCGGCAATGTAGGGCCCATATTTTAGTCTCCTATCTTTCTTGCCATACAGATTCATGTTAAAACCTAGTCCCACACAATGTACTCCTGTAGCTACAAAGTTCTCATTCGAGAACTGATTCTCCCAGATCGTTGCGGTTACCTGACGATGGCTGTGTTCGGATGAATCATTGGCCCAAGTGCATATCAGCGAGTTCACCAGACAATACACACAGTAAGATCGCATGACGCTGAGCGACTAACCTTCTGGAGGATGGAACAGGTTGCTCTTCAAGTCGACACCCATGGGCGTACAATGAAATCTAGGGCGCCCACAAACACAATGGATGAATCAAGTGCACAGTGACTTGTCTGGACTAGCGATGAACGACTGACGCAATTTTATATTTAACCCTTTTGCAGTGTTTGGTCTGCAATGAACCCTTCCTATAATGTTTTGGGTAATTTTGACCCAATAATATAAATTAGTCGGTTTTAACAAAAAAAAAACGATATTTCAATTTGAATTCAGTTAATATTTTATTTATAATTTGCAAATACTTTATCGGCAAGTGTTCAAGTGTTACTGGTTCAAAGTTGCCCTTAAATACTAAATAATAATTTGGGTCAAAATGGGTGAGATTGACACCTCTTTAACACACTCGGTTAGTACCGCTTTAAAGCAGTTCAAAGCATTGAGCACAAAGTTATACCGTACGCAAAATCTCCGACTTAACTCAGACTCCGTGCGCGTGTCTTGCAGATGCATAATCGGGAGCAATTTTGACTCTTTCACTGGAAATAGTATAGGGAAATAGGTGTTGTCATCAGCAACCTGAACACGTATGGTTTGTACAAAGAGTAGGAAAATCATGATTTTGAAATATAAAAAATTCCTCTGTCAAAGTGTGAGAAACAAAGAAGGTAAGTGGCGTCGCATGTTTCACACAGTTTGCTTCAATTGAATATGGAAGGCACGTAGCTATGAATGCGTCTTCTTCATATGCACATTGTATGTAGATATGCATGTACGTACATTTTTGCATAGACAACCAGCAATGCCACAATCGCACATGCCAGAATGCGCTGCAAGGATTTGGAAAAGCTGAGATGGAGAGTCAATGCATTGTTCTACATGCATAAATGCATTTGACCTCTCATTATACCAACAGTGTGTGTCTCAAAATTTTGTAGGTATGTATGAATGTGTGTTGGTTTATCAAAAATTGGCTTCAAGATGATGGTTTCAACCAGATGTATGAATATATAAAAGTGTGCTATTTCATTTGTATGAATGTATTCATAAGAAATTGCTCGCTCGTTCTTTCCTTAAATCACAACCATTTAGTTAAGTATTTGACGAGGTGGAATACCTCTGCGTTCGAAAACTATAAATTATTATATAAATTAGAAAACACGAAAAAAAAAATTAAATAAAATTAATTAACTAAACAGTGGCACCAAAGATCCCTCCCTTGCTCACCTTAGCATTAAAAGCGCCGAGCACGATTTTGATTTTGATATGTACGCTGCAAGCGCTCATAGAAGAGATCATTGAACGCCTCGTCCTTATCATGCGTCTGGGCAGATTAGCGAGACGTTGAAGAATTTCGTTTTGATGCGGATTGAGGCTAGACGCTCGTCCACCGGGGTGAACGACAGTATTCGGCGACTGAGTCACTCTCCTACCACGAATCCAACACCGAATTTGCACTCCTGTACGTGGCAACTGTAGTAGACGTCGCAAGGCTTCACTCTTACCTTGCCTTGCCCCGTCCATCGCATTTCTGGGATGGCGGTGATGTCAGCCTTTGTCTTCCGGAGGACATCAACCAGCCGGACAAAGGCACCTTCCCCATTAAGGGTCCGCATAATCATAGACCTTTAAACGTTTGCCGTGGTCGTTATCAGAAAAATTGGGTCTCATCCGAGGCTGTTTGTTCGTTTTCATTGGGCGGGATTTTTTATGTGGTGGGACCCAAACCCGGCGCCCGCGAAGTTTTACGCCTTTTCACTTTAGCTCGCTCCCAAAAAGTAGTTTTTTTTTGGCTCCATACAAATTAGGTTCACCTTATTATATATGTACATGTATATATGTATATATTTATTTCGAAGAAGAGATCTGCTACGATTTTCGGACTTGAAGATTTGGAATCCCGGGGCAATTTCCACCAAATGTGCATTAGAAGAAAGTTGGCACATTTTCAAAAAACCTATTCGTGATTGAAGGCAACTGTGCGGACACTTCCTGCTGGGCACACATGAATGGGCATTCCGCCGACGATTTTTATCGCAGTTGCAGAGGCGAGGAAGTAATTTTAGCCTGATTTCAAAAATTTTCAAAATGTTGCTTTTTTGCGCCAAGGTTAATAACTGTACCGAGTTTAGTAGAAATTCATGAACCGATTACCGAAATTTGGGCGTAGGTAGGCGGTGCGACGCCTGTTTTGCAAATATATTTCTTAGTATCATTTTCTGCTTAGTACCATTGCTTGTATCTGTTTTAGTGAATTACCTTAAGTAGTTACTAATTACCGTTATACGTGAGAAGGGTTCTTGCCTGATTTAAAAAAAGTGGTTTCTTAGTGGGACTCTATGCAACCCAGTTTTTGGTTTTCCAAAAATTTCATAATTGTCTTATTTTGTACTAAAGTTCTACTTCTCATTTCCACTTTCTAAAATTTAAATCCAATATTTTCCGAAATATCACAGTTTTTGAATTTTTCAAAAATACCGTTATATAGCAGGAGGGCCTGGTTATTGTTCGATTTTGTCCATTTTCAATACCAACCTACTTTCGATAAAGGATCACCTATTTAGAAAATCGCAATTTTTCTCCAGTTATCGTGTACACGGACGGACGGACGGACGGATAATCGGAGATACAGACATAGCTTAAAAAAATTAAAAATTAAATAAGTATACTTACTGACTAATTAGTTGTAAATCTGTTTTTGTCAAGAAATATGATTAGTATTTTTTTTTTTAATATCATTTCAATTTAACACGGTCTATAAAGAACTGCACATTACCTTGACTTGAATAGTCATCTCACTTTCAAAATTAATCAAAACTATTTTATTATTGACAAACTTTCGTAAGTATTTAGGTCATGTGTTTGTGTAGGTAAAAGTATGAAATTGCTACTGCGGCATACTTTGGCCGCATTCTTGCATATGATCTAAGATAGAGAACGTCTTGCTATACCAACTGACACATCATTTCGTCTGTCAAAGATCCTCAATTCATTTCATTTCGACATTCACATTCAAACTACATACATATATATGTCTACGTATTTGTTCAAAGGTATTATGTATATTTCAGCAGAGCAGCAAAGCCTAAATACGTCACTCGTTTTTCATTTCTAGATTTAGAAAGAAAATTTATGCAGAATGCAGATATGACCCGAAGACAAAGCGAAGGTGATGGAATGAATTTCAGATACGCACATACAGTGAAGTTTGTAAGGCCCACTCCAGTTACACTCTTTACTTTATTCGTGCTTCTACAAGAGTTGTTTTTTTTTGCTCACACAATGCGGCGAGTGATTGCTAAGGATACGACAAGGACAAGCTTGCGAAGATAGTAGTTAGAATGGTTTTTGTGTGTGTAAGTGTCGGTGTGATGGTGTGAAAAATAGTGCAACATTTGTATTCATAATTCGCTTTTGACCTCAATAACGCATACAGCCAGCTTTGCCGGAGCACACTCAATTTTGTGGGATCAACACGTTTTGCATTGTTCGTTAGTCGGCTTTGTTCTTCGCCAATGGCATAGGTATTTCTTTTTCCTGGAAAACAACTATTTTATTTTTATTTTTTATTTTATTTCAATTCAATCAGTACCACAAATTGGATTTGACATTGAGTTGAATGTGGTGCATTGAGTGTACACTATAGAATTTTTGTGTGCAAACTTTATTTTGTTCTTCGAATTGCATACGACTAATTATCGAGGCATATTCAGCAAGATAGAAGTGACTTCGACACGTTTAGATTTTTTTTTTTTTGTTATTTAATTTTAGCAATTTTTGTCAAAATATACATAGTTCGTTCTTTAACAAAACCCGTATGAATCCAAATTTCAAACTTGGTGCAATAATTACAAAAAATCAATAAACCTTCGTAAAAATTTCGAGCTGTTTGAGTCGATTTCTTACAAAGATTGAGACTATGCATTTGTTTCCATATAACGATTAAACACAATTTATTTTTATGTATATGGAAGGACACCGTAACATCTAGGAAAAAAAAACTAGAGTAATTTTCAACCATTTGAAACGTGCATTTTATTCGAAAATCTAACCAATAATGGATTCAGTAATACAGCATGGTATATGAGAGAAAAACTATTGAAAGTGATGGGAAAAAATCGATGGGGGGGGGGGGTTGGAATTTTAAAATACCGAGGCACCTGTGGGGGCGAAGTTGGCTATTGATTTGTTATCATTTCGTTCCGCTAAATTCATAGCTTTAGATGCTTAATATTACCAAAAGAAGAGGAAACACAGTAAGATGACATAGAGTTAATAATATAATTTTCGAAAAAAATACCCATATATACATATACTTTTATTTTATCAGAACGAATTGTGCAGGTTTCTTGTTTTTTTCCACGAAAAAAAATTACAATGCATTCTTGGACCACCATATTTTAGACAGTAAACTTTCTTAAACCTTTTTAGTTTCATACCTGTATTGCAATATTTCGTTTATTTTATCAATTTAAATAAATGCATTTTTTCAAACGTAAAAAATATTTTCGGCAGTAAAATTTCCTAAACCTTTCTAGTTTGATACCCGTAATGCAATATTTAATTTATCAAATCAATTAAATTAAATTAAAATTTTCACTCGGGTGGCAACCTTCCATACAAAAACATTTTGGCTTTAGGCCTCATTGAACCTAATTTGAAAGCCATCTTGCAATATTTGCACTCTGAAAAAAGCATTTCCTTAAATCAATAAAGCAGTATCATCATTTTCGAGTTACTGCTTTTTCCTTATTATTATGAAAAATTTGCTCAATTTCTAAATTTTTTCCTTAATTTAAAAATAGGGCGTTATTAATTTGAAGAAGTAAATTTACTCAATATAAGTAATAATTTCATCAATATACGTAATAATTTCCTTAAATAATTTTGAATTTTGTCAGTGTTGTTAAGACAAAGTTTATTGCTTTCCTGGCAAATGTCGGCTGTGGCGTCGCGTGAAGACTACTGCTTTAGATTCTGAGATCGCAGGTTCGAATCCGGTTGGAGGTGGTAAGTGTAAGGTAAGTCAATTATTTCAATTTAAAAATAACATAAATAAGACATTTTTTTTAAATACAGTTAAAAAAAAAATAAATAAAAAATAAAAATAAAATATTTTAAAAAATTTTTTCTGCTCTGGGACTCGAACCTTGAATCTTTCGACTAGCACTCCAGAGCTTTGCTCTGTCGGCCATTGGCACTATTTGAGCGCCGCGACCAAAATGACATACTTATTCCTTTCACGGGTGGCAAGTAAATTTTTCTTAAAAATTAAGGAACTGTGTTTTCCTTAAACTGAGTCAAATCGTTTACTCATATTAAGGCAGCCATTTTCTTAGAATAATATACTTTTTTCCTAGCATCAAGGATTTTTTTTTCTGCGTGTACTTTACGCTATCAATTTACGTAAACTAAAAATTTCAAACAGGTGGCAACTCCTTTTTTTTATATTTCATTTTGGGCCTTTAGCAAAACATTGCCGAAAACTTCATTTACTTCCATGCATTCGTTTTCGAGTGATGTGCGTACAAACATACATACAGACAGGCAGATAGAAATTCTATAAAAATTTTGATTTGGCTTCTGTTGTTCTAATAAACACCCCCATATTAATTTTTTTAATAACTATGTTTTACAGACATTGGCTTGTTAAAATTTCATTATATGTATAGATTATTGCACGGGACACCATTATTCACCGATCAGCTTGGATCAGTGGTGGGCCATTTTTCATTTCTCAAACACAAGTAATTCCACTGCGAAATGCTGCCTTATACAAAGTTTTATTTGGCTTTTTTTTTTTGTTTTATTAAACGCCCGTGTCTCGTTCAAGAAAAATCACTTCATTATTCCTGTTGGTTGCAAAAGTGCTTCGCTGTTGCTGTAAATATTCTTGAAGAAATATATGAGCATTTTTTTTTCTTGCGGGCTGCATAGTAATTTAAGAAGTTTTGACAGAAGGAAATTTTTTTTTTCATTTCTTTTGAGTAATTTTTTTATGAATTTTTCGTTGTTCTTGCTGCAGACAGCCCTCAAGTCTCTAGCATATGCTTAAAATCACATTTCATTGACTTAATATACATAACAATTTTAATTAAATACATTTGTATGTATATAATGTTGTGCTGGCATTTATAAGAAGTTAATATGAAGCAGACAATTCCAATTAAGTAGTATTACCTGCTAAATTAAAATGTGAAATTGAGAAATTAATCACCACAACTCGAATAGAAATTGGCCTTGACATTGAGGCTTTATTTTCTGGCTTTATTTACCGCATTCGTGTATACTCGTGTCAACATACATATGTAGCTATTAGGCGCACTTCACTGACCCTTAGTTTGTCAGCAGCGCACTCAGACATACATTGTTGCAGGCATTATCTTTGAGCTCAAAGCTGACACTGAGTACTCGTATTACAAACAACCCGTGTGGGCTTTTGGTTTTTTCACTTAAAAGCGTCAGATTGAAATTGATCCATGGCGTCGAGACAAAAATGCAAGCAAAACATTGCCAAAGCTAAAAAAAAATACTCCGACGTTTCAAAAATCGAACTCTCACAAACATGAGCACACAGAGGGGATTAAGGTACAGCTGAATTGATGCAGAATGACAAAAAGTGACGTAGCCCAAAAGGAAAGTTGTACTTCAATTCTAAACGAGAAAAATTTTAAACTTTCTAAATTCTACCAAGGGTCATCGAAGAAGCTTAAATCTATACATATAATAAAATTTTAATAGACCGATGTATGTACATTATAGATATTAAAGAAAAATTAATATGGGGGTTTTATTAGAGCAATTCGGTTTCTAAATAAAAAATTTTTAGAATTTTTGTCTGTCTGTCTGTATATTTGTACGCGCATAGCTCGAAAACTAATGCATGAAATTGAATGCAGCTTTCAACGATGTATTGTTAGAGGTCTAACTTTAAATACATAAAGAAAAAGGTTAAAGAGTTGCCACCTGTTTGAAAAATACAGTTTAAGTTAATTGATACCATAAAGTAAATAGTGCAATATGGCTGTCAAAAAGAAGAGATTTAAGAAGGCTTACAGCCGAAAACGTTTTTGTGGAGGTTGCCACATGTTTGAAAATTTTCATCTAATTAACAAGATAGAATACATATTGCAATATGGACATCAAACTGAAGAGGTTTAGGAAAGTTTACTGCCGAAAACATTTTTGGAGCGAGTTGCCTCCTGTTGAAAATTTTTATTTAATTCAATTGGTAAAATAAATAAAAAATTAAAATACTGATATCAAAAAAACACAGAAATACTTTTTAAGGCGCAGTGAAGCATGCCAGATATTTGCTAGTTTCACATGATTCAATAATAGAAAGGTTTTTGTAATAAAACAGTCTTCTCGCTCCCACGCATTAAATCGGCTCCTTTACTTGTGCAGAATGTTGCACACTCTACAGTTTCTAGTTATATTGGTAGTAAAACAAAAAATTCTTCATACTAAATATTCGTTGGGAGCAGCTTTATTAGCGTAAATTTCTGGAACAAGTCTGATTTCAACGATACCAAATTTATTTGGCGCAGGTAATAAACAAAGAAGATATAAGAGGTTTATTTGCTTTGTTTACTTATATTTTTTTTTATCACTTAATACTTAAAACCCAAACGTAGATCATGATAAAATATGTATATCGAATTAAAGATAATAGCTTGTACCTTCTAAATAATAAAAATTTCTTTACCATTAATCATGCAGTTTTTTCAAAAAAGGTTATTTCATGAAAAAATAACATATGTACGTTTTTTAGTGGTTTTGGTTTAAATATATTAAAAGAATTTCAATTATGTATATCAGCTGAAAGATAAATTGATTATTTTTATGGTGACGTTATTAGCTTTTTAATCGGTTATGTGGTTCATAAGATATTAATGTTAAAAAAAATCAAGGAATTTAATTGTAACCTTATAAAACGTCTTAAATTTTACTTGCGCTAAATAATTTTGACATGGTTAAAATTAGCGTAAAAAGTTCTATTGATCTGAATTTTTTGTTTTTGCATAGTTGAACGGTTTGTTCCAGGAAATGACGAATAACTTAGATTAAAAATCTATTATTTTACGTATTGCCTAGTATTTCCATTAGAACACCAAATATATTGCAAATTCACATATAATTAGTAATACAGATTTTACTTCTAATTGTATACTTTGCGAACTTTGTTAGTACCTTTCTACTACCGTTTTTCGCAAAAGGCGATCACATCCTTCCCCTTTCTCCTACTTCCAAAATACAAATCTAGATAAAGGAGTGTCAAATTTTAGCTGTCACAAAATACATAACCTTGTGTTATTGAATCATGCTAGTTTCATATAAATTTTTTATGAAAACATCAAAAAAAAATGATCATCTCATTATTGTTTCTTGAGCGACTACCCTTAAAAACCTCCGCCTAAGACCCAAATCGATTCTTTGCATCTCGTAGTAGTATCCTCCGCCAATGAACTGTGCGCTGAGCATTGGATCCGACAAGTAAATACAACCCCAAATTAAAGCACCAAACAAGCCTAGAATATTACCTCGAATGTTGAAGATGACCACGGCAAACGAACGATTTGAGGACATTCACCTGGAATGCCTGGCTATGCGTGAGCCCTTGCGACTTTTACTACAGCTACGACTTAAAGGAGCATACATTTCGTGTTAAATTTGTGGAGGTAAAGAGGGTCCGTTACTGGCGGTAACCGCGCTGGACGAGCATTTACACACAATCCTCATCAAAGCGAGATTCTTCAACATTCTCCTTCACGATATCAAAATGGTGCTTAGAGATTTAAAAAAGGGTGGACAAGGAATGGATCGTTGGTCCACCCATCGGTCCGAGAAACAAGAAACCCGATCAATGATGTTGGGATAGCCGAGGACCAAACACCGAAGCAAAAACTCTGCATCAAGCAACACAAGGAAAGCGTAACGCACAATAGACCGCCAGAATCTTCGCCACTCCACTATCATCCCTGCTATAATAGAGTACTCTTTAATAATCCGATATACGCAAGGAAGTGCCACCACATATTCTGCTCATTGCTACGGATTTTATGACTGGTATGACGAAGAATGGCACGCCGCATCGATACATACAGACTATTCGTTGTTTTAAAATCTGCTTTCGACAGCCTGAAAATAAGTTGTCTCTATGCCGCGGCGTCACTTCTCTCGAATGTCATGCCAGAGACTTTATGGTAAAACTTGGGGAATATCACCCAAACTGACGTATTGGTCTTCCAAGTGTCGTTATTAGATATGCGGCACTGACCTGTTATCCAAAGGCCAAGCAAGCTACACCGCTTGCGCACCTGTTCAAACGGATGCCCTCGGTGTGATTACAGGCATTCCTCCTCTGTCTGTTAAATTTATTTATTTTAAGGCTTTGAATAAAAATATTTTTACAAAGAATACATAAATCTAAAACTATATAGAAATTAAAATTAAGGTAGAACTAACATACAAATTTCGATTGAAAAGGAGGCTTGCTTGAGCGCTCTAAGGCTGCCCAATGTAATTAGCATGAAAAGTGAGTATCTGCGGGATCACACTGGCAGGTTTGGAAGCCATTCCTGGATGATTACCGCTATCGGGTTCACCGATATCTTGCTACCAAAATTATAAGAATTCCTGATGGGACTGCTGTGAAGAGATAATTCTATCATAGACAAAGGATCCCATATATGGTATACCAATGGATCGAAAAAGGACGACGGGAGTACTTGGACCAAGTTTCTAGAAAAGTCTGCCAATTGGCTAATACCCAACAATATTCCAGGGGGAAATCTTCGCAATCGAAGTCTGTATTCGAGAATATCTTTGAAGAATGACAAACGGATCAGACAATCAAAGAAATTTATAACTCCTTCCTGGAGGAACTCCAAAAGACGCATTGCTTTGGAAAGACCAGGTGAAGAAGGAGTTGCCTTCATTTTCAATTTCGATAAGGCGGCAGTGGGCACCTATGAGAAACTGCTGGCGTACTTTTTTTGCCTCGGCCATAAACGCTTAGGCCCAAAAACTAATTTGCTATTTACAATTAAGTCAACATAATTATACTTACTTTAAATATATGTATTATGTAACATAAGTGTATGTACAAATTTAAGAAAATTTCTCACCGACCCTACATTTAATCAAATTAACTTCAGTAAACATACAAAATATGCAAAAAAAAATCACGACAGCCGTGTAAAAAAATTGGATACGACGTTGCATAAAAGTGCGAATGTATGTAAGTACCAGTATTTTTGTGCATTTGCAAGTGAATAAAAAAAAAAACGAAGGTTTGTATGTATTCATAAATTTGCAGTAATACTACGAGGTCGAAATCGAAAAGCAGCTCTACAACTGCTAAAGAGCGAGCTGTTGCTGCATGCTGTCAGCGTAACCGAAAGCATAACAGAAGGGATTGAAAAAATGCCAAAGAGCAGGCAAAAGTAAATTTAAAAAAAAAAAAAAAACGAACTGCAAAAATGTTTGCTGACAGCTTGAGCTCGGCATGCAACAAACATGCAAAACAACGCAGAAAAAATTATTTCAGAAAAAATTCGAAAATCAAAACAAAGATGCAAAAAGTTCCCACACCCGAAATTACGAGTTGTGGAATTTGGTAGGCGGTACCCCTCAACCTATAAACAACACCACTAAAGCCAATCATTGATGGGAAAAATCAGAAAAACTTTACTGTGAAAAAAGAAAACAAAAACAGAGCTGCACTGGCTTACACAATTAATTTTGTTTTAGTTATTTTTGTATTGCTTTCTCGTTAGCGTAAAAGTCGGATTTTCAGCTTACGTGTAGGTATGTATGTATGTATATCTTTGCGAGACTACCCTGCAGCAGCTTAGCAAAGCGTCAGTTCCGACACTCAAATTTAAGAACTGTTTCCGAACTATTGCAAAATGAATGCTGAGGGGGACAGTTGAAATTAGCGTTGCTCTATGTAGTTGCGCTGTCGTCAGGGGTTCTTAAATTTATTTAATTTAATTTCAACACACCGATAATGATTTCTTATGTTTTTAGCTTGCACGAACAATTGTGCGTACAACGTCGGCAAGGCTTTTTCACTTAATAAAAGTGTTGCCAGATTTTTTTTAATTGTAAATTCCAGTAGTTACTAAAATATCGCAGTTTTCGTATTTCTGAAAATTACCGTTATATGGGAAGTGGGCGTGGTTACAGTCCGATTTCGCCCATTTGCAATACCAACCTACCTTAGATAAATGGAAACCTACATACCAAATTTCGTTGAGATATCTCAATTTTTGCTCGAGTTATCGTGTACACGGACGGATGGACAGACGGACGGACGGACAGACGGACAGACGGACAGACGGACGGACAGACAGACATGTCTTAATCGATTTCTCTATTCATTCTGAGCATTTATGTATACATTTGTCGATATCTATCTCGATTCGTTTTGGCTGTTACAAACAACCGTTATGTGAACAAAATTAATATACCCTTGTGCACATGTGCGCTCGGGTATAAAAATATTTCACAATAAATCGTTACTAGGCCAGAAAATAACAACAAAATATTGATGATTTTTCTTTAAGGAGCTAAGTAGCAAATGATTTTTTTTTCACTCTTTGCTTTAGCTCCGCTCCAGCTAAATTCCTTTACTCCTTAGCTGCTTGCTTCTTTGCTCCGCTCCGCTTCGAAGTCCTGATTGAAAGCATTGATTTGAGATAGAACCAGGTGCCGTCTCCTATCAAGCTACATTAGCGTGCGTTCTGAACCAGTTTGATTTTCTGCAGAGCACTATTATCTTTGGGTATTAACTTACTTACTAAGGAAAAAAATATTGCTATTTTTTCAATTTTTGCTGAAAAAATCAGAGTACTTTGCGTAAAACCAACATTCACAACTTCAGGTTGCAACAATAGTTATTATTGTGGTGACACGTTACCGCTGAAATGGTTGTTGTGATATTGTGAAGGTTCCAATTACGACACTCGTAATTGAACTGTAAACATACATATGTACATGCCTACGTTTGTAGATTCATACAGTCAGTGTAGTAGAAGCGTCTTCGCTGTAAATTGGAAAGTATTTGCACAGTTCGATTCAAACAAATACATATACAACGTTTTCAGTAAAATGGATACCCACATACTTTATCGGCGACGGTTTTGTATCTAAAATTACGTACATTACACCAATTTTAGCGCAAATTTTTAAGACAATCGGCTTTCTTAAAGAAATGGCTGAGGAAATGGCCAGACGCAGCTAAAAAATTTGAATCGGCAATGTAGATAATTCTCTACAATGGATTTGGTATCTACTGAGAAAAATTGTTGATAATACCACGGTCACATCAAGTGATCTATGGACTAAACTGCTAAGTCAATTTTATCCAACTTTAACCAAGCCCGCCCTCCGCTAGAGCGGGCAGCTTGTTATGTTCATTTACCACGGTGCGACCTCGGGCTGTGAGTAAACATTGAGCAAGAACTACCAACCCCCCAAAAATACAGGGTTTTACGACAAGACAACAAGAAGAGCATGATCGAAGCAAAATAAGCCGAGAAGGACTTAGGTCTCGATAGCTTGGCTAGCCTGAGTGTGTCGGATAAGGCCAGCGAAGGTTATAAAGGCATGGGGTTGGAAGGCGGAAAGTAGCACCCAGATGCTGAAGATCGCTATTAGAGGAGAAGTCGGTGGACGTAGCGGCAGTCAGTATAGAAGCCATAGCGCTCGTCCGGAGGAAAGTTCTCAGGCCTGAAGGCGAGTTACTTTGAAGTGCACTATGTGAACTGTGAGGGCAGAAAGAATTTATACTCATATATTTTGTCTAATTACAGCACTAAAGACTTGCCGGTTGTGGCCATAGAAAGAAATGAAGAGGAGGTTGTGATCCTGAGATCCTGCTACATGGCGTACAATATTAACGATCCAGAAAAAAGTTTAGAAGGTTTATGGAGGAGAAGAAGTGCAGAGGACGGGACGTCGACGGATGAGAACGCTCACCATACGCTTTGCGGGTGTACTGACATCAATGAGCGAAGTGAGTCTTCTTTGTTTCCTTCTTAATAGAAACTTAAGTATAGCTAATAGCGACAAGGTTCTCACATAAGTACGTTCTTGATTTAACTTTTTGTTCTGAGCTTGGCGTAGAGCTGACTGTACGGGGGACCTTGACAGGTTATCTTGTTTGAATTATGCCAATATATGTATGCTATACTATCTCTGCTGCAAGGTCCATGAGAAACTCCTTTTTAAGCTACCACAGACTCACAAACTGTGCTCTTTTTCAAAAGTTGCTTGAGGAGATACTGAGTTCGCTCAGGAGGTTTTAAGCAGGGCTGCGCCTTAAGGAGGGATAAGAGGTGAGGAAAACATTTAGACTCATGGCAGAATTTCTGTGGTAGGATCGGGAGTTAATTAGAGACTTGCAAGGTAAAAGAAGGCTGTATCAGTGGGTACCCAGCGACTCATTAGCAACTAATTTCTCGAGTAACTACTACAGGCTAAGTTCCCTGCGACCGAAGATCCGGGTAGTCTTCCTGATGCTGCAGCATATATCCAATACCAGCTCGCTCAGTGACATTTATATTTACATACATTTGTCATAACACGCATGCACAATCACTTATGGCTATCCATATGTCATATGGACAGACAATTATGTGTTGCAAATTAAGCTTCCGTTCAAAAAATATCTGATTCGAATTTTAAGCAATAAAATCGAAAAAAATAAAAGATAGTAATCCAAATAAATAACATTTTCATTGTTGCTGTTCTATAGGCTTGTGAATGAAAATGTATGTATGTAGTGTAAATAAAGAGGAGCCCATGAGTATAGTTCTGCAGCTTTGTGGCACTTAAGGACATGACAGAAAACATGTGTAACGGCAACAGCAGCCATAACAACAGAAGTCGCCACAAATTTAATAAATATTTACGTATGTACATATGTATGTAGAAGTATGTATATTTGCCAAAATGCAACCGAGTAAAAGAAACTGCGGCTGTTCACCACAACAACAGCGCCGACTGCAGCAGCAGCAAACGGACAGCCAGCTGCATTAACCTGTCAGTTGGCGGTGACAATGCCCCAACCTGAGGCCCAACCACGACTGCAACTATAATACCCGCGACTTAATGCTGACCAGTCGGCACTTTTGATTGTTGTATGAACAACTGTCTATACACGCATGCATGTACATTAGGGTGGTACAAAAAAAAGTAAAGTCGGAATTTTAATGCTATCACCCCTAGCATTGATCTATAACGAAAAAATATACCCCTATATAGAGGTCGCTCAAAGTTTTTCATTTACTATTTTATATGAGAAGAAACAACTTTCCGTAGAAATAGTATATAATTCTTGAGAATCAATATTTTTTGATCGGATCCCTTCAGGTTCCCTTCAGGAGACTTCCAGTAATAATATCCAATTGTGTAATTAAGATTTTTCCTTGGTCCCCCCTTGAATTTTCTGGGGTTTTTGAGGAACCTTTAAAAAATATTTACTATGAAAAAAAGGTTAAAGAAGGTTAAAGGTGAAGAGAAAAAAATAAAAAAATTCTGAGAAAAATATTGACCTTTCAAGAATTCTATACCATTTCTACGATAAGTTGTTTTTCCCCATTAAAAAAAAATACATGGAAAAATTTCAGTACTTTAAGCGACCTCTTAATATTTTTTTATTTCAAAATAAAAAATAGGGAATATATTTTTTTTTTTTGGTATAGAACAATACTGGGGGATGAGAGCACAAAAATTCCGACTTTAATTTTTCACATGCATTTTTTGGACCACCCACATATATATCTATACGTATATACAGGTACATTTTTTGTTTCACACGTACGTGCGTCTTCTTTTTACATCGAATACTTTCTGAAAATGCACCTACAACCAGATTGTGGAGTAACCACAGTGACAGCAATAAAACCAAAACCCCAAAAAAATTTCGAAATAAGTAAAATAAAATCAACAATGAAAGCAGCCGAATTGCCGGCAGTTCACCTTTTGCATTGTATATCTTTTATTAATATCGCTTTTATTTTTCGTGTGTATTTACTTCTTTCCGGTTTTTTGGACACGTCCCGTCGGGGGCAGCAGCTTTTAGTGCGAAATGATATTTGGTGGTTAGCCAGTTGCTGGAGATCAGTAAAAGCGCTGCTGTCAAGCTGATTGAATTTGCAGCATGTGTTTTAAAGCGTGTGTATATGGGGGAACCTTTGTGTCCAACTAAATATACAGTTACTTATTGAACATGGAAGGCTTGATGAATCAGTAATCGAAGACGAAATTAGTTATATTTATTATTTTATTACATTCTAGATACATGCAAAACTTTTTCGTTCCAAGGTATTAAGAAGAAGTTTAAGTATTTCATTTATATTACAGGAGGAGCCAATTATGGTTCTCAATGTCGCAGCCGTGAAAAAGTGTAAAACTTCGTATTTCTTAATTACTACTACAGGGTTTATTCCAAAACTTCATAACTTGTTCCAACACAGCCCTATTTAATTTTTTTTATTAGATTCTTAGTGCGTACTTTGGAGATTTTGAAATGTTTAACTAATATGGAAGCGGAGCATATTGTTTGTTATACGCTATTTCCCGTTGTGTCTGGCATACATATAGGGCGATATGCTTAAAAATTCCCGATGGTTTTCTAGCCCGCTGTTGCTTCCATATATCAGGGAACGCACCTTTCTCAAAGAACTCGTCGTTCTGGACACGCCTTCGTGATGAGTTTTAGCACACGGTAAGGAATGGAAGCGGTGCCGGGGATTTTCAGTCAATAAAACAATCTGCTGCGTCGATAACCTCTTCTACGGTAACTTCGGGAAACACGTTTTCCTCTGAAGACATTTTCCTCAGTAATAGTTGGCTGTGACGGAAATAGCTCTCTGACGCTGTGCTCTACCTTTTCGGGATATGTTATCTGTAGACGCGATTATTGGTCTTCGCTATTGCATAGGCTTAGGAGAGTCGCTGTTTTTTATGTCTTCTTTGAGTTCTTTACATTTACGCTTGTGCAAGGAGTGTTGGTACATTGCGCCGCTCTTACTCTGGCTCTTTGTTAGCTTTGCCTCTCACTATTATATTGCCACCGGAGGTCTTCTATGCGTTCATTCCACCAACAGACTGCTGTGTATCTGCTGTTGGAGGATTTTTTTATCATCAATGTAAAGGAAGAATTTTTAATGCCGGTTTTTAAGTGGTTTTCTTTATTCGGAACTCCTTCTGGTAAAACAATTTCCGATGAAATTTCTTCATCTAGCGTACTTATCTTCCAGCCGACTACTTTCACTCTAGAAGATGATCGCCTAATGGTCACTGTGGATATAGTTCATCACTAACTTCCCAAGAGGGAAGGCGTTGAAAAAAGTCACTGTTCACGAAAGTCAAGTCGATGTTTGACCCCGTGTCATTCTTACAAAAAGTAAACTTGTTTCCGATATTTAGAAGTGCTGCATATGTGAGTGACAACGCCGAGAGGAAAGCTTGTATACTGCCCCAAAAATTGTGCTTTGCTACTATTACTACTTTTTACTGTATTTTGGGTTTCCAATTTAATTCGAAAATATTTTAGCACATTTTAATAGGGTATGGCACGCACGTGTATGTCATAGAGCAATCACGCCACAAGTATACCTAAGCTTCAGTTAGGATTATCGATACGAATATACCTCACCATTTCCAACGTACACATATATTCACGTACAAATATTAATATGCCATGGAGAGTACCTAACGGAAATAATTCCCAAAAGTATCAGCTTAAAGCTGGTTGTAACTGCTTATGATGTGGTGGCTTTTTGTTGTTCTTTTTGCTTTTTGTAATTTTTGGAAAGTACTGCTTATATGTACTTATAAGTACTTAGTGCTACAGTGTTATAGTGTGAGTACTTAATACGTTGAAGTGATATGTTTACGTGAAGAACTACCGAGATAAAAGAAACATTGAATATGGATTCCGATTAAATTTTCAAGTGCCATAGTTCAGTTAAAAGGAGCATAAGGAAAGAATTATGCTGGGTCCAAAGAGAGTCATGCAAAGATTTCTGTGGCAACATGGAAATACGAATGAGGTGGCTGGAGTCATAAAGCTGTTAACGAAATTTGCCAACTTGGCAAACCTTATATGTAGTAAAGCAAACTGGGGATGGGCTAACAGCTGCGAGGAGTGAGTACCTCGACGAGCTTCCAAATACCCTCTTTTCGCGATGTAGGGATTCAATATCATTACATTTAGGAAGGTATAATAGAAAATAAATAGGTTTGATCCAAAGAAATCCTCCGGAATAGGCAGAGATTTGCTCACCATGCTACAAAAGGAAAATAAGCTGACTGTATATTGGCTGAAAGCGATTATCAGGGCATTCAAATTACATATCGTCGGTACTGCAAAATGGTCTATGTCTATTAGTATGAAGATGAACGGCTACCAGAAGCGATCAGATACAAATAACAGATCAATTAAGCACCAGAGGTAATAAGTGACATATAACGTTTTGCAGTATAAGTCTTGGAGTCAAGCAGGAGTTGCGTTCATACCAAAAGCAGGTCCAACTGGCCCGATGCAGTTAGTGGAAGAACCTCTTCTGCTGATAAAATATCCCGTACTGACCCGTATCGCCGTAACTCATCGGTTTTTAGTCATGCGGGCGTCATAAATTATCAAACTCTTATCCAAACTGCATTCGAATAGACTTCTCGAATTTACCTCAATACTTTTCGGATATGAAATGTAAGATACTTTGCCATCAAAGTCGTTGCATCATCTCAAACACGGTCGTGAATATTTATGTCGAATACATGTATGCAGCAAGAAGCTACAAAACACAACAATCAATGGGGTGATTGTCTGCGGCACGTCCGCAAATAATTCATTGATGACGCAGGTAAATCTCGGATAGACAGCAACAACATTGCCCGTGACAGTGACACTTGGAAACGTACCAATAATGGATATGCCAACACCGATGCCAAAGTTAGAAAACAAAACCATCGCCTTCCCACTGGCATAGCAAATATTACTAGCGTAGCGTGTGGGTACTGTCGCCATGTATCATCGACAAAAAGTGCTGGACATCCTGCAGATGTGCAGATCCTTGCACAGTTATGTATGTTTATTATGTAATTTTGTACATGTAATATGTGTATCTGAAGGTACCCAGCAGGAAATGTATAAGCTAACTAAATATAAGCTAAGGAAGAAGCCAAAAGTCACTTATTATCTGTATATGTTCTTTGACGAAAGATATATATATATATATATATATATATATATATATGACTATATTTCTATGGGGATGGCCGCGAAATAGTCAAAGGTGGTTTACCTCTGCATTAGATGTAGTCAAGGGTGGTTACTCAGCATTTGATGTAACTAATTACTTTTGGACATAAAATATCAATAGAAAAAACAAAATATTTTTATATTTTTTTTATTTTTATTACATTTCATATTTGTTTTCATATTCTGCTGTAGGTGGTCCCATATTCGAACTCCATCAGACAAAACTTCAAAATGATAATATGAAATTTCGATCTTGTCTTCAATTCGAAAAAGTATTTGCGAAGTGCAGGATATTTAAATAGAAACGCGTTTAAAGAAAATAATCTCCATCACTACTCCTGCATTACTTATCAACTAGTTTCAAGTTAGCTTTTTGTAGCTAACTACAAGTTATATATTTTATAGAAATCCCGCAAAAAAAGCTAACTACAAATTTATTATCAATTGATAATTTTTTTCTGCAGTGTACGGTAGCTCATTTCGATGCAACTTACAACGTCATATCATCCATGTGCAATTCATTTAATAACCTTCATTTCAAAATGTGTGTGTTATATGTATTAGTGTGAGGCATTAAGAAATATAGAATAAAATCCAATATTTACTTAGACTGAAATGTGCACATGTATGCCGAATTTAAGAGAGCATTTTAAAGAGATTTCATTTTATCATAGACGGTGCGTACCTTAAAATCTTTTTCAAATATTAATACACGAAAATAAGCAAAAACGTGTTACTCTGCTTTTAATTTGAGTTATTTTTTTTTAAATACCGTTTTGATTAAATTTTTGCTTCAGGTTTATATAAATTTATGGCTTGCGTTAATTCCATTTGTATGCATATTCATGTATATGTGTACATTAGTGTGCACTTTATTTGTATGGAGAAAAATTGTTTAAGCTGCAAAGAAAAACTCCCGCAAGGAGAACCTGGATCCTATTTAAGAAGTGACAAAATTGTCGTTTTCGGATTTTAAAATTGTCGCCAGTTATATAAAATTTATATGTAATAAAATCATTTGCATAATTTTAGTTTTTTTTTCTAATGTCAGAGTTGCACTGCGCTACCTTGCGCTGCATTGCGTTGCGCTGCCTTGCGAAAGATACTTCAGCTTCGAGGGTTTAGGGAGAATCTTTTTTCTGGTGCGCTCAATAGTACACCCTAATTCTTGTTTGATGACAATAAACGCTGCTATCGTCTATCTTTATCGGACAATATCATGATTTGACTATGTCATAGCAAAAGCAATGCTAACAACTACATATGTATGTACATAAGCAATCAATTGCAGCAGCCTAACAAAGTCTGATGGTACACAGCATTCTGGTGCTGCAGGAAAAAAAGATTTGCGTTATTTTGTGGATTTTTTGTACCGCCAAACATATTTGTTTACATCTATTGAAACGTGTTTTTCTGTTATATCTATGAAAGACCAACCGCCAGTCAGCTTTTTCTCCTAATAAATCAGGCAGCTCCTTTCATCACCAATGCAATCACAACTCACAACTGCATTTGATGGGTTTCCATCGCCATTGAATTTGAGACAAATCGCCGCAACTTTTGCACCGAAGCGTGATTTTTGTAATGACGAATGCTGCTGCGCACATTTGCGCAAAAAATAGTTACTGCGGTTTTTAGAAAAGTCTTAGCAGTAAGGCGCTTATAAAACAAGTACTTATGTTATGAAAACACGCAAGACTGTGTTGTTTGACAGTCTTTGTGTTTCCATCAATAAATATCTCTATCGACCTACTATGAAAACGTATACATTTTTGAAGGAAATACATATCTACACATGTATGTCCTTAATGCAAAAAATATAGAAAAAAGGTATCGGCAGTCAATGGCAAAAATTCGAGAGGATCGGAGCGGCGTAGTTCTGTAGGTCTTCCTTAGGTGTCCTTTATGGGACTAGGATTGATATTCTCCTTGTTCTTCTAGAGAATCACTTTCCTGGGAATCAGGTGATAGTTAAGGCTACCTCTCCCCCGACTGTGAGAACCACTGCATCAAGCTACAACTGGTTTGTTACCAGAGCTGTGGCGAATGAAGATGCCATAGGATATGCTAATGAGTCTTGTCACAGTTTCAAATCGCCCGGCATCCTAACTATTGTATGTACTTAAAAAAGGTGCTGAGCTTTTGTTGGCGTCCTTGAAAAAGATTTTCAAAGCGTCGCTTGCGCTTGCTTACATGCCACAACCTTGGAAGCCGGTTGACGTCGCCTTTATACCTAAGGCTAGTAAGGATGACTATACTAGCCCATGTCGTCCTCATGATTGAATGTCTGAAAAGATTGGTAGATTTGCTCATTCATCAAATCCTCTGTCTTTGCATCAATATGCCTATCAGGCGGGGAAAACCTCTGAGACGGTTTTGCAAAATCCGGCTGTCAAAATTAGCAATGTCATCACAAGGAAAGAATTCCCCTTGGGCATTTTTGTAGATATTGAGGGCCTACTTCGATAGAATTTTCAATTGTGCTCTACGGAATGGTGCAGATTACGTACGGGTAAATTGAATCCATTAAAACTTGGCGCAGCGGGTCATCAGGATTTATTCAGAATAAGGTCAATAAGGGTTGCCGTCAGGGTGGTGTGCTTTGGTGCCTGGCAATTGATTCTCCTCCTGTCACTCTTAATGACTCTGGTGTCTACGGACCCTTTCTGCCGGTTCTTTGCATCCTCTGGATTAATACCTCTAATGGATTATTACCTCTATAACCAGACCCATAATCAGCTGGACGCCGGAGGCATAGTGGAGCAGACTCTCAATCAATAGCGTGGGAGATCTGCTTGTTAAACTTCAAAGAATTATTGTCGTGTGCCGTATGGAAGCCTTCGGTACAACACCTGACGCTGTTGTGTCTTCATACGTGGCGAAGCCTTAAAGGCCACATGCAGGCTGAATGCTGATTTTACTCCAGTACTGAGCCCGGACTCATATATTGTCGGATCTTCACTGATGGCTCCAAAACTGATTCTGGGTCAGTATCTGAGGTTTTATCAAAGTTAATAGAGATAAGCTTCACTTTTCTCTAGGGGAATATGCTCCGCTATTCCAGCTTAAGGCATTCCCTCTAAGGTAGGCAGGCCCTCTAACTATTCCCAAACTAGTTCGGCAATGCAAGTCTCGACTAAATTGTTTATATTGGTAAACAAAACGAGCTTTCTGGTAATGAGACATATGTTGCCTTCAATCTCAGAAGGTCTACCGTACCTTTGTTAAGTTGGAGGTTCACTCGAAGTGCCATATAATTCAGCCTTCACGACAACACTTTCTACCATGGATTCGCCGCGGCAAACATTATGGTAGCTAGCAGTACTAGTCGACAATACCCAAGTTTGCATCGAATAATAAAATGGTTGCAGAACCAAGGCTGCTTTCGCTAAAGGAAAATTGCGACAGCAGGCGTTCACATTACAGCACTTTTGAATTGGCGCATTAAAATGCTGGTTACTACTGCACTGGATTGGACAGGTCATACCAAGTTGGAGTGGCAGATAGGTGAAGTTACCCATAAATATTTAGCTTTGTACATACGAAAACCTATATGCAAGGAAAGAAGTTCATACATATGTAAATATTTCGTTTTAAAACAGAGAAATTTTTCTCATTTGTTGAATTTAAAAATAATTCCTTTGGTATAAAAAATTTCCTTGCAATTTACTCCATGCAAAGCTGCCACCTGGGGTTAATGAAATAATTGAATTGCATTCATTCCTAGCGAATGTCATCTGCATACAATATTTTATTGATTATCATTTTTTCCAATGTCCAATGAATACTAAGCAATGCAACATGGACTTTGTTGGCAGCCACAATTGATTTCGTGCAAAAGCTAGTCATAAAATTTATGCTTCTACGTTATTGGCAACAAAATTAATGGCATGTTAATGACATGAAAAACGATCGCATTGAATAGCCCAGAGCGGGACTGAGATGTATGTATGTATGTATTCGTACGTTTAAAGAAGAAACACCAGGCACTGCAGGCAAACAAATAATGCGAAAAAATGTGCTAATTGAAAATTATAAAGGTAGCTGAAACTTGCAGTGAAATTTTCGAGAAGAGTAAAATACAAATTTGAAGGTGGAAAAAATAATGGCATCAGCCAACAGAAACACATGGCGAGTCGTTGACAAACTGACAGCATCGCATGTTGGCCAACGGTCATGAAAACAAACAAAAATGTACGGGTGTGTGTGTGTGTGGGTTAGGGCGGGTCAATTTGTACGTGAGATTTTTTCGACTATACAACTTAATCACTATAAGATTTGTGATGCTATTTTTTGAACTTTTTTTCGAAGATTGGTTTAAGAAAAACTTGTATAACTCAGCCAAAACTGTACCGATTTCGACTTACGAGGTTTTTACTTATTTGAAAATATACTCATTCGTCGTATGAAAGTTGAATTTCTGGTTGTTATTTGGAAATTTGGATGTGAATGAATTTATTTGCAAATAAATAAAAAGGATGAGAAAATGTCTTTCCACTGATACCTCAAAAGTCTTAATCGATACGGTTTTGGCCTAGTTATTCAAGTTTTTCTTAAACTATCTCTGAAACTATTAAAAAAAATAGCATAAATAGCTGATTATTATGGTTACGTTCATAAAATTGCGGATTTTTTAAGCTTAAGCTGTTTTGACATCTGAGGGGATTTTTTCAAAAATCCTTTAAGAAACTATTTTTATTCACAAAAAAAAATTAATTTTTGGAGGTATTTTCAAGGCGGTATGGCACACGTAAATCTTAATATTTTTCCGAATTATTTTGGTTGATGTTTTCAAATATACAAAATTTTGTTATCCCGGCGGAAAACCGCAACTTTTTTTGGTGATGCGGTCTAATGTATGTACATATATATATATATATATATATATATATATATATATCAATGTATGTATGTACATAAAAACATAATCGCATGCTGCCCGAAATTAGCAAATGCAGCTGAGCAAAGCGAGTCAAGTCGACAGATCGTAAGTAAAAATCGTATGCTTAAAATTTTGTAAAAATTAAGAATTTCTTACGGCGTTTTACTTTTTACCAATTAAATTTTTTTCTTCTACTCTGTTCGCCGTTTCGTTCGATTACGTTTACGTTTTTGGCACACAAAACAAGAATTTCTGTCGCTGTCATGAGGCACTAATCACTACTGGCCAATTTCAGCAGCAGGCAAAAATTACAACAGCAACAACTCATTAAAAGAACAGCTGCCACTGCCGGCTATCCGCGATATCTAATAAGTGCATAATACATTCATACAAACTTACATACATATGTACATATTACTGCCAGTATAAGAGTAAGCAGCAGCTGCTGCTGCAAGCAGTGACCACACCAACGGCGGCAGGTGCAAATATTCGTATCACCGCCACCGCGTAACATTTATACCTGATTTAATCTTATACTGCCAGCTCACCGCTCCTACATACATACAGCACTGCCGCATTCGTATCTTCTTCACCTTCAATTTGTATATATGTAGGTATTTAGGTAAGTTGCTCACTCGTGCGCACACTGGCCGTCCGCAGCCTGCCTCACAAACCAACATGCACTCACACATACATACAAATCACGAACTCATGCACGCGATTCCACTTCTGTGTTTTTTTTTTGGCATTCATGTTATCATTCAAGGTTGTTGCTGGCGCTCCTCGATCGTGCAGGTAAAAACAAATGCACATAAACATACATACATACGCACATATGTACATATTCACCTATATATGAATAGGCCAGAGTTGTTGTGAATATTCGCATTCGCAACCGTGAAGCTTCGGCATTAATTTTCACAATCGCATCCGCAAAGTGTCCTATCCAATTCCGCTGGTAGCCACGATTTTGAAAATAGAACTTTGTTCGAAATTTTCATCATTAATTTGCCATATCCCCCAGTTTACATAGATCCTCTATATAAGCACAAATTTTTCTAATTAGTTACAGAATTAATCCTTTCTTTACAAAATCGGTATGCACCATAAATGAACAGAAATTTCTACAAAAGCCCACTGAGTTGCACGCACATTGCTTTTACTTTCATAAAACATCTCAAAATGTTACACGAATTTTTTCCTTTAATAAACATAGTAGAATGAAGCTGAAAAACTTTTAGTAACTATTCGAAGTCCTTCCAAAAGATGTTAGCTATATTTCACTGGAAAATAAATTTAATGGCTTTTATTAATACAAACGAACAAAATCATTAAATATTTTAATGCATTAAAATTTTGTCATTAGCATTAGTTTGGATAATTTTATGAAATTAGTATTATATTTTTCAGAATTATTTTATTTAAATTTTTATTTACATTAAATTTCAAAAATCAATGCATTCCTTTTTACATTAACATTAAAATGTTCTGCATTAAACAATTAATGCATTTTTCACAACTCTGGTAAGCCTTCAAAAGGTGCCGTCAGTCGATTCCTTAATTTTTTTTTGTCGAACGGTGAAAAAGCGGCTATGAAGTGAAGGAGGAAAGCGTATTGAACGAAAAAGTCAGTCAGACAAATAGCCAAAAACGTCTCCATTTCTCAACCATTTTTGGTACTTGTCTGTACATACGTTTCCGCTGCACACTTTGGAAAACGAACAAAAATCCGAATTTCATTCACTTTTTTGTTTTTTTCTTCGGATTCATTTTCGGATTTTTTTCTAGCTGGGTTGTCAAGTTTCGCACGCAGATATTTGTCGCCTACATCAGCAAGTGATTCGAGGGAGCAGCAAAACTACTTTTTATTAATTATAATGCTCCAATTTTTGAATTGAGGTACTGAAAAAAATAAACATTAAAAATTACTAACTTTTCAATTTTTTCATTTACCTCAATTATTTCTTAAAAATACTCGACATCTGTATTCGCATCCGCTGATATCTAAAATTCCATATTCGCAACATCCCTAGAGCACACATATGTACCTGCAGATGTATTTACATCTATGCCTTGTTCATCCAATTCACTTCTTTTACGATTCATTTGTTTTCTTTACTGTGCTTCTTGATTTGCTTTCTGTTTACTTTATTTTCGACCAAAATTGTTTAAAATGGATTTAAGTGGTCGCGTGCATGAACTGGCGGCATGTGGCACATGTTTTCTTATTGTTTTATATTTCCCCGTTTACTGTTGTTTCAACTAGGGTTTGTGCTGTCTGATTTTATAACCCTCAGCCATCTGCATTATTTCCACAGCTTTGCAAATAAGACATGCAAAAAAGGGAAGACCAGAAACTGGATTTCAGCTGACCGACAAGCAGCTGTATTAGGAGCATATCTGCATACATACACATCCATGCATAGTTTTATGTACATACATACATATACATGTGAGCAAATCTCACGAGTTGTTTTTCTTTTAGTGTCCCTCACTTATTTCGGCCGAAAAAACGCAATTTTTGACGATTTTTTTTTAATTTTAATTATTGAAGTTACTTCAAAATATTAAAATTAAACAGCCAAAATGTCCAAACGAATGAATCTAGTTTAAAATGACAAGTGTCTCACTAAATGAAAAAAATTATATTGAGTAAAAGATGACAACGATTTGTGAGACTAAATTCCATTTATAATTTAGAATTTTTTTTTGGTGCTCTCGAACTTCATTTTAAAATTGTTATATATATGAAGAAAATAATATATGTTTGCCGAAGGTATACTGTGTAAAAATCTTAAATGCTAATATCACTGGTCGACGGCCAAAATTTACCAGAGACGCCGTTATGAAATTCGTATGTAAAATCACCCCCTGATTCCGAAAATCAAGGTTATTTTTAATTTTATGGTACCGTTTTTGAGATATTTGCAATTTACCGTTTTTGCAAAAAAAAAAAAAATTGGGTCCACTTAATCATATATATCTCAAGAACGAATTAAGCAATTCCAAAACGGTTTGAAGCTTTTAAAAGGTAATACAATTTTCTATAAACTGTGCATACAACACTTTTTGCTAGGCCCTGTAGATTCAAAGATAACGAACAATCATTACCGATTTTTTCAATTTTTTTTGTAAAAATATAAAAAAAATTGTACTTTGCGGGGAAGGATCTCGAAAACCTTTTATTTTTTTTGCAGATTTTTTTTTCCTCTCTAAGCTCTGTTATATTACAAAAAAAATAAGGTATCATCGAAGAAAATCGATGCAAAACTACGTAAGTTATAAGCTATCAAATAAAAATACCCAGGTTGCGCAATTTCAACGTATACCTCAAAACGTATGTATGGTATAAAGAAGAGTGAAATATCTAGCTATGCTCTGTTTCTATTGAGTTAAAAGTTCAATTTATGAATGAAATTACCCATATTTTTAACTTTTTTTTTTCATATTTGATAAATTTGAGTATTTTTTGCATTTCCTCGTAGGTTTCCTTTGTATTTACTGCATGTGCAATCGGGATAGAAGGCTTTTTGTTACCAATATGCAATAATACAGCCTTCAAACTCAGTTTATTGCCGTCTATGAACAATCGCCACTCTTTTGAATAAACCAGGGATGTCGTTGCAGTAGCATATACTGTCTTTCTTGGTATAGTGTTTGGAAAATGGTTCGTGACGAGTTCTACTATATGTCACCTTAACATCGGATGACACAAATTTAAATTGTTGCATACGAGAAGTGTGGATCTCGGCCTTTCCTTGGATAGTTCCAAATCTCTTATCCAATCATTAAGTTGTGCTTGTGACAGAACGTTTCTTTCGTTTTCCATGCGAAATTCAGTACAACTTGATCCCCCGCACTCAGATGTTACTGTTGACAATGGAACTGGATCCGCAACTGCCGTTGAATGTAGTACTGGTAATGTCACTGTAGGTACGCTAGCATAGGTTACTCCTCTTGATCTTCCAACGCCAAGTACTTTTGTTTGACAAATATAACACTCTATTGAATGGCAAGTAGGTTCTCTCCATATCATTGGTGTATCAAATTTTGTTTGTTGTCCTGATTCCCACTGAATCAATTCTACTCGACACGATGTACACAAAGTGTTCGGTGTCCATGGTTTTTCAGCATTTTTAGGCTCAATTCCAAAATACTTGGAGTATAAAGTTTTGATATGATCTGAGAACACTCGTCGTCGCCTTATGATAGTATATTGGCCACACATGAAACAGAACATATCTGGATCCTTATTACACTCAAATTCTCGCGTCCTTTTACTCATTTTATTTTTTTAATAAATCACGGTTTTGAAATTAGACTTATGAACTGAACTATCTCCGGCGAGCCTTGAAGATGTTATGAAGTTTCAAAGCGCATTAACTCATATTTATACTCGGAACAAGAATAAAATTGAAAAAATCAAATCTTACCTAGACAGAAAGGTTCCTTTTTATAACAAGCCGGGAAAAGAAAATACTACCTGTTTTAGATGTAGGCTTTAGAAATTTTCTGTGTCTTATAATTTTGAAAATCTACCTGCATACTTACCCATAACTGACGGAAATACATGTTTATAACTACATGCCTACAGCAGGTTTCGAACCCAACCACTCTTCCTTTCGATGCAACCACTCTACCTACTATAATACAATTCGAGTATTAAAAGTACTATTTGATTTATTTAAAGAAAAAATGTTATCATTGTTATGGTGTTATTCGTTTATCCGGATAATATCTCACTTGCACTTTATACCTTTAATATATGTATGTATGTATAGGTACATACATTGAAGTTGCGCAACCTGGGTATTTTTATTTGATCGCTTATAACTTACGTAGTTTTGCATCGCTTTTCTTCGATGATAGCTTATTTTTTTTGTAATACAACAGAGCTTAGGGAGAAAAAAAAAATCTGCAAAAAAATAAAAGGTTTTCGAGATCCTTCCCCGCAAAGTACAATTTTTTTTATATATTTACAAAAAAAATTGAAAAAATCGGTAATGATTGTTCGTTATCTTTGAATCTACAGGGTCTAGCAAAAAGTGTTGTATGCACAGTTTATAGAAAATTTTATTACCTTTTAAAAGCTTCAAACCGTTTTGGAATTGCTTAATTCGTTCTTGAGATATATATGATAAAGTGGACCCAATTTTTTTTTTTTTTTGCAAAAACGGTAAATTGCAAATATCTCAAAAACGGTACCATAGAATTAAAAATAACCTTGATTTTCGGAATCAGGGGGTGATTTTACATAAGAATTTCATAACGGCGTTTCTGGTAAAGAGAAAAAGTTGAAATTTGTGGTCCAGTGTATTTAATTACTTTTAAATAATATTGCTTTTAAGTTAAGACGTGCGAGTAAACATGTAAGATGACCGCGTATGGTGCTACGGGGTGTATACGTTACATACGCAACTACGGGTATATGAGCATGAGTGGTTGTTTTTACTTTTTTTAGAATATCGTTTTTTAAATTTTCATTTAAATACAATTTCGCGATGGAATCTAGTTCTTTATACAAAAGTCAAGATAATTTGATAAGTGGAGAAGGACTTGGCTTCCCTGGGCATTTCCAATTGGTGTGAGTTGGCATAGAAGGGAAACGAGTGGAGTTCTTTATTGAACTCGATTAGGTGGTTAAAGCGCCAAATAAGAAGAAGTTGGAGATAGTAAGAATAATTCTTGACAACAGGTGCTACCTGCAAAAATCATGCTTTACAAATCTCCTCATTATGCCCGTCAGTGGCGGATTTACGAAGGGGGTGGGGGCGGTTTCGGGAAAATATTCGATATATACTCATAAGCTTCCACCGCCATCCACACCATAACTTTCGAAATATCCCTTTACCGACATCTTTCGATAGATATCAATCAACTTTGTTAAATCGAAGTATTACGATATCTCGATAACTTGAAAAATTTCAAAAACTTTATGAATTTAGATAACTCAATATATTCCAATTAGAGAATATAAATTTCGACGATTTGTTACATATCGTTGACTGCATGAATTTCAAAAACACTAATGGTCTTATTCATAAAAAATAAAATAGATTTAAAGGGCTCTATAAAGTGACGTTTTCATAAAAATTTCCGATTTATAAAACAGTAAAGGTCTTCTTTTATTTTTTTATGAATTTGGGTGTAAACTTGGGTAACTCGATAAAATTCGATAACTCAACAAAGTTCGACAACGATAGATCAATTTCGATAACTGAGCGTTTCCTGGACTTAGTAAATTTCGATAACCCAAAAATTTACATAAACTTTGGATAAATATAAATTTCGATGACTCCATTGATTGTAACCCTAGATATTTGGATAGGTTACATATGTATGTAACCTTATAAATTTCGATAACTCGATAAACTTTGATAGTTCGAAAACTTCGATTCGATAAACCGGTAAATTTCGATAAATCTATAAATATCAATGAGTTGAAAGCACTATCCACATAACGATAACTCGTACAATTTCGTTAGCTCGATAAACTTCTATAACACTATAAATTTTCTATGACTCAATAAATATTGATGATTCAAATAACACCAGTCAACACGAATTTCGGGTCTGATCTACATGTTAAATTTTAGTTTCTCCTATGCTAAAAATAAGGGGAAAAATAATTTTTTTGATCAAATTTGCCTTTGTAAAAATTAGAGAAATTTTTCTGGAAAAATTACTAGTTTTTATATTTTTTTTATAATTTTATTTTAAATTACGATTATAAAAGTTTTTGCTGGATATCAGAGTCTTTTTTATTTAAGATTTGTGATAAAAAATAACATATAAATGTAAGATAGCAAGAAGTTAATGTCTAAAAGTGAATATTTTTCGTATTTCTTATACTTATCGACGTAAATCAGACAGAAGTAAACTTTAAGAACTAAAAATGAAAATTCAATTGTTTTTTAATGTTTGGAATGAGAATCTAAGGATGAGAACAGAAACCCAAAGGAAAAATTTTTTTGTTGACCGGTGTAATAACCAAATACATTTTTACTACTCAACAGCTGTGGGAAAATGTTGACAGTATAAGTTTGCGTGCCTCGATAGATTTCGATAACTCCATTACATTTTTTATTTTTATAACTCAATAAATATGGTTAGCCCGATAACTTTCCATTACTGTAAACTTTGATAACTAAATAAACTTCGAAAACTTTCGATAAATATTATGTGACTTTTTTTTACTTTTTCCGTTAACTCCAATGATAATATGAATTTCTATGGCTCCATAAATATTGTTAACTCAAATAATTATCCAATAAATTTTTATAACTCGATATCTGTCTGTAAATTTCCACAATATAAGCTTGCGTGTCTCGATAAATTTCGATAGCTCAATAAACATTAATCGATTTGAATAATTTGATACATGCCGATAAACTTCGAAGACACGATGAATTTCGATAACTATTTTATGAGAGGATATGTTTCAATTTTTATTTTCTTCCATAAAAAAATCCCCGAACATACTTTGTATGGAAGAAACTGCGTTAAAAAATAGCCAAAAATCAATTTGATTTGTTGGCAACTACAAACTTGTTCTAGTAAAATTGGATGGTCTTTAAAACTGCATACTTAAAATTTTTCTAGAAATCTGAAAAGAGAGTTGCAAATTCATTAGTTTAGAGATTTTATTTTATATTTTTTGGTGTATTATAAACCATATTTTTATAAAAATTTATCAAAAAGAAATTGGAATGAAGAACTTTGAATATATTGCGAAAAGTTCACTATGCCAATATTTTTGTTCGTCACTGTATGTACGTATTTGAGGAAGCGGAGGCGTCATATGTTTTAATGAAAACGGAAATAAAATTCAAAGAGTATTCATCGACACCTACATACATACATAAGTATGCTTATGCTGCGTTCATATACATACATACATTGCATGCCAGTTGCAGCGACAAACAGCTGCTGCTATTTGCATAGAAAATGCGAGTAATTTCGTTGAGGATCGCTGGACAGCTATTGAAGTGTCATTCTAGCCTTTTTCATGCATTTTTTCATGCACACAGACAACTGTGCTGTAATGCCAACAATGTAGTATGTATTTATTTTTAGAACAGCAGCTGAATGGGCAGCTGCAAACGACTGAGTGAGATTGAAAGTAATGAAACATGTAATCAAAGCAGTTTACTATGGCAGGTGTCACTTCAAAAATAACTCGCAAAAATATTTGTAAACAATATTGACTGCATGTGCCTGGATTCCACACGAAAAAAAAAAATGGTATGCGATTCAAATTAAAACATGGTTCGTTAACATTTTTATTAAATCATTAAATATTTAATTTAACAATGCGATAATAAAAAAAAACGTTAAAATTATTTGCTGTATTTGCTCGTGGTTCTCTAACATTTTATATATGTACAGTTGTGTAAAAACAAGGAATGCGTTGAAAAAGCACAGAGCGTAAAAAACTAGGCACCGTATGCCATCGCTGCTGTTAAGTTTCCACGTCATTAACCTTAAAGTATCAACTGACCATAATGTGACCGCCATGCAAAAACCAACAGTCAACGCCACAACCAACTCAACCACCGAAGCAAAAGCCAAAACACAAAAATGCAAATTCAACTGAATTTCAATAACAAAAAAAAAAGCGCAAAAGGGAGAAAAAGTGGGCCAAAAAAAATGTGAGAACTTAAAAAGCGTGCACAAGCTAAAGCAAAAACAGCCTGCAAAAAAATAAAAAATAAAAATAAATAAAAAATTAAGCAACACAAACTCGGTCGTTTCAAAGTCAGCGCTTTCATATACTACCTACTAACGAAAAATCAACAGCACTCAATTGGCAATAAAATTTAAATATGCAAATATCATAAAGTGAAACCGACCAACACGAAGCTCACTAATAAAATGCAATTGTTAACTGAAATGCACCCTATGCAAGTGAATAACTAAGTTAAATGGCAACGGACGGGGCAAGTAAACGACCATGCGAAGGACATACATACATACATCCACCTATACGCGAATGCAAATTTATTTGTATGCATTGTGCATTGTACAATTAGCGCGGTGCTCGAGCGTTACTGTTGCAAGCCGTATGCACTTTGCGTAAAAAGTGGAGAGCAACACTTACATATGTAAATACTAAATGCACAATGAATGAGCAAATATATGTATGCACTTTTGTTTCTGTATTAGAAGTAAGTTAATACACTTTTTCGAAATTAAGCACTTAAGTTAAGTATTTATGTTTGTACATACGTATGTAGATTACCTACGAATGTTCTAAGGTAACAAAAGCCCTTATGATCGTAGCACGATTATTCGCAAAACAATAGGGGGATTCTCTAAGTCATGCAAAAAGACTTACTCGCTGTACGGATTGCACGATTTGCAAAGTTTTCCTAATCGTGCGATAACACAACAACAAAATACACGCAAAAATGTATGGGCAATGCCAGCAAAACATGCTACACCTAACAAGGCAATTCTGTCGCAATTGCCGAGTGAGCAAAGCACTAGCGCGTCATTCGAGATGTTCGAGATGCGAGTCCTCGGGCAGCGGATTTTCTTAACTTATTTTGCTTTTTATTAAATTAACCTTCTTTTAATTATTAAATTTCTTAAAAAGAAATTTCTTTTTATTTCATTTAATATTTAGAAACATATTTTATTTACTGTTTTAGAGTTTTTCGTTTTAAAAAGAAAAATATGTATTTTTTTTATTTGATAACATTTTTTTATTTTATTTTTTCTACTTTTAAATAAAAGTATTATCTAAATTTTCAATTTAATTTTTTTTTTTGGTTTTGGATTTTTTTGTTAAAAAAATATTTCATAATTTCAGTTCATTCTTAAAATCGTATTTATTTTATTTTATTTTAGTTTTTCTTAATTTAATTTTAAAGTAATAAAATTTAATTTTTAAGTACTTAATCCTTTCATTTATTATTTTCTTTCATTTATTAGTTTTATTTTATTAAGTAAATATATATCTACATATTTACATATTTCTTTAATTTATTTTATTTTTAAAAACTTATTGCTAAAATGTGAACAGCATAACGTTAAGCCCTCCTCCTTAGCAGATCTTTCAATCGGTCTTTCGAAAGAGAGTATCTAAAGAGATTTCAAGATAGCTGCCAAAATTGACAATTGTCTTTCGAAAGACTGTGGTGAGTTGAAAGCCAGTTGCCAGATTTGCTCTGTCAACCTACATATCGATGGTCTTCTGCAATAACGACACATTTTAAATCTCATAAATTATTTATAATGACTTTTGCCAAAATTTTAAAATCCAAATTTATCGCGGCAAATTCAATGGGTCCAGGTAAAATTATTTTGTGCTTTTTAGTCCAGTTATGGAAACGTGGTATATTAGAATTTGTTATTATTTGTATTGGATTTTTTTGGTGTACTTTGTTATTGTATTTGACACATCCTAAAACTTTGCAATAGCTTGTTCTCATACTCTGGAATATTTTGGTATAGGCTTATGAATTTCATGCATATTGCCTACTTGCAACATTTAGAGAATCTCCCTAATAAGTGTTAAAGTGCAAAATTACTAGAGCAGGAAGGAGAAGGTCAGCTGTTACTTAACTCAGCGCCCGTGTGCAAACTTTTTATTTGAAAACTGCGTATGTTTGCAGGCAAATGCACCTAAGCATGAAAAGAAAATTACGCTTAATTAGCTTAGTTTATACTTAAAAGTACGTTTAGAGCGTATACTTACACTTAAGTAAGTTAGTGTTAATTTGTCGGAAAGTAAGCTAATTGCATAACCTTAAGCCACAAATTGACCTTAGTAGACATAACTAAGTTGATGTTGCACAAGAACATACAAAAATTTTACAGACGTAGCAGTAGCCAAGTGGTCAAAAGTGCGTACTACTATTTACTCTGTAGAATCTACAAGTTTCTTTTTAAACAGTGGTCACCCCTCGACAGGAAATACCAAGCCTCCGAGTGTATTACTGCCATGAAAAGTCATTGGGCATTTTTGTATTGTAAAATTAGACCAATTTTTAACATTTTTCGGTAAATTTCTTTTCTAAGTTGCGAGAGCCACAAAACAAAATAAATTTGAAGAATTTTTTCCTCTTCACTCTCTGGCGGAAACAAAGACCCGGTTCTATAGTGAATCTGTCCAAGAAGTTTTACAGTAAAGTTGGTGGCAATTTAAAAATGGGTGCGAATCATTGTTCTACAGAAATGCAATATAAATACATATACTTACTTAAGACGAAATGCCGTAAAAGATTGAACGCATAATAATATTGGAAAATCACATCCATTGGACCCATTGTAACACAGGAGAGTTCGATATACTCAATGGCACCTTTTCTCACTTGGCTATTTTTAGTAATAACTCGACTACAGCGCCAACTGGCGTATTAAATTGTGAAACTAGACCATCCAGAGACCCACTCAAACACACATAAAAAATTTCGTTCAAATCCGTACAGCCATTTATGAAGATTTCACTCACAAACACACCCACAGAAGAATTATAAATACATTTCAAGATAGCTAAAAGTCGGTATGGTTGTAGGCCCCTTTTCAAATAGCCCCAATTTTCTATATGAGTATGGGCTTGATTTCATATAAATACATATCTCCATACAAAGTTCCAGAACTCTACCATGAACACTTCCAGAGATATGGAGTATGAAAAAATTCGGTTTGTATTGGAAGTGCCACGCCCCCTTTACATATAGAATTTTTTTAGCCTAAAACAATCCTTTGGACACGTGTGGCAGGTGTATGAAATTAAAAAAAAAATCGGTTCAGCCTTTCTTGAGCTTTGCGAACACTAAAAAAAACGGCTTCCAAAATATATACAAGTGTAGATGAATGAAAAAACCTCTGTATAAATAGCCGGGGCAAACTAAATATTTGTTATACTATTTAAAATAGGTTATGACAGCCATTTGTCGTTAATTTTATTAGATCATTGCAGTCTAAAATTTATAAAGGTCAGCCACAATACTAAAACAAAAAATATAATTGAGCTCGCTATTCTAATAATTACACAAAAGCAGCTAGTTTTCACTAGTCAAGTATAATTTAAGCCATAAAAACAAGTGCAGCTAACCACAGGCGACAGCTCTGTGCTACCAACAGCGCACATCTAAGAAGCTGGCTGCAATAAAACTCAGAATTATGGAAGAACCTGTGGCTGAAAATAGAGGGCGACGCAGCAGCGAATGTGAAAAACACCCAATCCGACAAGCAACAGCGAAAAACATCGGAATCTAACAAAAATACAATAAAAGCAACAACATTAATGACACCGGCAAAACGGCTGGCGAATTAGCAGCAAAATATATGCGAGGGTGCATATAAGTAAAATGAAACGCCGCAGGAAGAATGGAGAAGAAAGGAGCAACAGCCGTAGGATCAAAAAGACAGAAAATAAATAAATTCAGAATAAACAGACAACAGCCTTTACATTTCCACTGGCAAGCAGGCAACTAAAGGCAGGCCAGAAGAAATGTAACAGTCAAAGGGAGGATCCATAAAGTAGAGCAACAAAAGACTGGCAGACCAGCAAGGGGACAGACAAACATACATACATATATAAATATATATATATATATATATACACACAACTGGCAAATTTTGCAAATAAATTAAAAACGAAAATAACCGCATACTACTTACTTTATACTATAAGAAGTAAGCAACAGCATTACGGTTTATAAATATCGTTGGTAAGCGCTGCAAATTAACAATCAAGCAGATATGTATGTGGATATGTGGGTAACACTTGCCGCCACCGCCAACTGCCGTTGTGGCTACAGCAGTTGTTTTTATAGCATTTTTTGTTTCGTTAATGCACGTTTTTGTTGCACATCCCCTTTTGAATTTGCAAAACTTCACTTTTTCGAACATCTGTCGCTTGTTGTGCATCTAGGAAAGCTCTCTTGCACTTACTACCAGTCTCTTTTGCATTTTGCAGTGCCAGCTCTTGATTTCGTTTTCTAAAGAGAGTACGGAAATAGGTCTCTTTATATGTGTAACTCTATTATTGATATATTGACATGAATTTTGGCTAGAATCTGTCGAACGTGCTTCAAACTTCTTCACAACCCGAGTCTTCAAAAATATTCTAGTAGTGGTTGCCCCTCCGTTGGCAATATCAAACTTCCGAGTGTACTTCTGCCATACAAAAGCTACTCATAGAAACCATTTAGCTTTGGGCAGCGTCGTAGAATTGAAGACCCGTCGTAGAGCAGCGACAAACACATAGCGAAATCAGTAAGCGCCATTGATCTTCAGTTCAAAAAATACTGCGGTCAGATTTGGAGGTTTCAAGTTGTGCTGTTCGGGGTTGTGGTTCATTTTACCATTGTGGAGGAGGAAATATATTCCAGAGAACTCGTTACCTCTAACAACCAAGTCCAACTTGGGTCAAAAAGTGGAATGTTATTAAAGTCCTTTTCCTAATAATTTACTCTCTCGCTTGTTTGGCTTCCTTTCTTAAGGATTAATTGGGATTATGGGAGAGCTAATGAATTGGCGACAGCTAGACCCTTTTTTGGAAATATATCTCTGGAACGTCGGTAGTGGGATGTTTTTTGGAGTAATATAAGAAGAAGCTTTTGCATCAACTTTACCGTTACTAGGCAGTAGTGTTGAGATTTGTGGCAAGAATTACGAAGTAATGGTCTCTAGAGAATTTGACACACTGAGATCTGCCACAGCTATCCTTGCGTCGCTATATAGGCAAAATACTCTAGGGAGAAATCTTTTACCATAATTAGTTCACTTAAAGGGAGCCACAATAGGCAAAACCAGGATTAACCAAATAAGCTAAGAAGCTCCTTCAAAAGCACTGCCAGCAACTTATTACCTAATTTACCTCCTCCTGGATCGAAGTCGATTGGGTTGGATTAGATAGAAATATATGTTGGATAAGAAATAATCGGCTTAAAAAAGGGTTTATTTGGGTAGTCACTTTTTCCTTGCAAACTAACTAGATTCTTAGCAACTCCGAAGGCTTATCTGTGGAAAACGTTTAAACGAAAACCTTTATTTATTGGAATGAAATATGATATAATGTTCGTCCCCAAATATCCTAAGATGTAATTCTAAATCAATTTAGGGGTATCTCTTAAACTGAAAAAGCCTTGAAAACTTCGAAACTTCAGAACTTTTATTGGGAGGTCAAGATTTGTATAGAACTAAAAAAAAATCCGATATTAGGGAAATCAAGAAAAAAAACGTCTATAGATATCCAAAACACCGTTAAAATCCGGTTTGGAAAAACCGTGTCAATCACTCTAAGCACGTTCTAACAATATAAAATTAAAATTGCATTCGACTCGCATCTGGCTTTCATTAATATCTGATGAGTTTCGAAATTTCAAAAATATATATATTACCATATAATACTTTTTCTCTTAAACAAATATCCACACACCCTACAGTTCATCACTCCACTCTCCTCTAATATTTTAGTACAAAGAGCGCAACAATTGCCGCAAAAGGGAAGGTAAGAGCGCCCAAATGTAACGTACCAGAACGTGGCCAAACAACCTGTTTGCAAATATGCCAACTCTCTTTATGTGTGCCACCAGCTGAGAAAAATCAGCCAACAACGAAACACAACCAAATACTTCGACAATTGGACAGCAGTGCTACATTGCGGCATGCGGCGATGCGAAGGTATAAAAGGACAAACTGATACGCGCGTTCTTCAGTTTTAGTCCTGATAGCCTTTGCGAAGCAACGTGTTGAACGAACGGAAACGGAAAATACCGACTAAAGCGTAGAAAATGATCAAGTTTTTTTAAATACTTATATAACGAGCGGATAGCTAACAACATATAAACTAGCAGCGTAACTGCGAATGTGAAACGAGAAGTGTTGTTTGGTGAGGAAGGTACGAAAAGTAACAGCTGAAGCAGGAATAACAATAAAGAGCGCAAATAGAAATACAATAAATAATTCAAACGTTCAAATTGGACATCGTTAAGTGTGTTGTTGTGAATTTGTGGCGCAAAAAAAAATTGATTATTGAAAATTATTGTGAAAACGTGGAAGGTGAAAATTATAAATTCTTAGAAAATAAAAATAATAAAAAAGCATTTTTTGGTGTGCGTGAGTGTGAAAAGTGAGCATAGGCAGTGACCGACAAAAGCACGCATTTAACGCCATGTGCTTAGTGGGCTCTTGATTTATATAGCTTTCCGCACTTTATTGTGCTTTTAACGGTATTAACGCGCATTGCGTGCCAGACAGAGGAAAATAAAAATAAAAATAAAAAAGTGTATTTAAAAAGTAACAAAAAATTACACATTTTACGACAGTTGATTACAAAGTGCCGCGTAGCTAAACACTGAGACGCTACAAATTAAGCAAAAAATAAGAAAATAAAAAATTATAATCGTGACTACAACTCCAAGCAAAACCACGAAAATGTTTTCGTTTTCATGCGCGTCGCTTTTGTGGCGCTCAAGCGCTATCGTGTCATTAATTGGCGTAATCCTTGTTGCATGCACCATGCAACCAACCGCCAGCGCAGCAAGCGTCGTACAACCAGCAGCACACAAGCAAAGTTTAGGCAACATGTTGCGTGATGCCACTTACAATCAAAATATGGCCAACATACAGGTGCTCAGTGATAATGATGTTGTTGCTGTCGATCAATTAGATAATGATAATTATGTTAGCGAGGATTTTGCCAACGACTTTGCTGCTGCCTCTGAGCGCTCCACCAGCGATGAGTCGCTGAGTAGTGTTGAGCTTTTACGTTTTGTAGATGAGCGCGATGATGCGCTGCTAACACAAGCATCAACAACAACAACAACATCAACAACCGGTATAGAGCGTGGAACAGCGAGTAGCAAATCGACAATTACACCGACTACAACTACAGTTGCGCCGCCACGGCAAGAACGAAGTGGTGGTGGTGGTGATGATGATGAGCTTCCCCTCGCCGAACAGGTGCAATTACTTTCGAAACAGTTAAATGCGCTGATGATGCGCCGTCGCGAAGATTACGAACTGCTCGAGCATAATTTACGCAAATCATTGCGAATGGGAGGAACCACAGCAAGTGATGCTGCTGGCGATGCGGATGTACGCTCCGAATTGCAGGATTTGCGGTAAGTAGCGGAAATGAATGCAGTCAGTCATTGTTGGGTAAACTATCAAATAGAGCTGTTGAATCTAAAATTAGCTATTGCAAATGATGTCACAGTTGCTAAGTGGGTCAGTCGAACAATTGCTGGGTGGGGGCGGCGGCAATAAACATAATTTCCACTGCGGCAGGTATTTAATCGTTGCGCCAGTATTGGCCGCCCACCTTGCTTACAGTGTGTAGGTATTCCTGTCCTCGTTTTTAGTGTGCGCGCCTTCTTGCAGCTATATATAGTTACTCAAGCCGTACAATTTTACTGCATGCAATTTTCTGTCGCACGTTTTTCACTGTATTTTCTCCGTTTTGGCCACCGCTACTGTTTGATATGCGGCTACACCAAATTAGTTATGGAAATTTTAATTAGTCACTTTTTGGGATGGTGTTCATTTTCGTGCATACATATATACAAGTACATACATATCCATGAGTAGTGTAAGTGTGTGACTTTTTATGCTAATTAATATGCAACAACGCAAGTCGAATATTACATAATTATTGAATGAGAAATTTTTACAATTATTAAAAAAATAATAATTTCCCTTATCCCGAGTTTCGCCCGAAAAAAATTCACCGTAAAAATTTTCCTCCGCCCATAATAAATACATGGAAATGAATTTTGAAAATTGAACTTGTTTATGATAAGGCTAAATGTAATTGGAATTCTCGCATTTTTATATCAAGCATGCCAACCCAGCAAATATTCACAGCTATAAAGCGGTCACTGAGGAATCCTATTTTGTAGTGTTGGTCCTTATAATGCTTTCTTTTATGAGTCCGAAAAGAAGGTATTTCATGTCTGCCCTAGGTCGACTTTTATGAACTTAAATTAATATACCAAATAAGCCCCAAAATTATTCGTAAATATGTGACTCTTATTGCGAGCATATTAGTCTCATTTCGTACTCTTTCTATTTTCTTAAAACACTCCCATAACTGTTATTTATTAAGGTACTATATTCAGACTCGTTTTGAGTCTCTTGCATGACTCCTATATGCCTCATAGACGGCCTATTCTAATAACCCTTTTTTTATTATTTATTCGACATATTTTTGTTAATACTATTTGTATGTATACCTAAGGGTAAAAACATAGTGGAGCGGCGTGCAAAGCGAATAACTAGCATCGAGCAAAGCTTCAATTACAAACTTGTATGCACGCTTTGCTCTTCACTATGCGTTCTCCCATTGAAACATATGCGTTTGAAATCGATGCTTTTCTCGATGCTCTATGCTCGCCCTTACGCCATGTTTTGACCCTAAGACTAAAATAGCGTTATAATTATTTATTAAAACTCATGGACACGTCGTATCTCGGCTGCACTGTGGACCAGTCAGTGATCAAAACTGGCCAAAATTCAAAAACTTATCGGTTTGGCTTGAAAATTGTCATTTGGAGGTTTTTGGGGTCGCTGATTAAGAATCTTATATTCAATTTAAAAAAATTCAAAATGACGGATACAGTATGGCGGACAAAATATTTTGACAATCGTTTGGACTAGTCTGTAATAGGGATGTTTCGAATGCCATATTTCGCGAATGCGAATTTTCGGAATGCGAATGTTAAGTTATAGTTTTTTATTACTTAAAAATTTTGTAAATTATTAGAACATTGTACGAGTGCTTAACTTATACAGTGGTTAATCTGGTAGTCAAAGTTCAAAAGGGGCATATTATATTTCAAAAAAGTAATTTTGCTGCCTTTTCTCCCATGAGGCGATTTATTTAGAGGTTCGCATATAAGGCCGGCCGCACTGAACAATTGCTCACTTGGAACGGCGCGTGGAGCGCTCAACTATTTGCGGGCCAGATTTGTCAACTTGTCGTATTTTAGTATATTTGTCTACCAATTGAGAGGATTTTCACCGAGAAGAGCCCGTTTTATCCTTAAAGATAGGCCTTCAATTGAGCTTTTAATTTACATTTTTAATGCCTCCAGATTTTGTATCCGAGGATACGCTAGAGGAATCTATAATTATTTCCATACATAAATAGATGAAGAAGCTACATATATATAAAAAAAATCCTATCTAAACAATCAATGATATGGAAGATATACATACATACCTTATAAAGCACCAATCTATGTGTGATCAGCAGGGTTTTAAGGCATTTTAAGGCACTAAACAAAAAAAAGCCAAAATGAGCTTTCAAAAAAGGCAAGAAAAATTGTTATATTTTTTAATTTTGTTATATACATACATTTAGTACAATGTAGATATGTATATGTAGGTCCAATTAAATATTATAGCCGCACCACTTTTTGCCAAGCTTTAATATATTATGTTTGTTGTTATGTAATTTTGCTTAGTTTTATAAAAATATCAAGTGACTGAACATTCAATGGTTTATATTCTGGAGAAAGACGAGAATTTCGCTTGAAAGAAATTTATAACATCTACATTTCGAGACAATTCGCCTTATTAATAAAAAATAAAGTCGCTTTAAAAAAGGTTTGTAAATTGTTAAATTCATGAAAATGTTAATTTATAAAGCTCTTTGAACCTACTTTATTTTTTATGAATGAGGCCAAATATTTGTAGTTAGAAAAGTGATATGAGTTCAAGTTACAAAGCTTACTATTACTGGAATCTTACCTGACTCCTTTTGTATCAGCTGTCAAGAGGATGTTGAGGTGGAATTGCCTCAGCAGTTTCTACTAGACTGTACATTCTTTGCAGGGTAAAGATGGAAACTCTGGGGAGCTTACAGGAATTAAAATTAGCCGCATTCGATATTTATATCAGAAGTTAAAGCTTGTGAAAATTTGAGATAGAGATTATTCAATGCAAGACCTCAATATGCTGATCCGTCAATTCACAAAACAGATTTTTATAATTCAGAATTGAATAGCTACCTCATTGCTATACTTCGCTTTATTATTTAACGACAAACCATGGAAATCAATCCCAGAATGATGACAGCAAGGCAATAATAAATTTCTTACTTAATATAAATAACCGAAAAGTAAAATAAAAAACCGCTGCAGACAATCAAAATCACACACGAGGCAACACAATGAAAAATACATTTGGCGCTGTTGCCAAGTTCCCTAAAACCGAAACAACAATACACCAAACCGTCTATAGGCAATGGTGTGTATATTAAATGTTTAGAAATGGGCTTGTTATCGTTGTAGCATATGGTGCAACATCATTCGAGAAAATATTTGTTACACAACTTGAAAATGTGTATAAAATCACACGAAAAGTTGTCGCATATAAAACATCAACAGATACTTATAAACATCAAACGCTGGAAGTCCGCACATATGTATGTACATATGCATGTACATATACATACATATAAGCATGTTAGTATGTGTGGCAAGGATGTTTAAGGAACGCACGTACCACACACGTACATACTATGAAAAATGTGAAATAATGCTGCAGTAAAATATTTCATACGTGCATGAGATAGTGTAAGCCAGTGTCTGCTTTTATACCTTCGACAACATTTACGGCATGACAAAGTATAAAACTCAAAAAGCGGTTGCCACTAGGCAAAATGATAAACAAAACAAAGTACAACATTCGTGGCGAAGCCAACAACAGCAGGAGCAGCAGGAGCAGATGTTATGCAATAACAATAGCATTAACATACACCCACATAAATAAATCTAAAGAAAGGTATGCAATGAGGCAGATACATATGCACAAACGCCTACATGACAATAAACATACGTACACATACAAAAAAAGCCTCATGCAGCGCTGGCATTCAACTGGGTGTATAAAGAAAACACTTGCAGTGTAGCCACTATTTCGAAATACAAGTAAGGATTTTATGCAAGTAGCGGCAGTATATTTATATATCTATACACACATATGTAGACACAGTATGTATGTGTGCATACCTCCAGAGGTACATGTACACTAGGGTTTTCCATGAAATATCAACATTAATGGGGTGCCCTTTATTTTTGTTCTACGTACAAAATAAAAACAACCACAAAAATTTAAAATTTGAAAACCAATTTAGGGGTCGCTAACAAGGTTTAAAAAAATATTTATTTTTTTTTATTAAATCGTAAAATTTTGACCTTTAATAATATGGCAAATTTATCACAGATGAAGTGGAAATTTTATCGAAAAACTTAAATTTTTTTAAACCCTGGTGGCGATCCCTAAAAATTTGTTTTCAAATTTGAAATTATCGTGGAGGTCTTTACTTTTTACGTAGTATAAAATAAAGGGGTGTGTGTCACGTACAAAATTAAGATGTTGCTGTTTTTTAGGAGCACCCTAATGTGTACACTTTCCTTTGTATGTAGTTCTGTAATTCTTTGAGTGTATTGCGTCAGTTTCTGCATTTTATTCTTTGCTGTATTTACAATGCTATGTATTCTGTTTTCGTTTTCGTCTGAAGTTTATTTATTATCTGTTTACTTTAATTATATTATGTTGATGCAGACAGTTGACCAAATAAAATTTTTCAAATTTCGCTGATTATAGTTTTCTTATGATGTTTTGATTTCTACTAACAAAATTTCGTCTTTTGATTTACCCTTTCACTTGTAAGTTTTATTGTCGTTGTTGCTCTGTTACATCGCAAAATCTAGATATATGTATGCACTAATATCAATTTCACCTGTGTTCTTTACCGAAACGACTGATGTGCTTTGTTGCACTCGGCCAAAATCGCTTAGGCGGTTACAGCGTCAAATAAGAAAGAGAAAATCAAATAAAATTTGTATCAGAATTTTTTGTATCAGAGGGAATATGCCCAGAAGAGTCGTCACATTTTATTTATAAGCCTGCATATACATATATATATGCGTGTATTTTTATAAGTCAAATATGCACATATGCCTTTGCAAGGGATTACCCATCCACCGTTAAGTCAGTCATTTGTGACTTCTAATCGAAACAATTTGCATATTCATCCATAAAAAGCTTTAAAACACATTAGCATATAAAAGAAAAATATTTGTACGTATAAATATGTCAAAATTTGTATTCACACTTATGCAAATTTTCAAGCATATTGACTTTCATACTTGTACATAAATATATGCAAATGCTGATAATCGATACGCACCCTCGAGCAGGCATATCAAAGTGAAGGGAAACAACAAAACCAATGCTATCTTTGCAGAAGTCAAACATGCCTGAAATCAAAAACAGATGCCTAGGCATGTATATATATATATATATCTATACGCGAAATGAGCATCATATGCTTAAGTATGCCTGTTTTACATACATACTAGGGATGTTTCGAATGTCATATTTTTCACATTCGCGAGGGTAGAACCTTAGGGATTATTTATTTATTCCATATATAGGGCGGTTAAGGGAAATATAAAAGATCGATGGACTGTTGCCGTCGACCGTATTACCGATGCAATTCTGGGTATAGCTTCTGTTAAAAAATTTCAAATCGCTAATGTGGAAAAACCTATACTGACTCTGTTTGAATAAAAAAACTTGCTACTTTTTTCTTAGTGTAGGTACTTGACACTTGTGTGTGCCTAACCACGTAACCAACCGAAAGTACTACAGCAATATCTATGGATTCGCTATTTTTTATACACATGCAGATATTTTGTGTGAATACTCCTGGTATTTTAATTTATTACTACATACCACAAAAGGAAAACAACATTCACAAAGTTCTCTTAATGCCATCTAATGCTTTCTATATTTAGAATGACGGCAACCTACGTAAGTCATTTTTAATTCATGGTATATTAGCAAAGTATTACGAAGCGGAAACAAGTGGAATAAATATATATGTACATATACATACATAATAAAGCACGTGGCAATGGTTCTGGCTCGGAAGTACTTTGGTTGAACCGTATTTTACTTCATTTGTTTTGGAACAATCAAACTCCAAAATGTGTTGAAATAGTTGCCTTGAAAAAGAAGATTACTTTAAGCACATAAACGATCAAACAATTGGGGTACCTTTGCTTTTACTATAAATATGCCATACTAGTAGTTAGAAGCAGCAGGGAGTTTTTATTTCACACATTTTGTTGCATATATGGAATTCGTTTATAGTGTTCTATATTAAAACATATGTACATACATATCGTCGTACAAAACCGTGTAACGTCATTCTGCAAAACCGCGTAACTGACATTTGCTGCCAAAAATTGGATTTGCTCACACAAGCTCTTGGCTCAATCCACGTCCATTCGTCCTGAAATATACTAGCCAGAAATGCGATTGCTTTATAAAAAAAGAGAACCATTTTGAAATTTGAGTTTTGTTACTCTGTAGAAACTAGTTTACATAATTAACATACGTGCTTTCAGAAAATGCATTATCTTCATTTTTGTAAAAAGAACAAAATTCCATCGCTAAGTTGTATTTAAGTGCAAGCTTAGAAAAAAGTAAAAGCAACCCACTCATGCTCATATACACGTAGTTGCGTATATAACGTATACGGCCCGTAGCACCTACTACGAACATGCTTACTCATACGCCTAAACTTAAAAGTCATAAAATTTAAAAGTGATTAAATATTGGCGTCACAGATTTTTACACAGTATTCCTTCTTGAATATACTACTTTCTTTAGAATGAATTTAGAGTTTGCAAATAAAAATGAAATTTTAGTTTCTCAAATTTAATTTTTTTTTCCATTTGGTGACACACTTGTTTTATTACACTAGCATCGTTCGTTTTGGCCAGTGGAACATTTTCACCATTAAATTCTAACATTTTGAATTATCTAAAATTAAAACAATTCAAAAAGTACAAAATAGCTGCGACAGGTATTCGCCATGCTGTCATTTTTTAATATCGTGGTAAACTCTTGAAACTTCACAGATATGTTGTATTTGATGCGAACTTCCATTTCCTCTAATAAAGACATTCTGTTTGAAGACTTTCCAAAGTTATTAAAAAAAAAACAATTACGATTTTTTCGAGTGACAATAAAAAAAATGAGTTAAAGCTAAAATCGTTCAACTACTTACTTTTTGCTTAATAGTACTTGCTTCTGGAAATCCGTTGATTGAAAGAAATGCAAGAAGAATGCTTTGACGTTGTTTTTTTTTTGCCGAGAAAAGGGATATACAGAAGCCTAAGCGCAATGTGTTCACCAAATTTGGTTGATATCGGTCAAATAGTTTTTGAGATACACATATATGGTATAAGTAGGCGGTGCCACCCCTTGCTAAAGAACGATTGTATATATCAAAATTTTTAATAAACATAGATGAACTCCTAAGTCACACTGCTCAAAAAATGAGAAATTCCGATACATGCTACTTAAGAAAAGTCGCCTAACTTCGACAATTTTTATGCGATTGCAATAATTGAGGTACCAGTTTATTTGAAAATATATTTAATTTTAGATAGTACTTCATATTTTTAAATTGTAGAAATTATCGATGGTCAAAATTTAAAAAATTAAGATAAATATGGGTCTTTTTTTAATTTAGCCGATAAAAAATCCCAACAAGCCTAGTCGGACGACAATAGATTATTATATAGCATTTTAAAGGGCTATATATCCTCATCTCAGATCATATTCGGTCTTTGAAATGCTCTTTAAAAAATATGTATAAATAGGCAATAACATTCCCCATATAAACAAATAAAATTAAGGGGTAGCGTCTTGAAATTTCCAAAAAAAAAAAAGCATTTTCGATGGGCACCCTAATATACATACATGCATATGTATGTATAATAGCTACATTTTAAAGAGAATTACTTTCATTTGGTTTTTCTATTAAAAATGTTGAATTTATTTCATTCGAAAATGTATTTCTGCGAAGTAAAAAATTTAATACATTTCATCATAAATGCATAAAACGTATAACAAAAGTTTATTAAAAGTCGAATACATATGTATGCATGCATGTGTGTGCTAATTGTTTATTTGAATAATAATTAAATTTTTGTTTCCAAAACACACAAATCTCGCTTGCCCAAATGCAATTTTTATTTCGCACGCAGCCGCAAACCGCAAACACAATGCCAAACGAATGCCGAATGAAATCGATTACGTGTGAAAAGAAGGTTAGGGAAATCAAAAAAAAAAAAAAATTTGTTCAGAAATTCAAAAAAGGCATCCATAATGAAATAAAAGTTCAATATGTATACATATGTAGAACTAAATGCATATGCATGCAGATTGCGCACATTTGCAATCATTTAATGCAAATCCTATCAAGCATGTGAAACGAACTAGACGTAATACATTAGGGTAATCTGTCATGTATTAAATGCTTTTAAATATCAAAATGTCACAAAAAAAGCTATTGTAAAAGAAAAATTTGCATGCATACAAATTTATTTAATAGAATACATACATATGTACATGTCATAAATCCAGCGCTTGAAAATACGCCTTTATATAGCCAAACATATGTAAATATGTAATTGTACGCCTACACACAACTCACTTAACAACATTATCTAATAAATGTTTGAAATGTAGATATAAAAACTCATAAAAATCCGCAGCATGACAGAACGTTAAAATCATGAGAGCAAGAATAATCCATGCATATACATAACTACGCCCCCAAGCCATTCATTCAGATATTTACTCATCCATTCATTCAGTCACACATACATATATAAGCTGTAGAGTGATGCATTCACCCATTTATTCTAATAAAAAATACACACAGGCTAGGTACACATACGTATCTCAGTGTACGTGCAATAATATTTTAGCCAGGGAGACATATTTACAAACAAGTATGCGTATGCATTTGTATGCAAATGTTTTTTATTGGAAAACATTCGATGGAAATTTTCACACTTTCGCTTGGCCAGCGAGTGTGTTGCGGAAAATGCGAATAGAGCGATAGATATTGTTGCCGTTAGCTGTTGATAGTTTGTTTTCAACATTTTCGCCAGCAGCGGCAAAATTATTTTGGTTTTCAAACTCTCTATCTTTTTTTTATTATTTTTTAGTTTTATTCACTTACTATTCATAGCATATATATGTAGATTGTCCCATTTTTGTTTCCTCTTCACTTCCGCTACACTTGCAAACAACATTCATTTAAATATCCGTTATATGATATCTAACGGATGAAAATGATATCCTGTACGTTTGTGTACAGTGTGCGTGCGAGTGTGAGAGTGCATATGTTTGAGTACATTTTTTCTATTTATCAACCTACATAGGCATTCATATGTACATATGTACATAGATAGTAGTGAAAAGGTACTTAGATACCAATAAAAAAGTGTTTGCACTCCAATAATTCCGGCGTTTTTATTCTATGTATTTATGGAAAAAAGTTGAAAAATATTATAAATAAATACATACATTGATTTCAGGAGTAGCAGACTGCAGTACTTACGTAGATATGCGTTAGACTCGTAGAGTAAACTTTAATGTTTAATAACTTTTAGGAAAGATACTTTTCATGTGAACTTTACAACTTTTACAATACGGTGGAACAATTTAAAGTTCTAGTTATGAGATTTCGTGTCTAACAAAAAATGTTACCTTTTTATTGCTCCTCTCTCTCTCTGTTCGTGTTCGATTCTAAATTAAAGGCAAAGGGAAAGAAAATTTTGTGTTCATTTCTTAGAATGTCACACTCTTGTAAGGCAAAAAAGGTACATTCTCTGGCCTGTGAAGCTTTGTCAGGGGAGATGGTTGCCCTGAAAATTTGATGGTTGTTTCAAACGACAATATTATGAAATGCGTGAACTAGACAAGGACAAGAATGCAAAGCCCGGCCTTTTTACGGGATTGAGTGTAACGTCAAATACATTCGGCAATGGGGAAGTGCAACATTTTTTTGGAATAAACGAAATCACCATTAGTTTTGGTGCCTCAATGAAATAATATTCAAAATTAAAAAAATTGTTTTCTTTCTAATTTTATTCAACAATTTTTATTGAGTGTGAGGCCGTTTTTTTAATGAAAACTTATTGTGGAAAAGCAACAATAATTTGAAAAAATTGTGGAAGTGATAGCTATTTCGGAAATCACCACATTTTCTCATCAGACTTCTTTCAGTAGGATTCGAACCAACGATCCCACTGACTCAGCCAGTTGCCTACGCACTGTGCTAAGTTCACCTTGTTAATTTCTTGTTGCTTATTTCCACTATTTCACATGTTTAGCCAACTACAATCAAGCGCAGCTATTCCGCTGCAATTCACTTGATCATGTGCTTGTTGGTTTTGTTGGTTTTTCTTAATATTTCTATTATTAGAATGTGTTAGTTTTTCTTTATCGGCATTTAAATTGTAAACTGATGTAATTTTTATTTGATAAGCTCGAGGCCCAGAGAAAACATAAAACACAGGTTTTGGTCCCAGTCGAACGGGCACAACGAAGAGTTCCTGAAGATGACCTCAGACTGAGGTCGAAATATCGACATTAAAAATTATTGAACAAAAAACTGTGTTTTATGTTTCCCTGGGCCTCGAGCTCATCAAATAAAAATTACATTAGTTTATTATTAGAATGTTTAACTTTTAGGTGTGCTCGTTCTTAAGTTATTTGTTTTTGTTACTTTATGGCCTTATAATAATTATATTCAACAATTTTTATTGAGCTTGAGGCCGTTTTTTCAATGAAAACTTATTGTGGAAAAGCAACAATAATTTCTTTCTAAAAAAAAAATATCTGAAAACTAAATTCAAAAAATATATAATATTTAATCAAGACAAAAGGAAAGAAATTCGTAAAAATTAAATGAAATAAAAAAAATAGTTTGCTTTTTAAAACTACATATATAATCTAAATATAAAAAACATAGAGTAAAAACGAAAAAAAATTTAAAATAATAAAATCTAAAATTAAATTAAAAAAGAAAAAATAAAACTAGTTTTACGAGCTGAGATAAATAAAAATAATGTTATCTTCTTTACACAAAATCTAAAAATTAAAAATAAACTTTTACTGAAAAAAAAATAAATAAAATTTAAAAAAAACTAAAAAAAAATATCAATAATAAGTTTATAGAAATCTATCAAAAGAGCTTTTATGCCTTTTAATTTTCTTACCAAAGACTGGCAACTATCTAAGCCAGAGTGGGCCTCCTAAAGACCACTCACTGTGCTTCATAATTTGCTGCGGCCCAAGAAGCAGTATATGTTCGCATTTTCTACATTTGCAATAAAATATCTAAATATCTACTTTTGATTAAACTAACTCTGTGAAGCACTTTATTCTGAGGTTTCCCATAGATCTCCCTTCAGAGAACTCGAAAAAAATCTTGCGGTATGAGCAATCAACTGGCTGTTATTGTGCTAAGTATTCTCTCCAGAAGATGTTACTTTGTTGTCTTTTTATTGCCCACTTTTGCTTAATGTGACAAATATATGCAACTATCTACTCACTTTTCTTATGAAACGCGATGAGGGGTTTCATATAAACATTTATCGGCGGCTGGGTGGAAGATCAGCCTCTCGCGGCAGCTGGTTCGAAAATGTTCTATCTCAGAAAATGGCTCAAAAACACATAGGGTGCTCAACTGAAAATATTTTGATGCAGGGCATTTTTGAAACGGCAGCTGAGTTGGGGCGTTTCTGAACCGAATTCTGAAATAGGGCATTCTTCCATAAAACTCTGAGATAGGGCGTTTTCGAACTCAGCTGTCGATTTGTAAATAAGAATCTTTCATAAACGCGTTTTCTAAAAAGGAAAGTTAAGTTGAAATATAAAGCGCGTACAAAAAAAAATTTATTTTTAATAAAATAAATACCAGCATGCAGCTCTCGTCTTATTTTTACCAATTCAATCACTAATTCCTTTAATGCTCTTAATTCTGGGAAATTTATTTAAAGTTGTTTTTATTTCTTTTTCATTTTCTGACTTATTCCCATATGCAGTGCATATTAATTTTTAAATCTTTTCAAAATACATTCGTCAACCAAATGAAAATATGCGTAACTAAGCAAAATTTTGCTTTGAGATTTCATTACTTAACCACAATGGAAAAAAAAAAATATTCATTATACAGCAAAAGCGGCAAAAACCGCATCACCAACACCTCGACCTCGACCACTACCGCCACCAATACCAGCACCACAAGCAGCACAGGATTACTACCACCAGCAGTGGCTTGTACGAACAACAAAAGCAAATACAACAATTCACATGTCAGCTTTTTGATGCCGACGCATTTAATATTGAAAACCGCTGTGTCATGAATTCGTTGGAAATATTTGGCAGAATGATGACCCACTCACATACATACACACGTATGTAAGAGCACAAAATTGAATATAAATTTTATAGAGTGCACAATTGGAGTAAATAAAGAGCATGGAACGGAAAATAAGATGAACACAAGAATACTGAAAATAAAACTTTGCAATAAATTGGTGGAAATTTTTGAAGAGAAAACCGGAAATATTTTTTTTGCACTAAGATAGAAAAAAAACGAAATTCATTTGCAAGGTATTCAAAAATAAACAACTTAATATTTAAGTAGCTAAAATATTTCTTAAAAAAATGCAATTCAATTGGATTAGTCATCGCTTGAGTAAAAAAAAATGTCTTTCTCCTTCATCATCACTTGCTTAATTGCGGCTAATTGTAGATATCACAAAGCACACAAAAAAGGGAATCAACTATTAAGCTTACTTTTTGTATACACATACAATGTGGGAAGAATGACTCATTTGTATGCAAATATAATACAAAGAAAAATTAAATGCAAGCTTTTTGTGTGAAAAAAAACTTAAATACAAAACTAAGTTATTATTATTATGTACAAAACTTTTATAAATATGTAGGCGTATCTACTCAAAAAAGCAAATGCAGCCTGCAAATAATGTTTAACTATTGCAACCACATACATACATATCTAACGTACACAAGAAAAAAATCACACATGTACATACATACATACACTCCGAAATATTTGCTCGCTGCCAACAAACGGAAAACGCAAACGTAAACTACTAAAACCACCTGGAGTTAGCAACATTTGTAGAATTAACTTAGCAATGGCAACAAAAATACGGCAACTACTACAGCAACAAATTTCATGCATTTATATAGTTGAAACAAACTATCAACAACAGTAAGAACAACAAAAACAAAAATTACTTCCATACAACACAACACTCCAACAATAGTAATGGTTATAGAGTTTCAGGTTGAAATGCCATTAAAAAGTTACTCATACGCAACGTAGCACCACCGCGGGTGTGAGTGTAGTGGGAGTGAATGAGTGCTGCTACACAAAACACCTACAAATCCTAGAGAAACTGGCTGTAACGACTGCAATAAACTCACTTTAAAACAGTGCGAGTGTGCAATAAAGGCATCTGCATTACTTTATCCGCTGATAGTCGCATTGGTATTTGTAATGTTAATGGCTGTGGGATTTTACCAACTCAGTAACGATTTGCACTAATGATGCCAGAGCAAGTGTTTGGTGGCTTAAGATAAGTTTTTTTTGTAATATTATTGCTTGAGTTATAAAAAAGAAAACAAGAAAATCACAAATGAAGGATTAAGTTTATAAAAAATTTTAATAAATTAATTGAAAAAAAAACACATAGAACGTGTGCTGGCGTTTCCAAAATGGATGTCGGAACAGGATCTGGAGTCTTCTCTCAGCAGGTATCTCTGAGAGCGTCGTATAGACTCCCGGATCACTGCCGTGTTTTTCCGGCTGAGATATATGCAATCGACATGGCGGCAAGACTGGTGGGCATGGTCGACCTAGCTCCATCTAAACTTGCCGTTGTCGTTGACAGTTAGGTAACTATCAAAGCCTCAGGGTCGAAAACGACTAACTCGATATGTGTTTAGGAATGCCGAAGATTCCTAGAAGCTTTTCAGCAACACATAATCAACCATTAGTAGGTCCCGGGCACAACGGTGTCCCAGGAAATGAGGAAGCGGACGAATGTGCTAGAAAAGGATCTGTAGCTGTACATCCTCTCTTGAACATTTTATCGAGCCATTTTTTTATGATCTCCTTTATGTGTGCTATAGTAAGCCAACAAAATGGTTCTAGACCATTGAATACTGTGGTAGCTCCTTTTCGCTAGGCAGTTAGCCTTCTCGTTACTGTTATGACCTTTATGGGCCGGTACCCGTCCTAATAAGACACTATTTGTAATAATACGCTAGCTGAGAATTTATTTTGTGGGACTTCAGTGCCAGTAGGGCTGCCTGATTCGCCGACATAATGCAGATATATTTCGAGGATGTGCCTCTTCCAAGGCATTCTTCTTTGCCAAAAATTTCTATTGCACGGATCTGCGCTTGAAAAATGGTTGGGTAGCTACCCATTGGTATCGATATTTTAAAGTTCGGCCTAAATATGCCAGCCCCAGTTTTATCGTTACCAAGTTTATATCCATCTGTGTACCAAATCTCTCAATTTGGAGTAGATTCCCTGCATTCCAATTGCAAGACAAGCGCCAGCAACACAAGCACGATTAGAAATATTGTGAAAATTAAAATGAATGAGATGATGGCAAATGAAGGGAACGATGGAAAAACGGTGAAAAATGACGGAAAACCGTAGAAAAAATTGGTGGAGAATGGTGATGTGCAAATTTAGCAAATCGAACCGTTGCGAAAGTTGAGCGGGTTGAGCAACCTCTCCTGGGAAAAGGAGGGTGCACACCAGCTAGGTCTGTTCATGGTGCGGCCCCTCGGGGAGTAACATGGTAGTTGTGGTTTATCACCCAAATTCGTGTAGAACCAGCAATGGTTCAATGTGGAGTTGCATTGCTCATGATGCATAGGTTACAATCGGCATTACTACAGTATTAAATGACTGATTTTACGTGTTCTTAGCATTGATAGAACCCATTTATTTATTATAAAGGTTATACTTCTAGACTCCAGAGCTTTTCATTTGGCTGTTACGCTGAAACACTTTTAGTCAGGAAATATCGGCGCACTGGCACCTAAGAAATAATGTATAAAATTTCCATGACCTACATTGAAATTTATCGCTTAAAGAACAGCTATAAAAAATTACTTTTTTAAAAAAATTATTCTAATTAATTTGGAGCTGCTGAGTACTAATGCGAACTCATTAATTTTTTCAAGAAAAAGCGCAACTTAAGAAAATTACAATTCACGTTTTTAGTTCGAAAACATTTAATACAAATAAATTATTGTCGAATATTAGTAACCTGATGATGTTTTGCACAGTAATGACTTCATTTTTTTTTTTCAATGTTTGAGGGCTGGTCGGAAGAATTGATTTGCATTTCGAAATCAAAGGTGGTGAATATATATTTTTTTTTCACTTACGCGAATACTTATTATGTGCCTTAAAACTTTTCCCAGATGTTATTATACATAAATTCTAGTCAAACCCAAGGTTTGCTCGATCTCATCACAATTTTGTCTACCCTGCGTTAAAGTTTCCTCTTTTAGGCTAAAAATTGTATTATCTTCCATTATACTTTATACCTTATAGACTATATAAGTCTTCCGTCTTATGAATTTATAAAATCTCGTCTGCGTATCCTTGATGGTTTTGCGCATTCTTCTCCACACAAACAAAAAAAAAACAAACATTGTAGAACATAACTAATATGTTTGGAAGAAAATTAGTGACACTTTCAACAAAAAAAAAAATTGCTAAAATGCAATGGTATTTTTTTAGCCACTGTAGAGATCATAGAAAACCATGTAACTCAATGCTTTCTTAGGTCTAGCGCTAGGTATTCAACATTTTACTTCTCGTAGAAACTAAAAATATTTAAGTTTAAAACAAATTTAAGAACGAAGTATGTACTAGAAATATTTGGGCTGCGAAAAATATATGTAGGAATTGTTATTCAATACACAGTCACGGAAGGAGTCAATACTGCTTTTTTTAACAACCTAATTAAGCAACAAAAATATACCCACAACAAAGCATTGTAAATGAAAAGAAACCATTTCAAAACTAAATAATTGTTAAAAATTGCCTAAGTTTTTAAGTTTCCTCAAGTTAACAGCAAAGTGTTTGCTGAAAGCAAACCTCTCACTTGGTAAATACAACAACAAGATACCGTAAATATATGGAAAAAATAAATATTAGTTACACAAAACCTTCACATTCTCGACTGTCGCGTCACGGTTCATTTGTCAAATGCATCTTTCGCAGTAACAAAAAGACCAAAATGCCTTAAATATTTAGAAAATGTTGAACTCTATCAAAGGTAGTTATTAGCACTGCACACCTTCGCAACCTTTACGTCGTTTTGAGACTTGCTCTGTGGCTGTACTCGTATTTCATTGTCAACTGAGCTAAACGTAGTACATACATACATAAATATGTATGAACATACATATGTTTAAACAAGCATGCAATTTATTTATGCTAAATGTAACCTAACCTCAAACTACAAACCATTAATGCTTTTGACCCCTGATTAGGCCTGCTGAATATGCTGAGGTATTTTGCTTATATGTATGTACATATACATATGTAAGTGCATGTGTGTGTGTGTTGTGGGCTGGATACTAAAAATGCCAATCAAAAGTCAACTGCCAGGCATTCGATGCTCATTGGGCTTACACACATGCATTTTAATGTGCAAATATATGCTCTTATAAGTACATACATACATACGTAGGTATGTATACAATGTTATTTTTGGCTAGCGTGAATATCGGTTATGCACACAGGTATGTGTATGTAGCCCACAAATGGTTGGATGCCGATACATATTTTTGGTAGTGTGTAGATATTTGCATAAACTTTGTTTTTACTGCTATACGAGCATATAATATGAATGTGCGCTTGCATTAATGTGTTGAATTTCCCTACAGGAAAAAGGAGTCTATTTTACGAGGATGGGACTACATATAATCCGAACTAAAAGTTCTACCGTACTGTGCCGTATTTTCCCCCCGGATACTACCGTCAAGTATTTTGTCCGGAGGCGGTTTGAGCACGAAGCACACACGTGCGTTACTCTTCTAGTGTTTTCAGTTTGTGAGTCATTTCATACCACCCTATCAACCAATTCTGGCAACTGCCTTCCAACTCCAACTAATTCTGGCAACCATCTTGAAAGCTCTCTACTGTCTTTCGAAAGACGAAAAGAAAGATCTGCTAACGAGGATGTCTTAGCGTATTGCTGCTCTATTTTATTTCTTATATAAAAATAGTCAAAAGTAATTAATAAAAGAAAATCAAATCAAAAAAGAGAAAAATTAAAATAAAGCAATTAATAAAATTTTTGTTTTTAATTAAATGAAAATAAAAAAATTTATTTTGATTCGTTTTTAAACTTAAAACTAAATAAGAAAAAAAATTATATACAAAACTAAAAAATAAATAATAATAAAAAATAAATATTTTTTTTTTTTATTAAATGAAAATAAAAATAATTATTCTGTTTCGTTTTAAAACATCAAAATCTTAAACCTAGTTAGAAAAAAAATTTAACCCAAAATGAAGAAAATAGTAACTAAAAATTAAATATTACAAAAAAATATTTTTATTTTTACAATAAAATCTAGAAATTTAAAGAAACCTAAATGATATAAAAAAAAAATTTTTCTTTAAAAACAATAAAATCTAAAGATTTAAGATAATGAAATTAACGAAATAAAAACAAAATAAGTTAAAAAAATAAACAAGTTAAATTAAAACAAAAAAATAAAAAATAAATAAAATAAGTTTCTAAAAATCAAATGAAATTAAGAAATACAGTTTTTCATTTTAAGCAACCAAATCTGAGAAGATAAATAAAACTCAACTTAAAACAAAAAACAAATTTTTAAAAAGGCAAAAAAAAATAACATGAGTTCCTAAGAATTAATATAAATAAAAAATATTCTGCTTTAAAAAGAATAACAACTAAACATTATAAGATAATTAAATGGAGAAAGCAAAAAACTGTTAATAAAAAAGGAAAAAAATACATAAAAGAACTATCTTAAAATTTAATATGTACACGTTTTTTTCTTTTTAAAATTATAAAATCTAAAAATTCAATTGAAAAATAAAAAAATTTATTTTAATTTAAAAAAATCCTCTGCCCGAGACTCAAACTCGGATCTTTCGAACGACACGACTATGCTTTGCTCACTCGGCCACTGTGGCTGCTGGAGCGACGCGAGCTAAATTATATATAGATACAAGTGCTTTCATTCAATATAGCTTTTCACCATGACTGATGAATGAGAGACTTTTTTTCTCAGGTAAAGAGACTCTTTTTCTCAGGTACCACATGTGCCAGTGTCTTCCAGATTTAAGCGTGCTAGGTAAGCTTCAAAGCAATCGTGACAGCAATTGGGTTATATGAAAATTTATTTATTCATCCGGAACGCAGGTCTAGACCATGATTCAATAATAAAAGGTTTGCTCAAAAACCAGTTTTCTCGCTCCCTCTTGAGAAAATGGACACCCTTAGCAAGCCACTGTATGTGGGTTCGTGTGTGTGTGCAAAGCTTTTGTAAGGGAGCTAAAGGAGTGTCAAAACTCTAATGTCACTAACGAGCAAACCTTTAATTATTGAATCATGGGTCTAGACTACTAAATTCAAATTCAGTGGTTTTCCATTTTTTTTAAATTTCCTGCAAGGCAAGCAAGTACATATATGTAGATAATCATTGCCCACGAAAAGTGTCAACAAATGGTGCACGAAATGTCAAAGCAATTTAAAATGTAAATGAAATTTATATTAGGTTTAGAAAGATACACAGCCGTAGGGGTTGGAGGCAGAGCTAATGACATTATTTTAATAGAACAAACGAAGCAAGCATGGAACAAAATTCAACCGAAAGCTCAAATAGTATTAGCGGCCTTTGCATACAATTACAGTATATTAAAGTGACTTTAGACGGAGTGGAGGTCAATGGCGAAATTCCGGTGAATATCAAATAAAACTCGAACTTTCTTTCTAAAATGCCTAAGATAATGTGTTAAATAGAGTGAAACATTTTAAAATTATTTTCCCTAGCAACTTAAAGCTTCACAAAGTTTAACTAAAATAATTCCAAAAATTTGAACCACTTGAGACGACTTCTTGTCCTTATATCTATTTAACCACTAAGGCATATTTATAGAATTTATTTGTAATATAAATACGTACATACATATGCTTGTATATGCATATACGTACATCACACATAACTAGTAAGAGTTTTTAAATCCGTAATCGGCTTTGTGGCCACATTTTACTGGTTAACACACTTTACCCAAAACCACTTACAGTAATCACATTCACACATAGTACTTGTACAGCTTTGAGTGACTTAGCTGACATACTTTAGTGTGATTGAGTACTATTTGAAACCAAATGGGCGTTTCTACTATACATATATTTATATACATATACATATTTATATCAAGCGCTTGTGTATGAAAGTGTAATGAGCCGTCAAATGATGTTGTGTGCATGTGGCGCACCAAGGACAATGCTGTGTAAAATAATTCCTATATAGTGTTTATGTGTCTGGCAAATTGACTCTAGTCTTTCCAAAATTTACATATATTTAAATCTTGTTCGAGCATTAAATATGCAGAAGAATCAACCAATGACTTATTTTTATTATAGAAAATGCGATGACTTGCGTCGCCAAAGAAGTAAAAATTTTTTGTTATTAAAGCGGAAGAATAGTAAACCTTTTGATTAAGAGTCCAACTGATCCACAATTAAGAAGAAACCATGTTGGATATTTTTGGGTTACAATATGTAACATTTCTCAGCGCCTGGGAAAGAGCCCAGTTTCCGATTTTCTTTATGAAATTTTTTTCACATGCAATTCTCAACTGCCATTTAATAATCCTTTCTTAAGTTATAATTTGATGGCATTTCACAGTATGCTAGGCCTAGTCTGACGCATCTTTCAGCCAATGCTTCCGCAGTTTTTTGCGGACTCTGCATGACTTACAACCATGCACGGGTAGTAGCAGATGATTACCATTGGCCACAGTGCCTACCCACTACTTTTTGGTCCAGTAAATATATTTTTGCCTATGTAATGTGGAACGATTTTCCGTCATCCCTTGTCAAATTTGGTTTGGATATAAACCGGTTTCGGCGCTGTGCCATTTTCAGTGTCATTTTTCGTTCTGAATAGTTTCTGTTTGTCCGTCACTATTTATAGCCGTGCTAAAACGTCGTTAGTTCTTAGTTAGGTACGTCTCAGCGGATTATATTCTATCGTTCAAGCAGTAGTTTTTCTTCTGTGTATACATGCTCAGGTATTTTTGACCATTAACCGCTGAAAGTTTATGCTGGACTCCACTGAACTTCGATTTATTTCATCATTTTTAAAAATCTTAGTTCCGACTTTCTAAATACGCCTGAGAATTAATTATCCAGTGTTAACGAGACCTCAATAATCATCAATTCTCAAGCATTCCTAAGTCAGTGTTCAACGCTTTTGCGCTAGGGGCCAGATTCACAGTGCTTAGTTAAACGACTGTTAACTTAACCACCAGCAAGAGTTTAGCTTTGAATTTATATTCAGAGCCACTATGTAGTTAACTATAGAAATTCATATCGCCTGATAATATCCAAATTCTAAAAATCAATACCTTTCTATTCGAATTTGACTTTTGAATATGAAAATCAATAGCTAAATTGCTATCAGTGGTTAACTACGCACTGTGAACTTGGCCCTAAGTAATTGAAGGCATGTAAGCGTGAAGGAACTAAAGAGATTAAAAACTATTAAAGCTAATTGTTTTATAACATTTCTTAACTTAATTAAATAAGCAAATAATTTAAAATATAAATATATGTTTCTATTAAATAACTAGTCTCTAAAAAAAATCCTATGCATATATAATGTAAATACATAAGTACAATTTTTAAATCTTTATCATACCGGTACGTTCACAATAAATTTAAAGACAACAAACTAACTTTTCCCAATACTATGCTTAAATTGAATTTTTATACGTGTTTGCTTTCAATTCTGTGCCCATCCATTTTCAGCCAGACAAAGTCACAGCAACACTCCTCTCGTATTCTCATATTGTTTTACAAATTACTTAACTTAATCGAATTTTAATTGCTTTGCGGCAAGCTAAGCGCAGTAATAATACCCATGAAAACCAACAATGGCCAACAAAAACAACAAAATAACTAACAACACCCACAAAAGTTGGTATTTAGCTCTTCCTCCTATACAATTGAGCGGATGTAAAAGGAAGCTAAATTTTCATACTTCTACACCCAGCTGCCTAAGCACAATATGATTATAAAGACATTGGCGAAATGACCAAAGTGAAATGCAAATAGACTAAAAATAAATCATAAAAACTCTTAAATGACGTAAAAGTTGAAAGCTTAAAATTGCTTTACGCACCTCAAAAAGTTTAACAAGCAAATTTATGCCAACAATAGCACATAAATAATAAACTTAAGACCAAGTTAAATGTTGTAATAACAACAACATTTAGCAAACAAAAGAAATGAAAACTGACTTAAATAGAAACAAAAAATGAGTAGAGAATATTTATATGGAGACAGCTGAGTAGCCTGAAAAGCAATTATGAGTAGCCAAAGTCAAAGTAAACCAATCACATGCATACATACACACATACTATTGTATATATGTAAATCGATTATTTTATCGAGCGTATGTATATGTGGTCAGAGGACAAGGATATTTTCATGTCGACTAAAATGGGCATTGCAATCGAAAAACGTAAGCGATATCAGTAGGATACAAAAAAGCAAAACACAAAGTTTACCTGAAGCAAACAGAATGAAAATGACAGATTGAATGCCGCAGTGGTGGGAGTACTATGTACACTCATTGGGCCAGTTGGCATTCGTTTTGTTAGGAACTAAACAAGGGATGTGTGGTTATGTGCCTGTCATGTGGATATAATATGTCAAATGGAAATACATATAGGAAATGATGAAAGAAAAAATGAACACAATTTTCAAGCTTAAAAGACTTACCAATATCATTACCACTGCCATTATCATTACCATTACCATTGACATTGTCATTACCATTACCATTACCATTAGCATTACCATTACCATTAACATTGCCATTATCATTATCATTAACATTACGATTACCATCATCAATAGACTAGCATTATCACTACCATTACAATTACCATTACCATTACAATTAACACTACCATTACCAGCATCATTACTATTGTCATTAAAATTACCATTAGCGTTACCATTACCATTAACTTTGACACTGCCGTTACCATTACCATAAGCATTACCATTAAAATTACCATAACCATAATTATTTCCATTATCATTATCATTAACATTACGATTACCATTGTCAATACACTATCATTATCATTACCATTACCATTATATATCTCATTGCAATTAACACTACCATTATCAGTACCAATGACAATAGTTGTCATTAGAATTACCAATAGCATTACCATTCCCATTACCATTGCCATTACCACCAAAATTACCATTACCACTATAATAACCGTTTTCCACTGCAATTACCGTTACTTGTGTCATTACCATTACTAAATCCATTATTACTACCAGCGCCTTTACAATTACCATTACCCGGATTTTTTTCTAAATGTTACTCTTATCTTGCGCCACAATTCTGGAATTATAATTGCTTCTGTATCCAGCTGGGAGTCTCGCAACAAAGCTCTATCCACTTATTGGATTTTTTATCGGCATTTGTCCCCTAATTCAACCTTCCTCTCCCTCTCTTAACTACCAATTGGGTTGGGTGCAAATTCAAAGTAAACACTCAAGTGTGTAAACAACGTCGCCCTTCATTGAATCGTAGATAAGTGTGCGGCCATTGTGCAAATGTTGTAGCCCACGAAGGCTAAGGTATCACTATTGTTGCTTACATACATATATACATACGTGTACAGATGCTGCAGGTGACGAGGGGAAGTGTTATACCAGAATAGCGGGCTTTACACTCAATTTGATGATGACCTGCTAAGGACGAGTGATTTTTTGCGGAGATAAACATTTTCCATGTGCATTGTGCGCATACACATTCATGCAGAAGAATAGCTGACCGTATGAAACAATAAAAGCTCTGTACCAAAGAAAAAATGTATATTTGTTTAAGTGTGCCCGACTTTATGCCAGTACGAGTTGAGCGCGAATGATTTTGTTTGTGTGTGCGTGCGCTTGGTTTGCATATAAAATTTGTTTTATGTAAAGTAGGAGAATAATATTTTATTAAAGAGATTAACGTAAACAAAGCAAAACAAAGGCAAACACCAAAGGACCGCTGCGGGTAGATACAGGGAAAGAAGAAATGTCATTTTACAAAGTAAACATCAATTTCTCATTTTCTACGTTCATGTTTACTTACGCTGAACGCGAATTATTTTTTTTTTAACTTATTTTCTCTTTTATTTTTATTTTTATTTTTAATTTTCTCTTTTCTTTTTAATTTTCTTACAGTCGCGAAGTCGCTGCATTACGAGCTGGTCA
>NW_023458561.1:43565206-43603314 GCF_013731165.1 Rhagoletis pomonella | reverse complement strand
GGCCTCTCTCGGCAGCTGGTTCGAAAATGTCCTATCTCAGAAAATGGCTCAAAAACACATAGGGTGCTCAACTGAAAATATTTTGATGCAGGGCATTTTTGAAGCGGCAGCTGAGATGGGGCGTTTCTGAACCGAATTCTGAAATAGGGCATTCTTCCATAAAATTCTGAGATAGGGCGTTTTCGAACTCAGCTGTCGATTTGTAAATAAAAATCTTTCATAAACGCGTTTTCTGAAAAGGAAAGTTAAGTTGAAATATAAAGCGCGTACAAAAAAAAGTGTATTTTTAAAAAAATAAATACGAACATGCAGCTCTCGTCTTATTTTTACCAATTTAATCACTAATTCCTTTAATGCTCTTAATTCTGGGAAATTTATTTAAAGTTGTTTTCATTTCTTTTTCATTTTCTGACTTATTCCCATATGCAGTGCATATTAATTTTTAAATCGTTTCAAAATACATTCGTCAACCAAATGAAAATATGCGTAACTAAGCAAAATTTTGCTTTGAGATTTCATTACTTAACCACAATGAAAAAAAAAATATTCATTATACAGCAAAAGCGGCAAAAGCCGCATCACTAACACCTCGACCACTACCGCCACGAATACCACCACCACAAGCAGCACAGGATTACTACCACCAGCAGTGGCTTGTACGAACAACAAAAGCAAATACAACAAATCACATGTCAGCTTTTTGATGCCGACGCATTTAATATTGAAAACCGCTGTGTCATGAATTCGTTGGAAATATTTGGCAGAATGATGACCCACTCACATACATACACACGTATGTACGAGCACAAAATTGAATATAAATTTTATAGAGTGCACAATTGGAGTAAATAAAGAGCATGGAACGGAAAATAAGATGAACACAAGAATACTGAAAATAAAACTGTGCAATAAATTGGTGGAAATTTTTGAAGAGAAAACCGGAAATATTTTTTTTGGACTAAGATAGAAAAAAAACGAAATTCATTTGCAAGGTATTCAAAAATAAACAACTTAATATTTAAGTAGCTAAAATATTTCTTAAAAAAATGCAATTCAGTTGGATTAGTCATTGCTTGAGTAAAGGACTACGAGCAGCGTGCATACTAAAATATGTCTTTCTTTTTCATCACAACTTGCTTAATTGCGGCTCATTGTAGATATCACAAAGCACACAAAAAAGGCTTACGCTTACTTTTTGTATACACATACCATGTGGGAAGAATGACTCATTTGTATGCAAATATAATACAAAGAAAAATTAAATGCAAGCTTTTTGTGTGAAAAAACTTAAATACAAAACTAAGCTACTATTATTATGTAGAAAACTTTTATAAATATGTAGGCGTATCTACTCAAAAAAGCAAATGCAAGCACATGTACATACATACAAGAAAAGAAACCTGCAAATAATGTTTAACTATTGCAACCACATACATACATATCTAACGTACACAAGAAAAAAATCACACATGTACATACATACATATACTCCCGAAATATTTGCTCGCTGCCAACAAACGGAAAACGCAAACGTAAACTACTAAAACCACCTGGAGTTAGCAACATTTGTAGAATTAACTTAGCAATGGCAACAAAAATACCGCAACTACTACAGCAACATATTTCATGCATTTATATAGTTGAAACAAACTATCAACAACAGTAAGAACAACAAAAACAAAAATTACTTCCATGCAACACAACACTCCAACAATAGTAATGGTTATAGAGTTTCAGGTTGAAATGCCATTAAAAAGTTACTCATACGCAACGTAGCACCACCGTCGGGTGTGATTGTAGTGGGAGTGAATGAGTGCTGCTACACAAAACACCTACAAATCCTAGAGAAACTGGCTGTAACGACTGCAATAAACTCACTTTAAAACAGTGCGAGTGTGCAATAAAGGCATCTGCATTACTTTATCCGCTGATAGTCGCATTGGTATTTGTAATGTTAATGGCTGTGGGATTTTACCAACTCAGTAACGATTTGCACTAATGATGCCAGAGCAAGTGTTTGGTGGCTTAAGATAAGTTCTTTGTAATATTATTGCTTGAGTTATAAAAAAAAACAACAAGAAAACACAAATTAAGGCTTAAGTTTATAAAAAATTTTCAAGGAATGAAACCGATTCAAAATAACGTTCCGGTTTGGGTTTCGGTTTTGGTTTCGTTCCTCAAAATTTATTTCGGTTTTGGTTTCGGTTTCGTTCCGGTTTCGGTTTTTCACAGAAATTTTGTTGATATTATTTAAATCACAATGTCTTAAAGGTTGAGGAAAGAAAATTGAAAATTACAGTTCACTGATAATATCAACACTAGGTTCTTTCCCTAACAATCCGGACCGGATTTGGTAATTAAAGAATAAGAGAAACATTTTCTTTCAAAAATGGAACAAAGTCCAGAAGTACGGGAACGCAAAACCACATTTCGTGCCCACAAGTCGAGAAACAGCTGATTCACGTTTTTTCTTGTTTTTGTCACTTATACCATGTTCTGACCGACATCAGAAACATGTTTTCGTTGCTAAAACTGGTTTTTGACCTTAAACTTGTGTTTTCGTTCATGTAAAATCTGTCAAACGAAAACCAGTTTTCGCTGAAAACTACACAGATACACAGCAACCACGTCATCACCAGATTCACTTAAATGTTTCCTTTTTGCTGTAAAACTAAAGGTGTATGAAAACTAAAATATAATTGTTATTTTCGTCATATATTAACTACATAATTATGAAACCCCTTCATTTCTGTGTCCTTTACAACTATACACGTGAAAATGAAAATCAAAATGACTTCTTCCAAATAACCGATGCCAGATCCGAGATTTAATTTATTAGGCACCATTTTAGTGGCCTTTTTGCGAAAAGTTACCTTGACATACTTACTTAATAAATAAAAAAAATTTGGTTAAATAAATCATTTATTTTAAAGAAATTTTGATTTATTATTTTTGTAAATTTCTGGAAACCGATTGAAACCTGTGATTGAAATGGTTTCGGTATCGTTGCTTTTCAGGTTAAGATAACGGTTACGGTTTCGGTTTCGGTTTTGAAAAACGAAACGGTTTTAAACGGTTACGGTTTCGGTTTGGGTTTCGGTTTCATTCCTTGAAAATTTTAATAAATTAATTGAAAACAAGTAAAAAAGTCTAAGTTCGGGCGGAGCCGAACATTAAATACCCGGCGCAAGTATTAAATATATGTTTTTCACCTTTCCGAAAGCTATCGCTACATGGTAAACCGAGGTGTATCCATTTTGAGTAAATTAGCGTCCTTAAATTTCGAAATATTGAAGTTTCAAGCATATCTGAAATTTACTGTTATATGAAAAGCGGCCGTAATTTTAGTTCGATTTCAATAAGTTTCAACGTTTTGCTTCTATGTGGCAAGTACAATAACCACACCGAGTTTGGTAAATTGGTAGAACGGTTACCGAGATACATATATGTGATCATAAGTGGGCGGTGCCACGCCCATTTTTCAAAATTGTATCCTAAACGTATTTCTTGGTAACGAATTGTTGCAAGCATCAATTTTGAATAAATTAGCTTCAATAATTACTGATTTATCGAAGATTTCGTATTTCTCTAAATTACCGTTATATGGGATTATTGTCCTATTTTAAAAATTTTCGGCCATTTCGTATGTTATACCAAGGTTAACAACTGTGCTAAGTTTGGAAGAAATTGGTGCAGCGGTTACCAAGATATATACACATGTAAACATAACTGGGCGTGGCTACGCCCATTTTCCAAAAATTTATAATATTCTTATTTTTCGTCTAAAACTTATTGTAAATATCAATTTTGAGTGAATAATCTTCAGTAGTTACTAAAATATCGCAGTATTCGTATTTCTGAAAATTACCGTTATATGGGAAGTGGGCGTGGTTATTGTCCAATTTTTAAAATTTTCGGCCATTTAGTATGCTGTATCAAGGCCAACAATTGTGCAAAGTTTGGAATAAATTGATGCACCGGTTACCAAGATATACACATGTAACCATAAGTGGGCGTGGCTACGCCCATTTTCAAAAAAATGTTAATATTCTTATTTTTCGTCTAAAATTTATTATAAATATCAATTTTGAGTGAATTATCTTCAGTAGTTACTAAAATATCGCAGTTTTTGTATTTCTGAAAATTACCGTTATATGGGAGGTAGGCGTGGTTATTGTCCGATTTTGCCCATTTTCAATACCGTCCGTCCTACGCCCGAAGGAAGTGCACATACCAAGTTTCGTTAAGATATCTCAATTTTTACTCGAGTTATCGTGTGCACAGACGGACAGACGGACGGACGGACAGACAGTCACCGCTTAATCGATTTCTCTTTTCATCCTGATCATTTATGTATACATTTGTCTATATCTATCTCGATTCGTTTTGCCTGTTACAAACAACCGTTATGCGAACAAAGTTATAATACCCTTGTGCACAAGTGCGCTCGGGTATAAAAAAACACAGAGGATGTGTGCTGGCGTTTCCAAAATGGATGTCGGAACAGGATTTAGAGTCTTCTCTCAGCAGGTATCTCTGAGAGAGTCTTATAGACTCCCGGATCACTGCAGTGTTTTTCAGGCTGAGATATATGCAATCGATATGGCGGCCAGGCTGGTGGGCATGATCGACCTAGCTCCATCTAAACTTGCCGTTGTCGTTGACAGTTAGGTAACTATCAAAGCCTCAGGGTCGAAAACGACTAACTCGATATGTGTTTAGGAATGCCGAAGATTCCTAGAAGCTTTTCAGCAACACATAATCAACCATTAGTGGGTCCCGGGCACAACGGTGTCCCAGGAAATGAGGAAGCGGACGAATGTGCTAGAAAAGGATATGTAGCTGTACATCCTCTCTTGAACATTTTATCGAGCCATTTTTTTATGATCTCCTTTATGTGTGCTATAGTAAGCCAACAAAATGGTTCTGGACCATTGAATACTGCGGTAGCTCCTTTTCGCTAGGCAGTTAGCCCCCTCGTTACTGTTATGACTTTTATGGGCCGGTACCCGTCCTAATAAGACACTATTTGTAATAATACGCTAGCTGAGAATTTATTTTGTGGGACTTCAGTGCCAGTCAGGCTGCCTGATTTGCCGACATAATGCAGATATATTTCGAGGATGTGCCTCTTCCAAGGCATTCTTTTTTGCCAAAAATTTCTATTGCACGGATCTGCGCTTGAAAAATGGTTGGGTAGCTACCCATTGGTATCGATATTTTTAAGTTCGGCCTAAATATGCCAGCCCCAGTTTTATCGTTACCAAGTTTTGATCCATCTGTGTACCAAATCTCTCAATTTAAAGTAGATTCCCTGCATTCCAATTGCAAGAAAAGCGCCAGCAACACAAGCACGATTAGAAATATTGTGAAAATTAAAATGAATGAGATGATGGCAAATGAAGGGAATGATGGAAAAACGATGAAAATGATGGAAAACCGTAGAAAAAATTGGTAGAGAATGGTGATGTGCAAATTAAGCAAATCGAACCGTTGCGAAAGTTGAGCGAGTTGAGCAACCTCTCCTGGGAAAAGGAGGGTGCGCACCAACTAGGTCTGTTCATGGTGCGGCCCCTCGGGGAGTAACATGGTAGTTGTGGTTTATCACCCAAATTCGTGTAGAACTAGCAATGGTTCAATGTGAAGTTGCATTGCTCATGATGCATAGGTTACAATCGGCATTACTACTGTATTAAGTGACTGATTTTACGTGTTCTTAGCATTGATAGAACGCATTTATTTATTATAAAGGCTATACTTCTAGACTCGAGAGCTTTTCATTTGGCTGTTACGCTGAAACACTTTTAGTCAGGAAATATCGGCGCACTGGCACCTAAGAAATAATGTATAAAATTTCCATGACCTACATTGAAATTTATCGCTTGAAAGAACAGCTATAAAAAATTACTTTTTTAAAAAAATTATTCTAATTAATTTGGAGCTGCTGAGTACTAATGCGAACTCATTAATTTTTTCAAGAAAAGGCGCAACTTAAAAAAATTACAATTCACGTTTTTAGTTCGAAAACATTTAATACAAATAAATTATTGTCGAATATTAGTAACCTGATGATGTTTTGCACAGTAATGATTTCATTTTTTTTTTCAATGTTTGAGGGCTGGTCGGAAGAATTGATTTGCATTTCGAAATCAAAGGTGGTGAATATATATATTTTTTTCACTTACGCGAATACTTATTTTGTACCTTAAAACTTTTCCCAGATGTTATTATACATAAATTCTAGTCAAACCCAAGGTTTGCTCGATCTCATCACAATTTTGTCTACCCTGCGTTAAAGTTTCCTCTTTTAGGCTAAAAATTGTATTATCTTCCATTATACTTTATACCTTATAGACTTTATAGACTATATAAGTCTTCCATCTTAATCCTCAGAAGATTCAAGTTTGGGTGACACTTAATATATACATTTATATGTAAATTTATTCAGCGGAATTTTAAGTTTATATAGGCCACTAGCTTATACCCGCGGGTTTTACCCCAAGTTTTTATACAAATATGAAAAATAATTTAATGATGTTATAATTTATTTCTGTTACAGCTCGTTATTATTTAAAAAAGTTGAGGTATTTAGGCCGTTTAAATTATGAATTTATAAAATCTCGTCTGCGTATCCTTGATGGTTTTGCGCATTCTTCTCCACACAAACAAAAAAAAACAAACATTGTAGAACATAACTAATATGTTTGGAAGAAAATTAGTGACACTTTCAACAAAAAAAAAAAATTGCTAAAATGCAATGGTATTTTTTTAGCCACTGTAGAGATCATAGAAAACCATGTAACTCAATGCTTTCTTAGGTCTAGCGTTAGGTATTCAACATTTTACTTCTCGTAGAAACTAAAAATATTTAAGTTTAAAATAAATTTAAGAACGAAGTATGTACTAGAAATATTTCGGCTGCCAAAAATATATGTAGGAATTGTTATTCAATACACAGTCACGGAAGGAGTCAAAACTGCTTTTTTTTAACAACCTAATTAAGCAACAAAAATATACCCACAACAAAGCATTGTAAATGAAAAGAAACCATTTCAAAACTAAATAATTGTTAAAAATTGCCTAAGTTTTTAAGTTGTCTCAGATTAACAGCAAAGTGTTTGCTAGAAGCAAACCTCTCACTTGGTAAATACAACAACAAGATACCATAAATATATGGAAAAAATAAATATTAGTTACACAAAACCTTCACTTTCTCGACTGTCGTGTCACGGTTCATTTGTCAAATGCATCTTTCGCAGTTACAAAAATACCAAAATGCCTTAAATATTTAGAAAATGTTGAACTCTATCAAAGGTAGTTATTAGCAGTGCACACCTTCGCAACCTTTACGTCGTTTTGAGACTTGCTCTGTGGCTGTACTCGTATTTCATTGTCAACTGAGCTAAACGTAGTACATACATACATAAATATGTGTGAACATACATATGTTTAAACAAGCATGCAATTTATTTATGCAAAATGTAACCTAACCTCAAACTACAAACCATTAATGCTTTTGACCCCTGATTAGGCCTGCTGAATATGCTGAGGTATTTTGCTTATATGTATGTACATATACATATTATGTAAGTGCATGTGTGTGTGTTGTGAGCTGGATACTAAAAATGCCAATCAAAAGTCAACTGCCAGGCATTCGATGCTCATTGGGCTTACACACATGCATTTTAATGTGTAAATATATGTTCTTATAAGTACGTACATACATACGTAGGTATGTATACAATGATATTTTTGGCTAGCGTGAATATCGGTTAGGCACACAGGTATGTGTATGTAGCCCACAAATGGTTGGATGCCGATACATATTTTTGGTAGTGTGTAGATATTTACATAAACTTTGTTTTTACTGCTATACGAGAATATAATATGCATGTGCGCTTGCATGAATGTGTTGAATTGCCCTACAGGAAAAAGGAGCCTTTTTTACGGGGATGGGACTACATATAACCCGAACTAAAAGTTCTACCGTACTGTGCCGTATTTTCCCCCCGGATACTACCGTCAAGTATTTTGTCCGGAGGCGGTTTGAGCACGAAGCACACACGTGCGTTACTCTTCTAGTGTTTTCAGTTTGTGAGTCATTTCATACCACCCTATCAACCAATTCTGGCAACTGCCTTCCAACTCCAACTAATTCTGGCAACCATCTTGAAAGCTCTCTACTGTCTTTCGAACGACGAAAACAAAGATCTGCTAACGAGAATGTCTTAGCGTATTGCTGCTCTATTTTATTTCTTATATAAAAATAGTCAAAAGTAATTAATAAAAGAAAATCAAATCTAAAAAGAGAAAAATTAAAATAAAGCAATTAATAAAATTTTTGTTTTTAATTAAATGAAAATAAAAAAATTTATTTTGATTCGTTTTTAAACTTAAAACTAAATAAGAAAAAAAATTAAATACAAAATTAAAAAATAAATAATAATAAAAAATAAATATTTTTTTTTTTATTAAATGAAAATAAAAATAATTATTCTGTTTACATGATGTTTTACATCTTAAACCTAGTTAGAAAAAAAATTTAACCCAAAATGAAGAAAATAGTAACTAAAAATTAAATATTACAAAAAAATATTTTTATTTTTACATTAAAATCTAGAAATTTAAAGAAACCTAAATGATATAAAAAAAAAAAATTTCTTTAAAAACAATAAAATCTAAATATTTAAGATAATGAAATTAACGAAATAAAAACAAAATAAGTTAAAAAAAAATAAATAAGTTAAATTAAAACAAAAAAATAAAAAATAAATAAAATAAGTTTCTAAAAATCAAATGAAATTAAGAAATACAGTTTTTCATTTTAAGCAACCAAATCTGAGAAGATAAATAAAACTCAACTTAAAACAAAAAACAAATTTTTAAAAAGGCAAAAAAAAAATAACATGAGTTCCTAAGAATTAATATAAATAAAAAATATTCTGCTTTTAAAAAGAATAACAACTAAACATTATAAGATAATTAAATGGAGAAAGCAAAAAACTGTTAATAAAAAAGGAAAAAAATACATAAAAGAACTATCTTAAAATTTAATATGTACACGTTTTTTTCTTTTTAAAATTATAAAATCTAAAAATTCAATTGAAAAATAAAACAATTTATTTTAATTTAAAAAAATCCGCTGCCCGAGACTCAAACTCGGATCTTTCGAACGACACGACTATGCTTTGCTCACTCGGCCACTGTGGCTGCTGGAGCGACGCGAGCTAAATTATATATAGATACAAGTGCTTTCATTCAATATAGCTTTTCACCATGACTGATGAATGAGAGACTTTTTTTCTCAGGTAAAGAGACTCTTCCAGATTTAAGCGTGTTAGGTAAGCTTCAAAGCAATCGTGACAGCAACTGGGTTATATGAAAATTTATTTATTCATCCGGAACGCAGGTCTAGACCATGATTCAATAATAAAAGGTTTGCTCAAAAAACAGTTTTCTCGCTCCCTCTTGAGAAAATGGGCTCCCTTAGCAAGCCACTGTATGTGGGTTCGTGTGTGTGTGCAAAGCTTTTGTAAGGGAGCTAAAGGAGTGTCAAAACTCTAATGTCACTAACGAGCAAACCTTTAATTATTGAATCATGGGTCTAGACTACTAAATTCAAATTCTGTAATTTTCCATTTTTTAAATTTCCTGCAAGGCAAGCAAGTATATGTAGATAATCATTGCCCTCGAAAAGTGTCAACAAATGGTGCACGAAATGTCAAAGCAATTTAAAATGTAAATGAAATTTATATTAGGTTTAGAAAGATACACAGCCGTAGGGGTTGGAGGCAGAGCTAATGACATTATTTTAATAGAACAAACGAAGCAATCATGGAACAAAATTCAACCGAAAGCTCAAATAGTATTAGCGGCCTTTGCATACAATTACAGTATACTAAAGCGACTTTAGACGGAGTGGAGGTCAATGGCGAAATTCCGGTGAATATCAAATAAAACTGGCTATATCGAACTTTCTTTTTAAAATGCCTAAGATAATGTGTTAAATAGAATGAAACATTTTAAAATCATTTTCCCTAGCAACTTAAAGCTTCACAAAGTTTAGCTAAAAAAATTCCAAAAATTTTAACCACTTGAGACGACTTCTTGTCCTTATATCTATTTAACCACTAAGGCATATTTATAGAATTTATTTGTAATATAAATACGTACATACATATGCTTGTATATGCATATACGTACATCACACATAACTATGTAAGAGTTTTTAAATCCGTAATCGGCTTTGTGGCCACATTTTACTGGTTACCACATTTTACCCAAAACCACTTACAGTAATCACATTCACACATAGTACTTGTACAGCTTTGAGTGACTTAGCTGACATACTTTAGTGTGATTGAGTACTATTTGAAACCAAATGGGCGTTTCTACTATACATATATTTATATACATATACATATTTATATCAAGCGCTTGTGTATGAAAGTGTAATGAGCCGTCAAATGATGTTGTGTGCATGTGGCGCACCAAGGACGATGCTGTGTAAAATAATTCCTATATAGTGTTTATGTGTCTGGCAAATTGACTCTAGTCTTTTCAAAATTTACATATATTTAAATCTTGTTCGAGCATTAAATATGCAGAAGAATCAACCAATGACTTATTTTTATTATAGAAAATGCGATGACTTGCGTCGCCAAAGAAGTAAAAATTTTTTGTTATTAAAGCGGAAGAATAGTAAACCTTTTGATTAAGAGTCCAACTGATCCACAATTAAGAAGAAACCATGTTGAATATTTTTGGGTTACAATATGTAACATTTCTCAGCGCCTGGGAAAGAGCCCAGTTTCCGATTTTCTTTATGAAATTTTTTTCACATGCAATTCTCAACTGCCATTTAATAATCCTTTCTTAAGTTATAATTTGATGGCATTTCACAGTATGCTAGGCCTAGTCTGACGCATCTTCCAGCCAATGCTTCCGCAGTTTTTTGCGGACTCTGCATGACTTACAACCATGCACGGGTAGTAGCAGATGATTACCATTGGCCACAGTGCCTGCCCACTACTTTTTGGCCAGTAAATATATTTTTGGCTATGTAATGTGGAACGATTTTCCGTCATCCCTTGTCAAATTTGGTTTGGATATAAACCGGTTTCGGCGCTGTGCCATTTTCAGTGTCATTTTTCGTTCTGAATAGTTTCTGTTTGTCCGTCACTATTTATAGCCGTGCTAAAACGTCGTTAGTTCTTAGTTAGGTACGTCTCAGCGGATTATATTCTATCGTTCAAGCAGTAGTTTTTCTTCTGTGTATACATGCTCAGGTATTTTTGACCATTAACCGCTGAAAGTTTATGCTGGACTCCACTGAACTTCGATTTATTTCATCATTTTTAAAAATCTTAGTTCCGACTTTCTAAATACGCATGAGAATTAATTATCCAGTGTTAACGAGACCTCAATAACGCAGTTACATCAATTCTCAAGCATTCCTAAGTCAGTGTTCAACGCTTTTGCGCTAGGGGCCAGATTCACAGTGCTTAGTTAAACGACTGTTAACTTAACCACCAGCAAGAGTTTAGCTTTGAATTTATATTCAGAGCCACTATGTAGTTAACTATAGAAATTCATATCGCCTGATAATATCCAAATTCTAAAAATCAATACCTTTCTATTCGAATTTGACTTTTGAATATGAAAGTCAATAGCTAAATTCCTATCAGTGGTTAACTACGCACTGTGAACTTGGCCCTAAGTAATTGAAGGCATGTAAGCGTGAAGGAACTAAAGAGATTAAAAACTATTAAAGCTAATTGTTTTATAACATTTCTTAACTTAATTAAATAAACAAATATTTTAAAATATAAATATATGTTTCTATTAAATAACTAGTCTCTTAAAAAAATCCTATGCATATATAATGTAAATACATAAGTACAATTTTTAAATCTTTATCATACCGGTATGTTCACAATAAATTTAAAGACAACAAACTAACTTTTCCCAATACCCTGCTTAAATTGAATTTTTATACATTTTTGCTTTCAGTTCTGTGCCCATCCATTTTCAGCCAGACAAAGTCACAGCAACACTCCTCTCGTATTCTCATATTGTTTTACAAATTACTTAACTTAATCGAATTTTAATTGCTTTGCGGCAAGCTAAGCGCAGTAATAATACCCATGAAAACCAACAATGGCCAACAAAAACAACAAAATAACTAACAACACCCACAAAAGTTGGTATTTAGCTCTTCCTCCTATACAATTGAGCGGATGTAAAAGGAAGCTAAATTTTCATACTTCTACACCCAGCTGCCTAAGCACAATATGATTATAAAGACATTGGCGAAATGACCAAAGTGAAATGCAAATAGACTAAAAATAAATCATAAAAACTCTTAAATGACGTAAAAGTTGAAAGCTTAAAATTGCTTTACGCACCTCAAAAAGTTTAACAAGCAAATTTATGCCAACAATAGCACATAAATAACAAACTTAAGACCAAGTTAAATGTTGTAATAACAACAACATTTAGCAAACAAAACAAATGAAAACTGACTTGAATAGAAACAAAAAATGAGTAGAGAATATTTATATGGAGACAGCTGAGTAGCCTGAAAAGCAATTATGAGTAGCCAAAGTCAAAGTAAACCAATCACATGCATACATACACACATACTATTGTATATATGTAAATAGATTATTTTAGCGAGCGTATGTGTAGTCAGAGGGCAAGGATATTTTCATGTGGACTAAAATGGGCATTGCAGTCGAAAAACGTAAGCGATATCAGTAGGATACAAAAAAGCAAAACACAAAGTTTACCTGAAGCAAACAGAATGAAAATGACAGATTGAATGCCGCAGTGGTGGGAGTACTATGTACACTCATTGGGCCAGTTGGCATTCGTTTTGTTCGCAACTAAAAAAAGGGATGTGTGGTTATGTGCCCGTCATGCATATAATATGCATAATATGTCAAATGGAAATACATATAGGAAATGACGAAAGAAAAAATGAAAACAATTTTCTCGCTTAAAAGACTTACCAATATCATTACCATTGCCATTATCATTACCATTACCATTAACATTGCCGTTGCCATTACCATATGCATTACCATTAAGATTGCCAAGAGCATTACCATTACCATTAACATTGCCATTATCATTATCATTAACATTACGATTACCATCATCAATAGACTAGCATTATCACTACCATTACAATTACCATTACCATTACAATTAACACTACCATTACCAGCATCATTACTATTGTCATTAAAATTACCATTAGCGTTACCATTACCATTAACTGTGGCACTGCCGTTACCATTACCATAAGCATTACCATTAAAATTACCATAACCATAATTATTTCCATTATCATTATCATTAACATTACGATTACCATTATCAATACACTATCATTATCATTACCATTACCATTATATATCTCATTGCAATTAACACTACCATTATCAGTACCAATCACAATAGTTGTCATTAGAATTACCAATAGCATTACCATTCCCATTACCATTGCCATTACCACCAAAATTACCATTACCACTATAATAACCGTTTTCACCACTGCAATTACCGTTACTTGTGTCATTACCATTACTAAATCCATTATTACTACTAGCGCCTTTACAATTACCATTACCCGGATTTTTTTCTAAATTTTACTCTTATCTTGCGCCACAATTCTGGAATTATAATTGCTTCTGTATCCAGCTGGGAGTCTCGCAACAAAGCTCTATCCACTTATTGGATTTTTTATCGGCATTTGTCCCCTAATTCAACCTTCCTCTCCCTCTCTTAACTACCAATTGGGTTGGGTGCAAATTCAAAGTAAACACTCAAGTGTGTAAACAACGTCGCCCTTCATTGAATCGTAGATAAGTGTGCGGCCATTGTGCAAATGTTGTAGCCCACGAAGGCTAAGGTATCACTATTGTTGCTTACATACATATATACATACGTGTACAGATGCTGCAGGTGACGAGGGGAAGTGTTATACCAGAATAGCGGGTTTTACACTCAATTTGATGATGACCTGCTAAGGACGAGTGATTTTTTTGCGGAGATAAACATTTTCCATGTGCATTGTGCGCATACACATTCATGCAGAAGAATAGCTGACCGTATGAAACAATAAAAGCTCTGTACCAAAGAAAAAAATGTATATTTGTTTAAGTGTGCCCGACTTTATGCCAGTACGAGTTGAGCGCGAATGATTTTGTCTGTGTGTGCGTGCGCTTGGTTTGCATATAAAATTTGTTTTATGTAAAGTAGGAGAATAATATTTTATTAAAGAGATTAACGTAAACAAAGCAAAACAAAGGCAAACACCAAAGGACCGCTGCGGGTAGATACAGGGAAAGAAGAAATGTCATTTTACAAAGTAAACATCAATTTCTCATTTTCTACGTTCATGTTTACTTATGCTGAACGAGATTTTTTTTTTAAACTTATTTTCTCTTTTATTATTATTTTTAATTTTCTCTTTTCTTTTTAATTTTCTCACAGTCGCGAAGTCGCTGCATTACGAGATGGTCACCTAAGTAGCAATAAGGAGCGTCTCACCGTTGAATGGCTACAGCAATCGATCGCTGAGATACGCAAACAACTTGTCGAACTACAAGAACTTGCCAGCGATGCCAATAAAAGTGTGAGCCAACGTAGGCAAGGCTACGAGGACTTGGCAACCATACGCAATGATTTTGCCCAGCTGAAATTGGAGGTAGCCGCGCTTAGGGAACGTCAGCAGAAAAATGAGGTTTTCATACAAGAGCTGCGTGAGGAAACGCTGCAGCAGGAGGAAGACTACAAACGCTTGCTCTTGCGTGCTACAGCAGAGCCAACGCCAACTGTTGTCAAGGGAACGCCACAGCAATCGAGTGAAGTCGATGAGGAAAATAATGAGGTGAGTGAAATGCGAGACAGTTGTGCCGCATGCAAATGAGTTTGATAAGATGGAGGAATATGCTTATTTATTATTAAAGTGTGTATCTGCTGTGAAATTGCCAATGCGATAAGAGTTAAGCCGGCTATAAATAACTTCGAGTGCTATTCATCTTAAATAACCGATGCGGTGGCGACCAGTCAGACAATTTTCTCAGAAATCAGCTGATCAAGAAAACAAACTTTACGGTTGATGAGACTTTCACACTATTGGGATTGCCTTGTAGTCTCATTTCGAAAAATATTTATTTAAGTTTTTATTCAACTTTCTTAATATTTATTCGTTTAAATACCTACAAAGGTATTTCACAAGTGCATTAGAAGTAGTTATTAAAGCTGTTTACTCATTTAAAAAAAAAATATTTAAATTTTCGTTTTTTAGTAACAAAAAAATGTTATTTGTATACATGTTGGCCAATAGGATCAAATAACCCCTATCCGTGTTTAAAACAGATGAATAGTATAAATGCATTTAAATCTAATTTTATGCAATTTTAATAAAAGTCACGAAATACAATTTATGTACAAAAAATATTTGACAAATTAAATTTAAAGTGGATCAAGTGAGCTCAGTCCGTCTCTTTAGTTTTAAGGTCGTTAGTTCCTTGAAGTTGCTGGCTTCGTGAACATTCAAAATGCAGTTTTCTGAACATAAAATTAACTTGTTTTTTCACTGCTTACTTCTTTTTCATTCAAATGTGCTGTTTAGTATATTTGATGGTACATTATATGACCGCTTTACCATAAAAAGTCGACTGAAAAAACGTGAATTAAAAACTGACACGTAACAAGTTCGAACGACACTGTGCAACAATTTGAAAGATCTGTATATATTTTTTTTCGGCCATAAATATGGAAAAAAAAGGTTTCAAATTGATATCGCAGCGAAATATATAGTTTGGTACTTGTAATAAAATATCACAGGCAAAAAAATTGTAGAACATTTTAACACATTGGAGCCTTTTTATCATTGAATAGAGAGATTTTTTTATTTGTAGGTGAGGCTCTTGCTCGACCTAATAAATTTTTGATAAATATATTAAATTATCTCACCGAGATCATCAAAGTAAGAGCATTTAAATAAAAATTAAAAAAAACAATAGTTTCAATATTTCCCACTGTGGGGCGCACAGACAAAAACTGTGAGCCCACCCTTGGTGGGATGCAATATTAGTATTTCAGAAAATTACATCGAAGATAATCTAGTTAGAAAAGATTATCTTCAATCAACCTCATTTACAATCTACAGATTGAACAAATGGTGCCTTAACAATAGCTAGGCTAAATCCAGAGCCATATGCTTGCAGAGGAACTTTGTAAGTTCGCAAAGCCGAAAATTTCGAATTTGGTAAATATTTTGGGATCCATGGGCATCACAATAAAGCGAATAGCGGCTGCCCCTCGAAAGGCACTTCCTCCTAAGCTATCCAGTATTTCGGGGCTGATTTTTAAGTATCCTTTTTATCACTACTCATATCTCAATAGCCCTTAGTTAACCTCGGCGTCTGTTTTTCATCTACAGAGCTTTCCTTAGCCTTATCTAATCAATTTGGCCAAAAATAATTAGTATTTTCTAGCCTAGATATGAAATCTCAATAAATCGTGACTGAAAACTTTGGCTTTTACATACAAATTAAAAATTATTCTGGTTCCAGGGGGGCCAATACTTTCAGTGAGTTTTTGGGATAATTTAAACCTGGTCCAGAGAGAACTTTTTGTGGCCGCTTTCTTTTCTCTACTTTTCTTATACATATATATACGTACCTTAGAGTGGTTCATAAAAACACTCTTTTTGGAAATTCATAAACGCTACCTCAAATTATTGTTATTTGTGTTAAAAAAAAGAGACACGTATTTTTTTATTTTGAAAAAAAAAAGTTTTTTTGAGGTTTCGCGGTTTGAGGTTTGTTTGGGTTCCAACCCATGACAATGCGTAAATCGTTCAATATCAACGTTTTAATTTTACTAGTGTCTTTTCGAGAGCATATTTTCGGGAACTAGACCCATTCTAATTGTCCAAGACAGGTGTGTAATTAAGGGAAAGTTCCCCAATAATACAAGAGTAATTTTATGTAAAAGCCACATTTTTAGCTGCATTTTAACATATCAAGAAAATAAAAAAATTGAGAACATCAGCGTTTTTATAAAAAAAAGACCAGCGCAACCTCTAAGAAAACTTTTTTTTTTCAAAATAAAAAAAACGTGTCTCTTTTTTTAGCACAAATAACAATAACTTGAGGTAGCGTTTATTAATTTCCAAAAAAAAAAAATTTTAACCACTCTAACGTACATATGTACATTCTACAAAAATGCCAGTGCAACATAATACAAATGTTTTGTTTTAAAGAAGATTATAAATAAAATTTAACTCAGATTTTGGTATTCAATAACATAAAGGACGCTAGAGGCAAGCAAGCAAGCTAGTTTTGTTAAAGATCGAAGCAAGAAATCACCAACATTTATCAAATTGTATTATCAGGTTAATTAACAAAAAAGTTTACCATAATCTCAAAAAAAAACTACTTAAAGTAGCCAAATATATTATTGAGTAAATTTTCAAAAATTTAATAACAAACGTTCTAACAATTAGGTATTACATGCTTTTCTTAATGATTTTATTACATCCAAAAGCAAATAATGACTGCTCCATGAAAACATTAAACCTCTTTTTAACGCGTTTATTTTACATTGAATACCATATTTGTGCTTGAAAGGCGCCTCCTTAAACGACTGCATAAAAAATTATATTTTGTGTGTTAAAATCATTCCAAATGTATAAATAAGTTTGTACGTACATACGTGTGTAGTACATATGTACATATTATGTATGTAAGTATGTAAATAATTGCTCCCACTGCAGCAAGAATTTCGCGTGCACTAATCTACATTTTAATCTAACACTAATTCCCTAATAACCACTAAGTGATGGCCCCAAAACGCTAGTCACGCAAACACATACATACATACATGTACTAGTTAAGGGAGTTACATTTGTGTTGCTCGCGAACATGATTCAACAAAATGACGCTGAACTAACCATGTTCAACAATTCAACAAGCTGCCAATCAATTCAATGCTGCCAAGTGGTTTATAAGCCACCGTAGTGAATAACTACTGTGGCAGCTGTTGGTCTCATCCATTGTAATGTGTGCAATGTAAATACATCCATATGCATAGATTCATACATATGTATGAACAAGAGTGAAAGGTAAATCCTCACTACGAATTCGCGCAGTCCTTTCCATCATGCTACAAAAAAAAAATGTAAAATACAGCTGCACATTGGGGAGCTGTTAACTGCCGACAGAATTAATTTTATTTAGCGTCAATTTGCGAATATTTCAATGCAACTATGCAAAAGAGCACACATAAGCTGTGAACTTTTACTACACATTAATTCTGTTTGTGATTATTTTTCAAAGTGAACAAGCGATTTGGGGTAGAAAAAATCGTACTTTTTACAAGGGCTATAGTTAGAATTTTCCACATCAAAGGAGTTTATGGTCATCCTGATACTCAGGACCGATAGGCAAAGCACACTTGTTCCCTGAAACATGAGGAAAGCCCTAAGAACTCTCTCATTTGGCACCCAGATTAAAATATTTTATTTCACTTATTTAAATTTATTTTGAAACAGCTGGCAACTCTCTTCAAAAATATTTTCGAAATAAAGCTATCTCTCGTTTGGTAACCACAGGCAAAAATATTTCTTTAACTTACTAAATAAATTGGTTTAGAATTTCTAAACAGAAGGCAAACCTAAACATTATTTTCGAAATAAACCTTAAACCTATCTATTTTGACACCCACACTAAAATATTTCGTACAGGTAATTTTTAAATTAAATTGTTTTTGAATTTCTAACCAAGTGGCAACCATCGTCAGAAATATTTCAAAAATAGAGCTTTCTTAAACACCTTTCATTTGATACCCATATAGAATATGTAATTTAAGTTGTTAATTGAATTTATTTTGGCTTCTTAAATGGTGGCAACCCTCTTTAAGCATGTTGTAGAAATAAAGCATAATTTAACCTCTTTCGTTTGACACTCATATTACAATAGTTCACTTATCTTGCTAGTTAAGTTTATTTTGAATTTCCAAACAGCTGGCAACCCTCCCCAAAAATATTTTCAAAATGAAGCTTTCTTCAACATCTTATCGATTATTTAACTTGTTAATCAAACTGTTTTTGTACGCTAAAAGGGCTGACAAGCCTCTTACACACAAGTATCTCATTTAATTTGCTAGTTAAATTGATTTTAACTTTTTGAACAGCTGGCAACCCTCTTCGAAATTACTTCGTAATAAATCGTTTTAAAACTTAATTTTTGTATATTTTATTTAACTTATTACTAGATTTTAACTTTTTAACACTGTAGCAACTCTCCTCAAAAGATATACTATACTTTAATCCAGGTCATAACATATTTGTGGTCCACCAAACTTTTATTGAAATACGTCTCGCTGATTTTTACGTAAAAGACCAACAAAACAAACTCACCCACTCGTGTACATAGGTACATACTATAATAATTACCATTTTTGAAAGCATAAACATATTTTCATATTCTTGATACATAGTTTCTTAAATACTTAATTTACCTGTCTCCATTATATACCAAATTCTCGTTGGGAGTCCCCAAAGCAATTAAGCCTTAATATTAACGTAATTTACATAAGTTAATGTTTATTCATGCGTATACATACATGCATACTTATGTACATGCATATGTAAAGCATTACCCAGACGGAAAAAATTGAAGAAATGAGGCCTCCCAGAAGCATTTATTTTTCATATTTGGAAGCAAAAGGCCAACCGTGCTCGATCATTTATGCCTTTTTTCATATTGAATGGCCAGAGTTTCACGCGTCCTGATTCAGCGGAGCTCTGCTCTTATAAGAGGAAAATCTACAAGAAATACAATAATGAAAGAGTAAAAATTTAACATTACTCGAGGCACGCAGCGTCACGCCCACTGCGAGTTTTTCTGTTATACAATTTCCTTTGTCTTAAAACGCGCCTTCTCGTCCGCCCTCGACTGGCCTGCCTGAAAGCGTTTACTCAGAAGCGCTGCTAATTTTGCCAACTGGGTGCTTAATATTACACACATCTGCTTACTTCGAGTATTATGTGCAGCATAAGTTTAATAATGCTCAAGAGTCTGCTTAGCCGATTAAAGATATGTAGATGTACACTTAGCACTAAGCACTGCTCAGAAGAGCAATCAAGAAGATTTAGCGACAGTTTGTGTCAGATAAATTAAAACATATACAAATTGAGTATAGTATTGAAATATTTGCTTATTTCTCTTTCTCCCCCTCTCTTTCTTGAGTCGCACCACAACCGCTTGGCTGCCTCATGCCGTGAGTAAGAAAACTTCACCTTGAATATAACTCTTTAAAGTTCCGAAAGTTGCTCATACCAAGTGACGATAGGTTCTTTTGCACTTAGTGCTAGCATTGTGTTCGTGAACGTCCCTGCTTTCGTTGCTTTCGCTCGGCTGCCGAGTCAAAGGATCTTGTATGCATTACATAACAATAACGATCTTAAGAAAACGAAAAGAAGGTGGTGTGTGTCGATTTACTTTCAAACGAATTTTTGAGAACTTGACTGTGAAAATCTGCTAAGTACCTATTTAGTAGACTTTTCAGTTTGAAAAGTACACTGGTAAGGCACAATCAGTTGGTTCATGAAGGCTGAAGTCTTTTTCTTAGTTTTGTCGATAGAACCTCGCATGAAATTTTGGCAAGGCTTATCCCGCGCTAATTGGTGCAAGCTGCGGATCTCCCTTCCTGCTGATTATACAAAGTCCACTGAAAATCCATGCATCCCGCCAGCTCTTCGTCGTCAGTTTTGAGCAGCTCGGCCGGTAATTCGTCAGAGTTTACCAGATTCTGGTAGTATTTTTGGGGCACTTTTCGACTTGCTAGTATTTAAAGAAATTCACACTTACCCCTTACCCCCTTGCATTTTTAAAGATGCAGCGCATCGCTTGCTCATAGAAGGATGCCGACTTGCAGCTGCACTTACTGATGAACAATCGCTGCCAATTTCTTCAAGTTTTGGCTACTTTTCTTAGTTTAAAATTTATTTTTTTTTATTATTATATGATACAAATTTTGCGTATTCACTTTTGTAGACTATTAAATTTTATCATAATAAAGTGCAAATTTTTAAGTAGTTATGCCTTACTGTTGATTTTTGAAAATTGTTTTGTTCGCACATTCTCTTCCATATAAAGTACGTTCGAAAATTTTTTCTATGGAGAAAAATGTCCCAAAATCAACGGTACGTTCTAGCTACCTAAGGTTTGCACTTCACTAAAACTGAATTGACTACAAAACTGCATACTCAGAAACTTTCCAAAAAATGCACCAAAGAAGCTCAAAATTTTGATGAACATTTGTCGAATTTTGCTTATTTTTTAACAATGTTTCAAGTTTTCATTTGCATTGTTTTATTAGATAACGGGCTACACTTTCACCAAAAAAAAAAAAGGAACAGTCCAGCGCCTTCGTCTTGGTCTGCAGGCTGTATCGGAGATACAGCCGCTATATTTAAACGTAGAATACGTGGTATGGTTAAGAGCATATCCAAGTCAAAAACGAAATCACACACTAAGAAAAAAAGGGGTTTTCCAAAATTTTACAAATTTACATACTTCTAAGTGAAAAGAACTCAATGAGAATATAAGCGAAAGCCCTATTTTTATTTTTATTTTATACCATTATTTTTTGTGTTTATTTTTACCTTGGCCTTTATCCTTTTCTTTATCTATGTACGTCCTCACCTTTACTTTTATTCTTGGATTGGACTTTTTCTAAATGTTGTTTCACTTCGAAAAGTCTTCGCGTATTATGCATACATGTGTTCATATATGTATGTATAGCCATACATAGATTACTAAAAATAGAAACAGATCCACATTAACTGCAATCAACATATGTACGTATGTATGTATTTACATATGTACACACGCTGCGATTAGGTTATAAATAGCGCGCCTCTGTTTATCAAAAGCCGCATTACATACGCATACATACTTTTTGTCTCCTTCCCACACTTCCAACATATGCACGTGTTTGCAAAATGATGACGAGGTGATTTTGTATGGAAAATCATTTATGCCCATATATTTGAATAAAATAAACATATATAGAAGATATCAACCAATACTTCCCATATACCAAACGAAAGGAAAACTCTTGAATTTTTGATTAAAGAAAACAAAAACAAAATCATTCGATTGGTTTTCGAGCATTTTGGTAATGAAAAGAATTTGCAAATTTTTTCAACAATTTTTTGCCTTAAAATGCTCAATATTTGTTAAATTTATATAAAATTTGTACCCGATAATATTTCTACTGCTCCAAAGAACCTATATCCCGAAAATGAAAGTTATATATGCCAACAATAAGTTGCTAGAGCACTTTAAAGGCTCAAAATTGACCCCAAAATAAGGCAATGTTTACCGTTGTTTTTACGACAGAAACCGAATTGGTTATTTACAAAAATGAATCTGTCGACAGGTTTGGAATTTTATCTTTGAAACGCCATACTTTTCTTTGAAATCGCTTTATTAGTTCTCGTGCAATAAGCATTTTTGTGAAGCTCTAAAAATTACAACTACAACATTTGAACATAGCCCCCATACCTTAAGGTAAGACGTATTCTACGTCAAAATTAAAATAAAATTATCAAAAGGGAAATGGCCAAAGAATGCTAAAATATTTCTTTCCTATTTACATTTTCGCCACTGTACTTCAATCATATAAAATTCATTTTAAACTAATTGGCATGTCCATAACTACAAAAGTCATTCATTTATAAAACATTCTATTTACTTTCCCAATTATTTCCCAATATTTACTAGAAATTATTTTCGCATACACGCTTTTCCAATGATATTAGATAAGCTAAGGCATTGAACTGTGATGCAATAGTAACTAGGAAGCTCTGTCAGAGTACTCACACTACAGTAGCTGCCTACTAATTCGCACTCGTCCATCAAGTTGGTGCCATTCACACTTCCAAACTTCTAACTGATCCCTACCACACGATTTCGCACGCTACAGCGGCAGAAGTATATTTTCATAAAACTTCATCAAATGTTTGCACAAAAAAATGTATCGTCGTCGGAAGGAAGAGGGTGAGAGAGAGAGAGCTGTTGCCATACTGTGTAGCTAAGTTTTCAATAAACTTCGTGTAAAGCCCTCTCATAGCACTCGATAGTTACCAACACTTCACAATTGCAACAATACGCGCGCTCACACATTGTATCATACACTACTTTCTGCTTCACTTTACTCACACGCTGAGAAAATTTTATTCAAGCCATTCAATAAAATCGTTATTTAGTGCAATCGGTAGCGCTTTGCCTCCCCACTAAGTTGAATGCTTTCCAGCAATAACTACTGCAACAAATACGTATTTCCACTTGTACAACAGCTACAAAATAGAATAGGTTTAGGTGTACAAATGCCACCTACATTACATACTCGTAAAGGTAGATTTCACTATTACGATGAAACTCGTAATCGATACTTAGTCATTCACTGCAACTCTTTTCAGGTTGATAGATTTTCGCATAAAGTTTATACAGAAAACGCGATCAACTAAGTATAAAGTACTTAATTTCACATTTTGACCGTTCTTTTCAGTCAGTTTATTTATATTACGGACATTTCTTTTAATTTTAATTTTTTTCCATATTTACTTCCGCTTAGTTTCATATAGTTTGTCTATATCAACATATCCTTGCAGCACTCACATTTGATTGCGTTAGAAAAGTATTGGTAATAACAATAGAATTTAATGACCGCCACTAAGTTGAAGTCGCTTACTCATTTTTAAAGTCATGAATGCCTTGCCCTTTTAAATAGTACAGTAGCAGGTTAACCGAGCTTTGCCCGGTGAGTGCATAATACTTTTTAAAGTTTTCCAGATTTGGATAGCTTTAAAAAATATTTCGGAAATAAAAAATAAAAAATGGATTTCGATATCTATTAAGTAAATTTCTTACTCCAAAAATTAATTTGGCAACCCTGTTCCGAAATAGGCTGGAATGAATGGTACATATCTTGAGCGTATATGAACTGTGTATACATAAAAAAATGCTTACTGAAATTAACAAAATAAAATTTTTTATTGCATAGAAGCGTGGCAACCCTGATGGAAAATATTTTCTAACCAAAGTTCTCAACAATACCTTCCATTATCCATATTACCATGTTTTAGATAAATTGTGTAGAATCGAAAATAAGTGGCAACCTTAAACTATTATCCTAAGGGATAACAATTTGTATGTGGAGAAAGTATTGTTTAGGAATCTTCTCTTGCTACCCATCAGTAGCAATATTTTACCGTTTTTCTAAACAATAAATTAAATTAATATGCGATTCAAAATAGGTGGCAACCCTATTAAAAATATTTTTGAATTAGGGATTTTTAAAATACCTTCCATTTGACACCTATAGTATGATGTTTTAATTTGTAACTAATTTCGAATAGGAGGCAACCTTATACGAGTCTTCTCGGAGATACTGCCTATTCAGATAACCTTAAAATCCAAATATTATCTGCGTACAAAATTTCACTGAACTTTGAAATATGTGGAAAGCCTTTCAAGACTCTTTCGATTAATACATATATTGTGATAATTCATTTAACTTATAATATAATTGCATTTGAAATTAGTTTTACAACAAGTGGTAACCCTCTTCAAACGCCTTAGAAAATTCTAAACGGAACATTTTTAAACACTATTATGGTTAACACTTTAATTTGAGTATAATTAATTTAATTCGACTTTGAAAAGTGGTGGCAATCCTCTTAAAAATATGTTCAAACTAAAACCTTATCAATTCCCTTTGGTCTGACACTCATATTGTGATAAATATTCTAATTCTCTAATTCCATTAATGTAAGTAGAATTTAACTTTTCAAACAGGTGGCAATCTGTTTACAAGTAAAACGCTTTTAAAAAACATTTCGATTGAAACCAATATTTTTATAATTCCTTTAAATTAAATGAATTTAATTTTTAAACAGGTGGCAACACTTTTGAAACATCGTAGTAATATTCTAAATTCTGAATGTTTCATAACAGTTATTCGTTTGACACCCATATTTTAATTTTTAAGATACCTTGCAAATAATTAATTTAAATTTAACTTTTCAAACAGATGGCAACTCTTGACAGTCATTTTTTTTAATAACTATATCTTTCAAATAAATAGTTCCTTAATTCGAGTTGAATTTGAATTTTTAAACAGGTGGCAGTCCTCCTCAGTAAGTATGGAATTCATTTTATATTTCTCCATACAAAGTTCCAGTAACCTATCACAAATATTTCCTGCCATATGCAGTGCGAAAAATTCCGGGAGGTACCACGCCCCCTTGTCTAATCGACATTAAATCTATCCTAAATTTTAAGTTGGGCTAAAGACACTAATGTACAAAATTTCATGATGATATGTTGAGTAGTTAAAGCGTGAAAGCGTAGCAAACAAACAAACAAACAAACAAACTCGCTTTCCGATTTGTAATATTAAATAGTAAGAAAATAATCCTACTAACTAACATATATTTCTCTTTTTCATTATTGGTTCAAAGTAGTCTATGAGCATCTATATTTATTCGTATGCCAGTACTTACTATTTTGTTTACAAAGAATTGTGTATTTATTTTTATTTTTTTTCCGACACTCGACGCTTTTAACCTACAATCATTTGATCGCAAATCTGCTCTACGGATATATGAGTGTTGACATAAATTATTTAATATCAATTTTTGTATAGCTGCTGACTGGGTCAATTGATCAGCATGTCAGTAACGAATTTACTTCATACCAATCAATGTTGACATTTTTCACTCGGCAGATTATTTATTGTATTTTCAAGTCATGTGAGGAATATGATATTCAATCGGTTAGTTTATTCTTTTGGGAATATTTCGATTTCAGGTCAAACGAAAAGTCACTCATATCAATTCATATATAAATAAGTGCAGTGAGTTAATATTTCAAGTACTTTAAAATCGCTGACAGATATGCATGTAGAGAGCATTTGAGGCTGCTATACAAGTGGATTCAGGGAAAAATAATTACATACATACATATATTTTTTGCAAAAATTTCAGGCGAAATTTAATATACTCAGTTCTTTTATTAATTCGTATTTTAAATCTAATAAATATGTATAATTTACATACATATATATTTATGTATAAATATTTGTGTTTATACATATTTGCTTGTGCAAATCACATTTTTGATTGAACATTTTACCAAAACTATTGCATTGGAGTCGTTTTTGTTTCATGACTTTTAAAAGTGCGACTTTGTTTCCGTCTGATATAACTGTACTGACAGCCGAATAGATGCTTATTAAAAATCATTACCGATCTTGGAATTTCGCAATGTTTTTTATTTCATAGAACGCCCTTGTTGGTAGAGTTGCACAAATTGTCATTTAGACAATTATTCGAATACAATTTTATCTGTTATATACATAAATATTCGCAACTAATTCATTCCTCGACTCCAGCGCCACTTATCGGAGCATCTTTAAAAGGTATCTCGTTCGTAATATATGTATGTTCTGATTTTAAATCAAGTCGGACTATGAATATGGTTCTAGTGATTCCAATATTTGCTATCGCTAATTTTTATTGCCAAAAATCTCCGAAAAAATAGCAGGCGCCCTTAGCAACACCAACATCTAGTTGTATGCCCGCCATACTGCCAGATTTGGCTGACTACAAATTGCATGTGTCACTCTATCACTATAGTTTTAGACCACACTGGTTTTCATTTAGATAGTTTTAGCGACAAAAATATAGCGTAGCGATTGTCAGAATTTCACTGCAGTATACACAATGGAACAATTTTTAGGAAAAATTATTTATAATTACCCGTTCTGAATTTGAATCAACTCGTAAATATGGGTTTTAGATATACACAAATATCTCGACACGTGTGTCACAATATTTCCCATATTTTATTTTTCATATAACTTGTGAATAGTTTATTTAAATTCAATTTTTAAAACAGGTGGCAACCCTCTTCAGAATGTTGTCAAACAAAAACTTTCTTAAACCTCTTTGGTTGTACACCTATGTACATATGTATATTGTGATATATATTTCAACTACAAATTGCATTAATTAAAGTTGAATTTAATTTTTGTAACATGTGGCAACCCTCCGAAATATAGTTCAGTAATAAAGCATTTTCAAACCAACTTCGACTGATACCCATATTTTAATAAATTACTTAACATATTAGATAATATAAAATAAAATTTAAACTTATGGCAACCCTCTTCAAACATCGCAAAAATGTTCCAAATGTTCACACTAAAGATTTCTTAGCACTCTTTCTTTTGAACTTCAAAATCCAAATAAATTGTGCATAAGTTAACTTAGTTCGATTTCTCAAACATGTGGCAACCTTCTCTCATATATTTGCGCACCGAAGCCTTCTCAAACTTTTTCGTTTGATACCTATGATATGATATACATACATTGAAATTACCTAATTCGTTTAGTTTAAGTTAAGAAATCGAGCACTTTTACTTTTACAACTTTTTAATTAATTTTAGATAAATTTTTTTAAAGGTGGCAACTCTTTTTGAACAGTTAAAATTTAATTAAAATAAAAATTAATTAAAAATTAAAAATTAATTTGAAACTTAATTTATGAAAGTATCATATCATATCATAATATCATATCTGATCCCTTCGCGTATTATACAAGGTGGGCAAAAGCACTGCCATAATGTGAATTAGCCGCACAGAAATTTTCAATCTCAAAAAAAAGGAAAATTTACCTGCCATGTAGATTTCATTTATAAATGATCCACATACCAATAGGCATTTTTAAATACATAATTTAATTTAATACAATTTCTCAAACAGGTGGCAACCCTCAAAAATATTTTCGACAGTAAACTTTCCTAAACATCTTCAGTTTGAGACCCATATTGCAATATTCAGTTTATCTTATCAATTAAATTAAATTAAAATTTTCAAACATCAACAAAATCTTCAGCAAAAATATGCTCAGCTGTAAGCCCTGATAATCCCTGCTTATAGCTGCCATAAACGAATTACCTTTAAATCAGTTTTCTCACTTCAAAAGAAACACCCTTTTCTAATTACATTAAAACACAGTAAGCTCCAAAAGTTTATTACACAAAGACATAAGCTCTTTCGCCTCTATGAATATTTGAGAAAATTATTCAAATTAATAAAGTATTATCTCTAATAGGCACGTGTAATACAATTTACCGAGTTTTAATTGATGTCAGAATAATTTCAGCATAATTGCTATAAATTATTAACACGAACAAATTTGAAGAATTACAATAATTTGACTGCAACAGCAAGCAGTTTTCAAATTTCACATGCATAAACACATGCATTTAATATGCACAAAGAAAATTGCAACTCAGTTAAGTTTCGTTAAGCAGCGCAGCTTGTCGACGACAGCATATGCACCAGCATGCAAGCTGAATATTGCATAAGAAAATTTAAAATACATTTGATATTCCAAAATCACATCACCAAGCTAAGTAATAGAAAAACTACGTGCAAAAATTTGTGAATTACGTGTGGAAATAAAATTTACCCATAACACGAAAAAATCGCTTTTTGAACAGTTTTCGAAATGTAATATTTAGTTTGCTAGCAAGCATAAAATTTTACGCTATACCTGCGGGTATTACCATGTCAGCACGTCTCACGTGACTGGGCGAAAACACACACACACAAGCGCACCTTGAATTTTCGCATGTCATATTAGTTGAGAATATTGAATAACAGCGATTCATTGTGCGTTACCCAAAACTGTGAAAAACGTCTTCAACAAAAAAAAAACAAAATCGTTACGATCCCAATGTTCGCACACAAATGCCTGCTGTGCACGCCTGAGCAACTCGTTAGAATGCTGGTAATTTCGTTTTCTAGTCAAGCCTCATTGCACGTCCACATACATACATATGTATGTACATACAATGGAGCGCCGCACAGTGGTACAACACCAAACATTTTTTGGACAAAATTATAAGGAATCTGGGTAGAACCTCAAGGCGAAGAAGATAAAGAAATGGATAAGATGGAGATAAATGAAGAAAAAGACTAACAATTAGCGTGGTCGGTTTATTTTATTTTTTATTTTTTATTTATTTTATTTTATTTTTTTTTTATAAACCTAGCCTTAAAAACGTCTTAAAAATTACATAAAAAGTGCACCGTGTAATATATGTCTCCGAAATTTTGTCCATATATTTTTAATAACGTTATATCTGAACTCAAAAAAAAATTTAGGTAATCGGTTTATTCTAAAGCAACCCTCTTATGCAAACTTAACTTCAAAAGCGCTTTAAAAAGGCCATAAAAAGCGGACCTTTATCACTCCGAAATTTTGCCCACATGTTAGAAATAATATTATGCCTTCTCCCAAAAATCGTAAGAAAAGATTCCGATCCTCACGTTTTCTATGCATATGTAGCACTATGTGCCAGCAAACAACAAAAAGTGGTCAATATTCGAAATCTTATCGGAATGGCTTAAAATTTGCTACAGGGGGTTTTTGGGGTCAGTGATTACGAATCTGAAGTTAGATTTTAAAAATTCAAAATGGCGGATCCAATATGGCGGACAATATCTTATCACAAATTGGAAGTTAGATTTGAAAAATTCGGCCTATTCAGCCTATATAAAATGAAGTGAAATATAGACTTAGTTTTTAATTTTTTTTTTGGATTTTTTATCTTTTTGTTTTTATATTTATAATTTTTCTTACTAATTAGGAATGTAAACTTCACTGTTTTATTTTTTTATATTTTGCATTTTTTGTTTTCTTCTTTTTATATACATACATATTTTGTATGTATTTTTTTACGAATTACGAACTTAAACTTCGCTTTATTTTTTTGTAGTTTTGTTTACTTTTGTTTTTTATATTTCTTTTATTTTTTTTTTACTAATCACCAATTTAGGTCTCTTTTTATTTCTTTCTGTATTTTTCATTTTTTTTGTTTCTCACATTTTTTTATTTTTTTACCAATTACGAATTTAGACTTCGTTTTGTATTTTTTGTTGTATGCTATTTATTTTTGTTTTTTTTTTTCTTTTACTTTTTTATGTTTATTTTTTTTTCAGTAAATTAAAAATTTTAAATTTCAGTTTTAAAATAAAACTAAAGTTTGGATTAGTCGTCAGTTAAGTCAACATCTCGGAACTTATCTCAGCAACCCGGAAAAATAAAAATTTAGAATTAAATATTTATAGGTTGTGATAAACACATTTAAAGGATTGAACCGAGCTCGCTCACACGGTTACAGCGCCAGTGAAGAAGATGAATAAAATAAAACAATTTCAAAATATGCAAAATTGAGCATCGTTTTTGTGGTGTGAGATGGTACACAGGCGTAGTGGTAAACGACAAAGAGCACAATTCATAAAAATTAACGCCTGGCTCAATAAAGATGTCGCATTATTTTAAGCAAAGGCTATTTTGAATTATTTTATTATTTATATTGATGCATCTTATTTTTTAATAAGAAACAAAAGACAAAGGGAAAAAATATATTATTTTCTGGAAAACAAATTTTGTTTTACTATACACCGGACATGCATGTACATTTCAAATACAACTATTTTAATCAAAATGAAATTGTGCCCACAACATTGAGGCAATTGTTATAATATTTTAATGTGTATATTTTGTCTATTATCATAAAAAAATTTAATTCCAAAGTTGACTTTTGGCCGTTTTTGATGCCTTCTGTGCATAGCTACAAAACGTAGGAGGAGGGAATATAGTTTTTGTTGATAAAAAATGTCAAAGTCGGCATTTATAAAATATAACTTTTGCTTGCTTATATTTATATTTGGACAATTAAACGCCATATTTTCAAAATAACCTAAATCCCACTGTGCGCCACACACTTACATATATATGTGCCAGTCAAATATTCATCCACCCATTCGCCCAACTCGGCGAATGAAGGCATTGTAGGTAGTGAAGAAGTGAAGCGGCAATACGGTTGCCACCAAAGATTTGCTAAATTTTCTACATTCCATACATTTTTCCCCTCCAGTTTAGCTCCTTCAACAATACTACGAGTGTACTACATCGAATGAGCCTGTTGTGAATTCCTAAATAGACAGCATGTTTAAACGCCTGCGAATATGTTTAGCAAAGCGAAAAAGTGTAAATACACACACGCACACACAGACACTTCTCAGCATGCTTATTCTGCTACTTTATGTTATGCCTGTTGATGATGACTTGCCTGCGACTTAGGACGTTGAAAATGAGTAGAGTCTGCTTAGCACGCTGATATTTACATGTCTTTTGCTTATACATAAATAGTATCATGAATGTCTTGATATGAATAGTGTGTGTATGTGCTTATGTATACTATACAAATTCATGTAGTCGTTATTATAGTGAATCTTGCCTCAAAATATAGCTAAAGATTTTCTTGTGATTTCAAGAAGACTCAGACAACTAACTACAACTACAATACATGCTAACAACAACTTAATGACGCCAAACTTTGGCAAAGTGTGGAAGTACTAGGTGGCGTATACGTAACGGAAAATGGTAGTTTAACACTTGCTAGTATGTGGGTATGTACATATGTGCATAGGTACATATGTAGGTGCCTACACCTAAAACAAAAGACATTTTCGCTTAAACATGAAAACTATAAAGCTTAGCAAATATTGCTTTGTAAAGCTGTGTCAGCTGGAATGGCGAATAAATGTATATCAAAATTGCTTAACAAATGTTGTAGATTTAACTGGCGTGGTGCAACATGGAGAGGTGTGGAAACAGAGAAAGTAAATGAGAACTTTAATGACAAAATAAAAATAATTTAGTAATTCGTGAAGAAGTTACAAAGTTATCGGAATGGAGAGTCGTAGTTTAAAGTTAAAGTCATATGTCATGTTTTTGGTATAAAATAATTCATTAAAATTATTTGTATTATCAGGAGTAATGGTTTATTCACACCCGAGACTGTAAGTGAAAGTTCATTAATTTTTTTTTTACCAAAAATTTACCCTCAAAGAAACTTAACGTGTTTTATTTGTCACTTTTATCGGTTTATTTTAATGTTAGTTTCTGTTACATTGTTTTTGATTTTTGTTTCAAAAGTTATCTAGGGAGGCAGTCCAATATCCCTTGAGTTAATCGCCGCTTAACCCTTCAAATTTTTAAATTTTGAAATTGATATGACTTTGTTGGTAGATGGCATACCATTTTCGCCAATTTTAGAATCATGGAATCTAGCGGGGAAGCGACCAACCCAGACCGATAGTAGGATAACAAAACCCTAAGAACTTTTTGAAAAGTTAGCGCGCTTTTAGAAGCTGTAGCTGCCCAAAGTGAAGCTCTTTGAATGTATTTTGCTATTTTTTCGCATTCGAACTTTGCAGCGCAAGAAAAAGCAACAACAACAACTATGACACTAAGCACCTTTATGACTGCTAGCAAACTAGTAAATAGACTGTAGTCTACTATACATTTGCAGACAATTTCCTTAACATAAACAAAATAATTCCAACCGCGTCCGAGGTTTGCAATAGCTTCCTGAAAATCACTTCTAACTGCTTTTTGTTATTAAGCGTACAAAAAAAATATTTCCAAAATCTTCAAATCCCTTGCTTTAAAAATGCCTATCCCCTGGCAGGTAGGTTACCATATAGCAGCTTGCGATAATTAATTTTACCCACACAAAAATGTGTATGTCTCTGGCGTCAGGTTTTTTTAACGGAACGTAAAATGACAATGTAGAAAAGGGTGTAAAAAAGCGGGAGTGTTGAGCACCGGTTATTTATTCAAGTTCAAAAATTGGGTAGGCGCTGTGGCCAATGGTAACTGTGGTACCACCTCTGTATGCTGAAAGTCATACAGAGCCCCAACAGCTTGTAGCGCTTTGGCTTTTGCTGTTTATAACCACTCCGGAGGAGTGGTGATGCATCAAGCGAGATTGTTGAGCATGATTTGGGGTGCCAGCAATTAATTACTTTAGTAGGTTTTGTTCTGCGGCAGTTGAGAAGTGCATAAAAAAATGCATACCCAATGAAGAACGAGCGAATTATTTTTAATCACAAGTGCATGTGTTTATTCGCTGCACTTGGTTTTGGACGGGAGTGCAATACAAGTGCGTGTGTGTGTTCGCTGTTCTTTGTTTATGCGGGAAATGCATAAGTCGCTTAAAACATTTAATGTTTTTCATTCTACATAAAACGCACTGAATTTTTTAATAAATTTTAGACTTTTTCATGTCCTTAAAGATTGAAAGTCCTTTCAAAAAAAATTCTGATGTCGGAGACAAAAACTAAAAACGTAGTTTTACTATATTTGGCCACTAGTTTCGTGAGTATACTGATACGTGTGTTTTGAAATTTGTTTGTTGTTTTTTGTCGCACATTGTAATAAGTAAAATTAATACCACTATTTACTGAACACATTTTTTTTTTTTAATTTCTGCGTGTCGAAACATGTTTTGTTTTGTAAGTATGTATTTGCGTATGTGACTTACACAACGCTCTACGCGAGTTTCCAATCCAAAATACAGTAATCGTATTAGGTATAATTTTCTGATGTAAATGAAAGTTATGAAGCCTTCGGCATAGATGAATACAAAATTATTTTTACTTGTTTATGGTTTATTTTTCTTTTATTTATTTTCCTTAATTTTTCAATTAAAATACAGTTCATTCTGTAAAAAAAATACATATGAAAGCAAATTTTGGATTATGAAGAGAACTAAAAGAAGTTCATTAAAATCAAGGTGAAATTATACCAGGTGTAGTATTTAATTAGAGCGAGAAAAAGATTTGAAACTATCTTATTCGTAAATTTGCCTTAGAAAATTTCTACAGAAGTTAGTCGAATGCCAAGAAAATTAGAAAATAAAGCCAAAGAAGTGTTATATTACTTCACCTGTTTACAATTTCACCATTGATTAAAATTTCAAACGTTTTTCTCAGAACACTTAGTTATGTAGGTATATGAAAATCCAATTTTATTTTTTTTTTTTTTTCAAATTACGTATGTACGCCATTTTCGGTTCGTTAGCAAGTTTAACTGAAACTCTTATTACATATGCATGCACATTATTTTATGAACGTTAACTCATTACAAACAATTCTCGAGCTTCGATATCTCCCTTATATTTATTCACTTTTTTAATCTCCACCGCAAATTATCATTTTAAACTGCAAACACAGACACAAACAGCTTTCTACACAACTTTCAATTAACATACGAAACTATGCATTAATTCGGAGCTTAGAAATTTTCAATTCAGTGCGCTTGGTGCGCATATGCTTTTTCCCAAGTAATCTAAATTTATTATTTACCAATTGGTGCAGAATAAGTAAGCGCACAAATGCGCTTAGTTATGAATAATTTGCAATGCGAGCATTATAAGTATAACAATGGAAAAGCTTATATACACACATAATTTTTTCACAATGTGCTTTAAAATAATAAACAAACAATTTAAAGTATTTTGTTCCAAATTATTAACATATGTATGTACATAAATATGTATAAATGCTTTAGTAAACGAATAAAGAGAATAATAAAGTGAAAGTCTGTGTTAGCTGAAATAAATTAATAATGGCGTATTATTTTCTATAATTCTTGCCCTAAGACCTTAAATTGGGAGCAAAATTTTAAAGCACATGGGCTATACTTACTACAATTTTGTTTAAGAGACTTTAGTATTAATCTAAGCGTTTGCTTTTAATTGATTATTTAACCCCTACAACTTTTGAATACAAATTAAAATAGAAAATTTTTGATAGACAGTATTGTATATTTGAGATTAAATATTGTGAAATTTTAAAATGAATTAAAATTACCAAAGATTTTAGTTGATATCATATTTTAAGAAAAGTAAGTAAATCAAATGCAAGCACACATATACACATGTATATACAGTGGCGTAGTGTGAAAATGGCCCCAACTTAAACTAATTGATATTTTTTTTTTTGTAATTTAAATTATACTCGCCCAAAAAAGAAGAATTTATTTATTTATTGAAGATATACTCGTAATTAAAAACACAAAATTATATTTTCAACCTTTTTTTTGTACATAAATTGAGATGAGCAAAATTTTTAGTTAAATGGCTGCCATTTTCACTGTGAGCCACTGTACATACATATTTATGTTATAATCTAAAAATTTTATATTTTTGAGCAAACATAAATTTTTTATTGCGCATATTAAACTTTATTATTTACGCACAAAGATTATTTCACCGCAATCATGATTTCTACGTATAAATCCTAAATTTTTGTGTAAATGGGTTCTCAGACAATTGCATTTATTTTAATGTTTTCATCAAATATTTCCCTTTTTACTTAGCGAACGTACATACCAGTACAAGCATACGAGTATGCACATACATACGCTTGTTTCTAAGAAAAAGCATGCATAAATTTTTGAGTTCACATATAATATTACGTTACATTTCGCTCCCTTTTTACACATACAATAAATGCTACTAAAGAATTCATTTATATTCAGCCACAAAAAATTACCAACGACCACGTTTTGCATTTCTAATATCTACCTAAATATTTAATACCAAAAGCAAAGTGGAGGTTAGGTCACTTAGAGCGGAAACATATATTCATATATAAGTATATGTGTATGCATGTATTTGAAGTTTACCAAAAATTTAAATATACTATATGTGCTATACATACAGTTATATGCTGCTTTTATTAATTTTAATATTTTATTAAGCAGCTTCGATTGAATAATCCGCATGACACATAAAAATTGGATACCTAAGTTATAAGTACCCATAGGCGCTTACATATGTATACTTACGTTTGTATGTATAAGTAATGTACACACAAACGCTCGAATCATAACCACTAAAATAAAATTGGCATTCAAGTAGCTCCAAATTGTGTGCATACAGAGTATATTTCTTGCACTTAAATTTATATGACAGATTGGTGTGTCATTGAGTAGTCTGCAAGAACACGATTTTGTACCCGTGACAAAATGAAGCATTTACGGAAAGTACACACAACAAAGTACCTGTATTTTGCGTGCAAGCGCCTTCTGATCCGGGTCGTCATTGCCTCCGGAACTCCATCCAATGCTAGTGGGTATAAAGAGAAAGGAATGGAACCATTGTGGTGTAATGCATCTACCAAGCTAACTGGGATTATCTCAAGGCTGTGGTGGGAACATGCTGCACTGTTTACAGTGAAGAGTATACCCCTCTCAGGAAAGCACTCCAATGGATTCCAGATTCCGATCTAAAAACGGTGGACGTGCTCTTCTGCCTCCGTGCCCAAAATTCGGGGGTTGACACCAAGCACTGACATGTCATCTCTCACAAAAAGGGTAGCAACCGGGAAGGTAGAGAAGTTGCTACTCTGGTTGTGAAGATGGACCAGGGCTCTGTGGATGCCCTCGGTTTGAGATACGGAAATCGCATGGGTCTCTTTTTCGGGACAATTTCTTTCATAACTGATCCTAAATGAGTGACCAAACAGCGATTCGTGCTACCGTCCAGTGACGGTTAAATACTCAAATCATCGCTACGGTAATCTCCACTATACATTCGGCACCCTAAGGATATTTTGCAGCCACGACGACGGCTACAATATCGTCCCTATAATTTTCGCTTCTTTAGGTACAACTAACTTTAACACGTCATCGTTTACTATGTCCCATAGCAGCGACTCTAAAATCGATTCCTGAGGTACACCGCCTGAGACCTTATGCCTTATTACACCTAATTTTATCCCACACAAAATCATTTTGTTGCAGGATTAGCTGCAAATGAGCTTAATTAAATACTTGGAAACCTCAAACTTCGGGAGCGCTTCGAGTATTTTTTGCCAATTTTCCAAATTAAAGGCATTTTTGATATCTAGGTATTCAGTATTCTAGGTATTCATTATCCCCGCCTTTCCATCGCTTTCCAGCTATTTCATTTATCTCAATGCCTTTTACCAGACCTACTGCATTGATGGTAGAGGGTTTACCAAAATCCAAACTGATTTGGTGCAAGACCAATCGTTGATGAAACAATGGCACCGGTGGCCCGATTCGCTATAATGCTCACAGGATCATACCCATCGTATAAAGCATACAAATCGGGCGGTAAATAGCTGGACAGCCTGGATGCTTATTGGGCTTAGGCAGTAAAACGAGGCGTTGGACCGTCCAACGTTTAGGAAAAACGCCCATCCTTACACAAGTGTCGAACAAACAATGATGAGATAAATAAAGCAAGTGCCACAAACTGTTTGCTGTTACACCTGACTGGTAAAGCCGCCTTGGATGGGAATGCTACCGCGAGATACTGCAATCGACCACCTTTTCTGGAACTTAATTACGGTACCAAGCGCTAATATTTGAAATATGGACTTTTGACCAGCTTTGCTAATAATAAATGCACCCGAAAAGTTTTCCCTATATCGGAACGTATGTAATTCTTTTTGGTCATGCAAAAAATATATTTTTGATATATTTTTGACTTCATAAAAGTTAAAAATATTTACAAATTTTGAGATAAAGCCCGATCATAATTATAGTTATATTTTGTACAGGGTTGAGGTACTCCCTGCAGAGCACACAAATTGTGCAAAGTGGACGGTACTCTGTGTGCGAACACACACACACTCACAACACGTAGTCGTACTTACAGTGTCTGGCATTGAGCAATTTTAAAAACTCATAAACATTTATGCGCCATATTGTGTCATTTTGCGCAATAAAAAACAACAACAACAATGGCAACATAAAAAAACGACAAAATCTACGGTAAAGAAAAAAAACTGAAATAAAAAACCAAAGCAGGCAAATTAGATAAAGAAAATTGCAAATGGAAATGAAAATGGAAACAACAAATAGGAAGAGCAAATGAGCCTTAGAATATGAATATGTGTGAACAAGCAAATCTAGTGCGGATTTTTGCGACTGCTGCTGGTTGTAAAAATTCCAGAATAAAAAAGAAAATAATAATAAAAAAACAGACACAAAAACGAGTAACGTGAGAGGTAGGTAAGGAGCGAACGTGTAAAAAATATTAAGCCACATATCCTTTTTATTTGCCTTCATATTGCAGATAATCAAATTTTATGATTTTGTTGCTGGAAACAAAGC
>NW_023458561.1:43540702-43565106 GCF_013731165.1 Rhagoletis pomonella | reverse complement strand
CCTAAGTAGCAATAAGGAGCGTCTCACCGTTGAATGGCTACAGCAATCGATCGCTGAGATACGCAAACAACTTGTCGAACTACAAGAACTTGCCAGCGATGCCAATAAAAGTGTGAGCCAACGTAGGCAAGGCTACGAGGACTTGGCAACCATACGCAATGATTTTGCCCAGCTGAAATTGGAGGTAGCGGCGCTTAGGGAACGTCAGCAGCAAAATGAGGTTTTCATACAAGAGCTGCGTGAGGAAACGCTGCAGCAGGAGGAAGACTACAAACGCTTGCTCTTGCGTGCTACAGCAGAGCCAACGCCAACTGTTGTCAAGGGAACGCCACAGCAATCGAGTGAAGTCGATGAGGAAAATAATGAGGTGAGTGAAATGCGAGACAGTTGTGCCGCATGCAAATGAGTTTGATAAGATGGAGGAATATGCTTATTTATTATTAAAGTGTGTATCTGCTGTGAAATTGCCAATGCGATAAGAGTTAAGCTTGCTATAAATAACTTCGAGTGCTATTCATCTTAAACAACCGATGCGGTGGCGACCAGTCAGACAATTTTCTCAGAAATCAGCTGATCAAGAAAACACACTTTACGGTTGATGAGACTTTCACACTATTGGGATTGCCTTGTAGTCTCATTTCGAAAAATATTTATTTAAGTTTTTATTCAACTTTCTTAATATTTATTCGTTTAAATACCTACAAAGGTATTTCACAAGTGCATTAGAAGTAGTTATTAAAGCTGTTTACTCATTTTAAAAATAGAAAAATTTTAATTTTCGTTTTTTAGTAACAAAAAAATGTTATTTGTATTTGTATACATGTTGGCCAGTAGGGTCAAATAACCCCTATCGGTGTTTGAAACAGATCAATAAAATAGGAATGCATTTATATCTAATTTTATGCAATTTTAATAACAGTCACGAAATACAATTTATGTACAAAAAATATCTGACAAATTAAATTTAAAGTGGATCAAATGAGCTCAGTCCGTCTCTTTAGTTTTAAGGTCATTAGTTCCTTGAAGTTGCTGGCTTCCTGAACATTCAAAATGCAGTTTTCTGAACAGAAAATTCACTTGTTTTTTTCTTCACTGTTTACTTCTTTTGATTCAAGTGTACTGTGCTGTATTTTTGATAATACATCATTTGACTGCTTTACCATAAAACGTCGACTGCAAAAACGTGAAATAAAAACTGACACGTAACAAGTTCGAACGACACTGTGCAACAATTTGAAAGATCTATATCCATATAGTAAAGCCTACAAATATTTTTGCATTCGCAGAACAAATTTTTTTTTTCGGCCATAAATATGGAAAAAAGGTTTCAAACTGATATCGGAGCAAAATATGTAGTTTGGTACTTGTAATAAAATTACACAGGGAAAAAAATTTGTAGAACATTTTAACACATTGACGCTTTTTTATCATTGAATAGAGAGATTTTTTTATTTGTAGGTGAGGCTCTTGCTCGACCTAATAAATTTTTGATAAATATATTAAATTATCTCACCGAGATCATCAAAGTAAGAGCATTTAAATAAAAATTAAAAAAAACAATAGTTTCAATATTTCCCACTGCGGGGCGCACAGACAAAAACTGTGAGCCCACCCTTGGTGGGATGCAATATTAGTATTTCAGAAAATTACATCGAAGATAATCTAGTTAGAAAAGATTCTCTTCAATCAACTTCATTTACAATCTACAGATTGAACAAATGGTGCCTTAACAATAGGTAGGCTAAATCCAGAGCCATAGGCTTGCAGAGGAACTTTGTAAGTTCGCAAAGCCGAAAATTTCGAATTTGGTAAATATTTTGGGATCCATGGGCATCACAATAAAGCGAATAGCGGCTGCCCCTCGAAAGGCACTTCCTCCTAAGCTATCCAGTATTTCGGGGCTTATTTTTAAGTATCCTTTTTATCACTACTCGTATCTCAATAGCCCTTAGTGAACCTCAGCGTCTGTTTTTCATCCTTAGCCTTATCTAATCAGTTCGACCAAAAATAATTTGTATTTTCTAGCCTAGATATAAAATCTCAATAAATCGTGACTGAAAATTTTGGCTTTTACAAACAAATTAAAAATAATTCTGGCTCCAGGAGGGGCAATACTTTCAGTGAGTTTTTTGGGATAATTAAAACCTGGTCCAGAGAGAACTCTTTATGGCCGCTTTCTTTTCTCTACTTTTCTTATACATATATATATGTACGTACCTTAAAGTGGTTCATAAAAACACTCTTTTTGGAAATTTATAAACGCTACCTCAAATTATTGTTATTTGTGTTAAAAAAAGAGACACGTATTTTTTTATTTTGAAAAAAAAAAGTTTTCTTAGAGGTTGCGCTGGTCGGTTTTTTTTATAAAAACGCCGCTGTTCTCAATTTTTTTATTTTCTTGACATGTTAAAATGCAGCTTAAAATGTGCTTTTTACATATAATTACTCTGGTATTATTGGGGAACTTTCCCTTAATTACACATCTGTCTTGGACAATTAGAATGGGTCTAGTTCCCGAAAATATGCTCTCGAAAAGACACTAGTAAAATTAAAACGTTGATACTGAACGATTTACGCATTTTCATGGGTTGGAACTTGTTATAAGGGGGTTTCTGGGGTTGCAAAATAGGAATTTGAAGTCAGTTTTTCGAATATCAAAATGGTGGATCCAAAATGGCGCTCCAATTTTTTTTTAATTATTGGATTTGTTCGAAACCCGGCACTCGAGAGTTTTTGGGGTCGCCCATTACGAATCTGAAGTCAATTTTTTTTAATTCAAAATGGCGGATCCAATATGGCGATTAAATAAATAAAAATATAGCTAAAATAGCTAAAATAGCTGCTATAACTTCTACCGCTTAGACTTTGTTGCTTTTTCAATTTTTCCTAATAAACAATCGTGGTACAAAGCTCAATAAAAATATTTAAAAAAAAAACGTACTTATATTAAAACGTTGATACTGAAAGTTTTAAACATTGTCAAGGGTTAAAACACGTTTCCAGTGGGTTTCTGGGGTTGCTGATTGCGAATCTGATGTCAGATATTCAAAATTCAAACCCGCTTATAACAAGTTCCAACCCATGACAATGCGTAAATCGTTCAGTATCAACGTTTTAATTTTACTAGTGTCTTTCGAGAGCATATTTTCGGGAACTAGACCCATTCTAATTGTCCAAGACAGGTGTGTAATTAAGGGAAGGTTCCCCAATAATACCAGAGTAATTATATGTAAAAGCCACATTTTTAGCTGTATTTTAACATGTCAAGAAAAAAAAATTGAGAACATGAGCGTTTTTATAAAAAAACCGACCAGCGCAACCTCTAAGAAAAAAAACGTGTATCTTTTTTTAGCACAAATAACAATAATTTGAGGTAGCGTTTATTAATTTCCAAAAAAAAAAAATTTAACCACTCTAACGTACATATGTATGTATATTCTACAAAAATGCCAGTGCAACATAATACAAATGTTTTGTTTTAAAGAAGATTATAAATAAAATTTAACTCAGATTTTGGTATTCAATAACATAAAAGACGCTAGAGACAAGCAAGCAAGCTAGTTTTGTTAAAGATCGAAGCAAGAAATCACCAACATTTATCAAATTGTATTATCAGGTTAATTAACAAAAAAGTTTACCATAATCTCAAAAAAACTACTTAAAGTGGTCAAATATATTATTGAGTCGATTTTCAAAAACTTAATAACAAACGTTCTAATAATTAAGTATTGCATGCTTTTCTTAATGATTTTATTACATCCAAAAGCAAATAATGACTGCTCCATGAAAACATTAAACCTTTTTAACGCGTTTATTTTACATTGAATACCATATTTGTCCTTGAAAGGCGCCTCCTTAAACGATTGCATAAAAAATTATATTTTGTGGGTTAAAATCGTTCCAAATGTATAAATAAGTTTGTACGTACATACGTGTGTAGTACATATGTACGTATTATGTATGTAAGTATGTAAATAATTGCTCCCACAGCAGCAAGAATTTCGCGTGCACTAATCTACATTTTAATCTAACACTAATTCCCTAATAACCACTAAGTGATGGCCCCAAAACGCTAGTCACGCAAACACATACATACATACATGTACTAGTTAAGGGAGTTACATTTGTGTTGCTCGCGAACATGATTCAACAAAATGACGCTGAACTAACCATGTTCAACAATTCAACAAGCTGCCAATCAATTCAATGCTGCCAAGTGGTTTATAAGCCACCGTAGTGAATAACTACTGTGGCAGCTGTTGGTCTCATCATTGTAATGTGTGCAATGTAAATACATATGCATAGATTCATACATATGTATGAACTAGAGTGATAGGTAAATCCTCACTACATATTCGCGCAGTCCTTTCCATCATGCTACAAAAAAAAAAAATGTAAAATACAGCTGCACATTGGGGAGCTGTTAACTGCCGACAGAATTAATTTTATTTAGCGTAAATTTGCGAATATTTCAATGCAACTATGCAAAAGAGCACACATAAGCTGTGAACTTTTACTACATAATAATTCCATTTGTGATTATTTTTCAAAGTGAACAAGCGATTTGGGGTAAAAAAAATCTTACTTTTCACAAGTGCTATAGTTAGAATTTTGCACATCAATGGAGTTTAGAGTCATCTTCATACTCAGGAGTGGTAGGCAAAGCACACTGGTTCCCTGGAACATGAGGAAAGCCCTAAGAACTCTATCTTTTGGCACCCAGATTATAATGTTTGATTTCACTTAGTTAAGTTTATTTTAAAAATATTTTCGAAATAAAGCTATCTCTCGTTTAGTAACCACATACAAAAGTATTTCTTTTAACTTACTGATTAACTTGGTTAAGAATTTCTAAACAAAAGCAAACCTTCTAAAAATTATTTTCGAAATAAACCTTTCATCTCGCTAATGTGACACCCACACTAAAATATTTCGTAAATGTAATTTTTTAGTTAAATTGTTTTTAAATTCCTAACCAGGTGGAAACCTTCTTCAGAAATATTTCAATAATAGAGCTCTCTAAAACATCTCTCATTTGATACCCATATAGAATATGTAATTTAAGTTGTTAATTAAATTTATTTTGGCTTCCTAAAATGGTAGCAACCCTCTTCAAGCATATTGTAGAAATAAAGCATAATTTATCTTGCTAATTAAGTTAATTTTGAATTTCCAAAAATATTTTCATTTTGTACGCTAAAACAGCTGGCAAGCCTCCTAAAAACCATTAAAGGCTCTCTCCTAAAATATCCATATACAAAAATTTCATTTAACTTGCTAATTAAATTGATTTTAACTTTTTGAACAGCTGGCAACCCTCTTCAAAATTATTTTTTAGTAAATCGTTTTAGAACTTAATTGTTGTATATTTTATTTAACCTATTGTTGGATTTTAACTTTTTAAAACTGTGGCAACTCTCCTCAAAGATATACTATACTTTAATCCAGGCCATAACTTGTTTTGTGGTCCACCAAATTTTTATTGAAATGCATCTAGCTGTTTTAATATAGAAAACCAACAAAACATACTCACTCACTCATGTACATATGTACATACTATAATAATGACCATTTTTGAACGTATAAACATATTTTCATATTCTTGATACATAGTTTCTTAAATACTTAATTTGCCGATTTCCATTATATACCGAATTCTCGTAGGAAGTCCCCAAAGCAATTAAGCCTAAATATTAACGTAATTTACATAAGTTAATGTTTATTCATGCGCATACATACATGCATACTTATGTACATACATATGTAAAGCATTACCCAGACGGAAAAATTTGAAGAAATGAGGCCCCCTAGAAGCATTTATTTTTCATATTTGGAAGCAAAATTCCAACCGTGCTCGATTATTTAGGGGTTCTGATTCAGCTGAGCTCTGCTCTTATAAGAGTAGAATCTACAAGAAATACAATAATGAAAGCGTAAAAATTTAACATTACTCGAGGCATGCAGAGCCACGCCTATTGCGAGTTTTTCTATTATACAATTTCCTTTGTCTTAAAACACGCCTTCTCGTCCACCCTCGACTGGCCTGTCTGAAGGCGTTTACTCAGAAGCGCTGCTAATTTTTCCAACTGGGTGCTATATATTACACACATCTGCTTACTTCGAGTATTATGTGCAGCATAAGTTTAACAATGCTCAAGAGTCTGCTTAGCCGTTTAAAGATATGTAGATGTACACTTAAGCACTAAGCACTGCTCAGAAGAGCAATCAAGAAGATTTAGCGACAGTTTGTGCCAGATAAATTAAAACATATACAAATGGAGCATAGTACCGAAATATTTGCATATTTCTCTCTCTCTCCCTCTCTCTTGAGTCGCACCACAACCGCTTGGCTGCCTCATGCCGTGAGTAAGAAAACTTCGCCTTGAATATAACTCTTTAAAGTTCCGAAAGTTGCTCATACCAAGTGACGATAGGTTCTTTCGCACTTAGTGCTAGCATTGTGTTTGTGAACGTCCCTACTTTCGTTACTTTCGCTCGGCTGCCGAGTCAAAGGATATTTTATGCATTACATAACAATAACGATCTTAAGAAAACGAAAAAAAGTTTGTGTGTGTCGATTTACTATTATAAGATTTTTTTGAGAAATTGACTGTGAAAATCTGCTTAGTACTTAGTAGACTTTTCAGTTTGAAAAGTACACTGGTAAGTCCCAATCAGTTGGCTCATGAAGGCTGAAGTCTTTTTCTTCGTTTTTTTTCGATAGAACCTTGCATGAAATGTTGACAAGGCTTATCCCGCGCTAATTGGCGCAATCTGCGGGATCTCCCTTCCTGCTGATTATACAAAGTTCACTGAAAATACATGCATCCCGCCAGCTCTTCGTCGTCAGTTTTGAGCAGCTCGGCCGGTAATTCGTCAGAGTTTACCAGATTCTGGTAGTATTTTCGGGGCACTTTTCGACTTGCTAGTATTTAAAGAAATTCACACTTACCCCTTACCCCCTTGCATTTTTAAAGATGCAGCGCATCGCTTGCTCATAGAAGGATGCCGACTTGCAGCTGCACTTACTGATGAACAATCGCTGCCAATTTCTTAAAGTTTTGGCTACTTTTCTTAGTTTAAAATTTTTTTTTTTATTATTATATGATACAAATTTTGGGTATTCACTTTTGTAGACTATTCAATTTTATCATAATAAAGTGCAAATTTTTAAGTAGTTATGCCTTACTGTTGATTTTTGAAAATTGTTTTGTTCGCACATTCTCTTCCATATAAATTACGTTCGAAAATTTTTTCTATGGAGAAAAATGTCCCAAAATCAACGGTACGTTCTAGCTATCTAAGGTTTGCACTTCACTAAAACTGAATTGACTACAAAACTGCATACTCAGAAACTTTCCAAAAAATGCACCAAAGAAGCTCAAAATTTTGATGAACCTTTGTCGAATTTTGCTAATTATTTTACAACGTTTCAAATTTTTATTTCCATGATTTTATTAGATAACGGGCTATACACTTTCAAAAAAAAATAATAATAATTAAATTATCGAAATGGAAATAGCCAAAGAATGCTAAAATATCTCTTCCCTATTTATGTTTTCGCCACTGTACCTCAATCACATAAAATTCATTTTAATCTAATTGGCATGTCCATAACTACAAAATCATTCATTTATAAAACATTCTATTTACTTTTCCAATAACTAGAAATTGTTTTCGCATACACGCTTTATTAATAATATTTGATAAGCGATGGCATTGAACTGTGATGCAATAGTAACCAGTAGCTCTGTCAGAGTACTCACACTACAGTAGCTGCCTACTAATTCGCACTCGTCCATCAAGTTGGTGCCATTCACACTTCCAAACTTCTAACTGATCCCTACCACACGATTTCGCACGCTACAGCGGCAGAAGTATATTTTCATAAAACTTCATCAAATGTTTGCACAAAAAAATGTATCGTCGTCGGAAGGAAGAGGGTGAGAGAGAGAGAGAGCTGTTGCCATACTGTGTAGCTAAGTTTTCAATAAACTTCGTGTAAAGCCCTCTCATAGCACTCGAAAGTTACCAGCACTTCACAATTGCAACAATACCCGCGCTCACACATTGTATCATGCACTACTTTCTGCTTCACTTTACTCACACGCTGAGAAAATTTTATTCAAGCCATTCAATAAAATCGTTATTTAGTGCAATCGGTAGCGCTTTGCCTCCCCACTAAGTTGAGCGCTTTCCAGCAATAACTACTGCAACAAATACGTATTTCCACTTGTACAACAGCTACAAAATAGAATAGGTTTAGGTGTACAAATGCCACCTACATTACATACTCGTAAAGGTACATAGTAGATTTCACTATTACGATGAAACTCGTAATCGATACTTAGTCATTCACTGCAACTCTTTTCAGGTTGATAGATTTTCGCATAAAGTTTATACAGAAAACGCGATCAACTAAGTATAAAGTACTTAATTTCACATTTTGACCGTTCTTTTCAGTCAGTTTATTTATATTACGGACATTTCTTTTAATTTTAATTTTTTTGTTTCATATTTACTTCCGCTTAGTTTCATATAGTTTGTCTATATCAACATATCCTTGCAGCACTCACATTTGATTGCGATAGAAAAGCATTGGTAATAACGATAGAATTTGATGACCGCCACTAAGTTGAAGTCGCTTACTCATTTTTAAAGTCATGAATACCTTCCCCTTTTAAATGGTACAGTAGCAGGTTGACCGAGCTTTGCCCGGTGAGTGCATAATACTTTTTAAAGCTTTCCAGATTTGGATAGCTTTAAAAAATATTTTGGAAATCAAAAATAAAAAATGGATTTCGATATCTATTAAGTAAATTTCTTACTCCAAAAATTAATTTGGCAACCCTATTCCGAAATACGCTGGAATGAACGATACATATCTTGAGCGTATATGAACTGTGTATACATAAAAAAATGCTTACCGAAATTAACAAAATAAAATTTTTTATTGCATAGAAGCGTGGCAACCCCGATGGAAAATATTTTCAAACCAAAGTTCTCAACAATACCTTCCATTATCCATATTACCATGTTTTATATAAATTGTGTCGAATTGAAAATAAGTGGCAACCTTAAACTATTATCCTAAGGGATAACAATTTGTATGTGGAGAAAGTATTGTTTAGGAATCTTCGCTTGCTACCCATCAGTAGCAATATTTTACCGTTTTTCTAAACAATAAATTAAATTAATATGCGATTCAAAATAGGTGGCAACCCTATTAAAAATATTTTTGAATTAGGGATTTTTAAAATACCTTCCATTTGACACCTATAGTATGATGTTTTAATTTGTAATTAATTTCGAATAGGTGGAAACCTTATACGAGTCTTCTCGAAGATACTGCCTATTCAGATTAAAATACAAATATTATCTGCGTACAAAATTTCACTGAACTTTGAAATATGTGGAAAGCCTTTCAAGACTCTTTCGATTAATACATATATTGTGATAATTCATTTAACTTATAATATAATTGTATTTGAATTTAGTTTTACAATAGGTGGTAACCCTCTTCAAACGCCTTAGAAAATTCTAAGCGGAACATTTTTAAACACTGTTATGTTTAACACTTTAATTTGAGTATAATTAATTTAATTCGACTTTGAAAAGTGGTGACAATCCTCTTAAAAATATGTTCAAACTAAAACCTCATCAAATCCCTTTGGTCTGACACTCATATTGTGATAAATATTCTAATTCTCTAATTCCATTAATGTAAGTAGAATTTAACTTTTCAAACAGGTGGCAATCTGTTTACAAGTAAAACGCTTTTCAAAAACATTTCGATTGAAACCAATATTTTTATAATTCCTTTAAATTAAATGAATTTAATTTTTAAACAGGTGACAACACTTTTGAAACATCGTAGTAATATTCTAAATTCTGAATGTTTCATAACAGTTATTCGTTTGATACCCATATTTTAATTTTTAAGATACCTTGCAAATAATTAATTTAAATTGGACTTTTCAAACAGATGGCAACCCTTTTGAAACGACAACTTTTTAAGACTCTTGACATTCCTTTTTTTAATATACCTTTCAAATATATAATTCCCTTAATTCGAGTTGAATTTGATTTTTTAAACAGGTGGCAGCCCTCCTCCATAAGTATGGAATTCATTTTCTATTTCTCCATACCAAGTTCCAGTAATCTATTACAAATATTTCCTGCCATATGCAGTACGAAAAATTCCGAGAGGTACCACGCCCGCTTGTCTAATCGAGATTAAAAAGTAGCCTATGAGCATCTATATTTATTCGTATGCCAGTACTTACTATTTTGTTTACAAAGAATTGTGTATTTATTTTTATTTTTTTTCTGACACTCGACGCTTTTAACCTACATTCATTTGATCGCAAATCTACGAATATATGAGTGTTGACATAAATTATTTAGTATCACTTTTTATTTGGCTGCTGACTTGGTCAATTGATCAGCATGTCAGTAACGAATTTACTTCATACCAATCAATGTTGACATTTTTCACTCGGCAGATTATTTATTGTATTTTCAAGTCATGTGAGGAATATGATATTCAATCGGTTAGTTTATTCTTTTTCGATTTCAGGTCAAACTTTAAAGTCACTCATATCAATTCATATATAAGTAAGTGCAGTGAGTTAATAGTTCAAGTACTTTAAAATCGCTGACAGATATGCATGTAGAGAACATTTGAGGCTGCTATACAAGTGGATTCAGGGAAAAATATATACATACATACATATATTTTTTGGAAAAATTTCAGGCGAAATTTAATATACTCAGTTCTTTTATTAATTCGTATTTTAAATCTAATAAATATGTATAATTTACATACATATATATTTATGTATAAATATTTGTGTTTATAAATACATATTTGCTTATGCAAATCACATTTTTGATTGAACATTTTATCAAAACTATTGCATTGGAATCGTTTTTCTTTCATGACTTTTAAAGGTGCGACTTTGTTTACGTCTGATATAACTGTACTGACAGCCGATTAGATGCTTATTAAAAATCATTACCGATTTGGAATTTCGCAAGGTTTATATTTCATAGAACGCCCTTGTTGGCAGAGTTGCACAAATTGTCATTTAGACAATTATTCGAATACAATTTTATCTGTTATATATATAAATATTCGCAACTAATTCATTCCTCGACTCCAGCGCCACTTATCGGAGCATCTTAAAAAGGTATCTCGTTCGTAATATATGTATGTTCTGATTTGAAATCAAGTCGGACTATGAATATGGCTCCAAGTGATTTCAATATTTGCTATCGCTAATTTTTATTTCCAAAAATCTCCGAAAAAACAGCAGGCGCCCTTAGCAACACCAACATCTAGTTGTATGCCCGCCATACTGCCAGATTTGGCTGACTACAAATTGCATGTGTCACTCTATCACGGTGTATAGTTTTACAGCCAGTTTCACCAAATTATTTAAGTGAAAATTACTTTAATTTCGGTTTCACCAATCAATTTTAATTTTGATTTAAGTGACCTATGCTCTGCACTTAAATAAAAGTTAAATCAGAATAACCACACTCAGAGGTGTTACACGTTTAATCACCTGATCATTGTGTATCTGCTGCTTACTTGTATACCAGCCCTGCTTTTACAACACAGCGTGCCAAAGCTTTCAAAAGCTCACAGTACAAATGAAAGCGAAAGCTAGTCCTAGTCTGTTTTACAACCACTTTTTACTCACTTAAATAAATAGTTTATTGAAACTGAAAATTATTTAAATGAGAATTAAATAGAAAATTAAATTAAAGTTAATTTCCACTTAAATTGTTTGGTGAAACTGGCTGTAAGACCACACTAGTTTTCATTTAGATAGTTTTAGCGACAAAAATAAAGCGTAGCGATTGTCAGAATTTCACTGCAGTATACACAATGGAACAATTTTTAGGAAAAATTATTTATAATTACCCGTTCTGAATTTGAATCAACTCGTAAATATGGGTTCTAGAGATACACAAATATCTCGACACGTATGTCACAATATTTCCCATATTTTATTTTTCCTATAACTTGTGAATAGTTTATTTAAATTCAATTTTTAAAACAAGTGGCAGCCAGCCCTCTTCAGAATGTTGTCAAACAAAAACTTTCTTAAACCTCTTTCGTTGTACACCTATGTATGTATGTATATTGTGATACATATTTCAACTACAAATTGCATTAATTAAAGTTGAATTTAATTTTTGTAGCATGTGGCAACCCTCCGAAATATAGTTCAGTAAGAAAGCATTTTCAAACCTACCTCGATTGATACCCATATTTTAATAAATTACTAAACATATTAGATAATATAAAATAAAATTTAAACTTATGGCAACCCTCTTCAAACACCGCAAAAATGTTCCAAATGTTCAAACTAAAGATTTCTTAGCACTCTTTCTTTTAAAATTCACATTTTAATAAGTACTCCAAATAAATTGTGCATAAGTTAACTTAGTTCGATTTTTCAAACATGTGGCAACCCTCTTTCATATATTTTTACACCGAAGTCTTCTCAAACCTTTTTCGTTTGATACCTATATTATGATATACATTGCAGTTACCTAATTCGCTTAATTTACGTTAAGAAATCGAGCACTTTTAAACCATTTCGATTGATTGAACTTTTTAATTCATTTTAGTTAAATTTTTTTAAAGGCGTCAGCTCTTTTTGAAAGGTTAGAATTTAATTAAAATTAATTAAAAATTAAAAATTAATTTGACACTTAATTTTGGAAAATCGAACGAACGGCACATATCTGATGACCTGGATAAAAAGTTCCTTCGCGTACTATACAAGGTGGGCAAAAGCACTGCCATAATGTGAATTAGCCACACAGAAATTTTCAATCTCAAAAAAAAAGGAAAATTTACCTGCCATGTAGATTTCATTTATAAATGATCCACATACCAATAGGCATTTTTAAATACTTAATTTAATTTAATACAATTTCTCAAACAGGTGGCAACCCTCAAAAATATTTTCGACAGTAAACTTTCCTAAACATCTTCAGTTTGAGACAATATTCAGTTTATCTTATCAATTAAATTAAATTAAAATTTTCAAACATCAACAAAATCTTCAGCAAAAATATGCTCAGCTGTAAGCCTTGATAATCCCTGCTAATAGCTGCCATAAACGAATTTCCTTTTAATCAGTTTTCTCACTTCAAAAGAAACACCCTTTTCTAATTACATTAAAACACAGTAAGCTCCAAAAGTTTATTACACAAAGACATAAGCTCTTTCGCCTCTATGAATATTTGAGAAAATTATTCAAATTAATAAAGTATTATCTCTAATAGGCATGTGTAATACAATTTACCGAGTTTTAATTGATGTCAGAATAATTTCAGCATAATTGCTATAAATTATTAACACGAACAAATTTGAACAATTACAATAATGTGACTGCAACAGCAAGCAGTTTTCAAATTTCACATGCATTTAATATGCACAAAGAAAATTGCAACTCAGTTAAGTTTCGTTAAGCAGCGCAGCTTGTCGACGACAGCATATGCACCAGCATGCAAGCTGAATATTGCATAAGAAAATTTAAAATACATTTGATATTCTAAAATCACATCACCAAGCAAGTAATAGAAAAACTACGTGCAAAAATTTGTGAATTACGTGTGGAAATAAAATTTACCCATAACACGAAAAAATCGCTTTTTGAACAGTTTTCGAAATGTAATATTTAGTTTGCTAGCAAGCATAAAATTTTACGCTATACCTGCGGGTATTACCATGTCAGCACGTCTCACGTGACTGGGCGAAAACACACACACACACAAGCGCACCTTGAATTTTCGCATGTCATATTAGTTGAGAATATTGAATAACAGCTATTCATTGTGCGTTACCCAAAACTGTGAAAAACGTCTTCAACAAAAAAAAACAAAATCGTTACGATCCCAATGTTCGCACACAAATGCCTGCTGTGCACGCCTGAGCAACTCGTTAGAATGCTGGTAATTTCGTTTTCTAGTCAAGCCTCATTGCACGTCCACAAACATACATATTTATATACATACAATGGAGCGCCGCACAGTGGTACAACACCAAACATTTTTTGGACAAAATTATAAGGATTCTGGGTAGAACCTCAAGGCGAGGAAGATAAAGAAATTTATGGACATAAATCAATAAAAATATGAGAGCTTGCCGAAGTCGATTTTAAAGCGTACCTCTCATATGAACCTAACCTTAAAAGCATCTCAAAAATATCATAAAAAGTGCACCGTGTAATATATGACTACGAAATTTTGTCCATATATTTTTTGTAATGTCTGAACTCAAATAAACATTGAGGTAATCGGTTATTATTTATGGGATGCTTTATAATGCTCATACAAACCTAACTTCAAAAGCGCTATAAAAAGTGGACCGATATCACCCGAAATTTTGCCCACATGTTAGAAATAACATTATGCCTTCTCCCAAAAATCGAAAGAAATGATTCCGATCCTTATTTTTTCTATACATAGCACTATGGGCCAGCAAAGAACAAAAAGTGGTCAATATTCGAAATCTTATCGGAATGGCTTAAAACTTGCTACAGGGGGTTTTTGGGGTCAGTGATTACGAATCTGAAGTTAGATTTTCAAAATTCAAAATGGCGGATCCAATATGGCGGACAGTATTGTGTAAAGTAATCGGTTTGGCATGAAACTGGTTACTCTATGAATTTTGGGCTCACTTTTCACAAATTGGAAGTTAGATTTGAAAAATTCGGCCTATTCAGCCTATATAAAATGAATGAATATAGACTTAATTTTTAATTTTTTTTTTGGATTTTTTATCTTTTTGTTTTTGTTTTTATATTTATAATTTTTCTTACTAATTAAGAATGTAAACTTCACTGTTTTAGTTTTTTATATTTTGCATTTTTTGTTTTCTTCTTTTTATATACATACATATTTTATATGTATTTTTTTACGAATTACGAACTTAGACTTCACTTTATTATTATTATTTTTTGTAGTTTTGTTTACTTTTGTTTATATATATATAAATATATATTTTTAACCAATCATCAATTCAGGCCTTTTTTTATTTCTTTTTGTATTTTTAATTTTTTTGTTTTTCATATTTTTATTTTTTTACCAATTACGAATTTAGACTTCGTTTTGTATTTTTTGTTGTATGCTATTTATTTTTGTTTTTTTCTCTTACTTTTTTTAAGTATTTTTTTAATTTCAGTAAATTAAAAATTTTAAATTTCAGTTTTAAAATGAAATTAAAATGTGGATTAGTCGTCAGTTATGTCAACATCTCGGAACTTATCTCATCAACTCGGAAAACTAAAAATTTAGAATTAAATATTTATAGGTAGTGATAAACACATTTAAAGGATTGAACCGAACTCGCTCATGCGGTTACAGCGCCAGTGAAGAAGATGAATAAAATAAAACAATTTCAAAATATGCAAAATTGAGCAAATTCATCTTAAAATACATTTAATGCAGAATATATTTCATTTCATTCATTACTTTGCTATACACCGAACATGTAAATTTCAAATACAATTATTTTAATCAAAATGAAATTGTGCCCACAGTATGGAGGAAATTGCTAAAATATTTTATTAACAGTTACCTGAAATAATGCATTAGCTATTAGCATAAAAAATTGTAATTCCAAAGTTGACTTTTGGCCGTTTTTGATGCCTTCTGGCCCTATGTGCATAGCTACAAAACGTAGGAGGAGGGAACATAGTTTTTCTCAATAAAAAGTGTCAAAGTGGGCATTTATAAAATATAACTTTTGCTTGCTTATAGTTATATTTGGATAATTAAACGTCATATTTTCAAAATAACCTAAATCCCACTGTGCACCGCACACTTACATACATATGTGTCAGTCAAATATTCATCCACCCATTCGCCCAACTCGGCGAATGAAGGCATTGAAGGTAGTGAAGAAGTGAAGCAGCTATACGGTTGCCACCAAAGATTTGCTAAATTTTCTACATTCCATACATTTTTCGCCTCCAGTTTAGCTCCTTCAACAATACTACGAGTGTACTACATCGAATAAGCCTGTTGTGAATTCCTAAATAGACAGCATGTTTAAATGCCTGCGAATATGTTTAGCAAAGCGAAAAAGTGTAAATACACACACGCACACACAGACACTTCTCAGCATGCTTATTCTGCTACTTTATGTTATGCCTGTTGATGATGACTTGCCTGCGACTTAAGACGTTGAAAATGAGTAGAGTCTGCTTAGCACGCTGATATTTACATGTCTTTTGCTTATACATAAATAGTATCATGAATGTCTTGATATGTATAGTGTGTGTATGTGCTTATGTATACTATACAAATTCATGTAGTCGTTATTATAGTGAATCTTGCCTCAAAATATAGCTAAAGGTTTTCTTGTGATTTCAAGAAGACTCAGACAACTAACTACAACTACAATACCTGCTAACAACAACTTAATGACGCCAAACTTCGGCAAAGCGTAGAAGTACTAGGTGGCGTATACGTAACGGAAAATGGTAGTTTAACACTTGCTAGTATGTGGGTATGTACATATGTGCATAGGTACATATGTAGGTGCCTACACCTAAACAAAAGACATTTTCGCTTAAACATGAAAACTATAAAGCTTAGCAAATATTGCTTTGTATAGCTGTGTCAGCTGGAATGGCGAATAAATGTATATCAAAATTGCTTAACAAATGTTGTAGATTTAACTGGCGTGGTGCAACATGGAGAGTTGTGAAAACAGTGAAAGAAAATGAGAACTTTAATGACAAAATAAAAATAATTTTGAAATTCGTGAAGAAGTTACAAAGTTAGCGGAATGGAGAGTCGTAGTTTTAAAGTGAAAGTCATATGTCATGTTTTTGGTATAAAATAATTCATTAAAATTATTTGTGTTGTCAGGAATAATGGTTTATTCACACCCGAGACTGTAAGTGAAAGTACATTAATTTTTTTTTTTACCAAAAATTACCCTCAAAGAAACTTAACGTGTTTTATTTGTCACTTTTATCGGATTATTTTAATGTTAGTTTCTGTTACATTGTTTTTAATTTTTGTTTCAAAAGTTATCTAGGGAGGCAGTCCAATATCCCTTGAGTTAATCGCCGCTTAACCCTTCAAATTTTTAAATTGTGAAATTGATATGACTTTGGTGGTAGATGGCATACCATTTGCGCCAATTTTAGAATCATGGAATCTAGCGGGGAAGCGACCAACCCAGACCGATAGTAGGATAACAAAACCCTAAGAACTTTTTGAAAAGTTAGTGCGATTTTAGGAGCTGTAGCTGCCCAAAGTGAAGCTCTTTGAATGTATTTTGCTATTCCAATTTTTTCGCATTCGAACTTTGCAGCGCAAGAAAAAGCAACAACAACAACTATGACACTAAGCACCTTTATGGCTGCTAGCAAAATAGTAAACTGTAGACTGTAGTCTACTATACATTTGCAGACAATTTCATTAACATAAACAAAATAATTCCAACCGCATCCGAGGTTTGCAATAGCTTCCTGAAAATCACTTCTAACGGCTTTTTGTTATTAAGCGTACAAAAAAAATATTTCCAAAACCTTCAAATCCGTTGCTTTAAAAATGCCTATCCCCTGGCAGGTAGGTTACCATATAGTAGCTTGCGATAATCAATTTTACCCACACAAAAATGTATATACTCACGAAACTCGGCGCCAAATTTAGTAAAATTGCGTTTCTAATTATTCTCTCTGGCGTCAGGTTTTTTTAAGGGAACGTAAAATAACAATGTAGTCAAGCGGGAGTGTTGAGCACCGGTTATTTATTCAAGTTCAAAAATTGGGTACGCGCTGTGGCCAATGGTAACTGTGGTACCACCTCTGTATGCTGAAAGTCATACAGAGCCCCTACAGCTTGTAGCGCTTTGTCTTTTGCTGTTTAAAACCATTTGGGGGGGTGCGTCAAGCGAGATTGTTGAGCATGATTTGGGGTGCCAGCAATTAATTACTTTAGTAGGTTTTGTTCTGCGGCAGTTGAGAAGTGCATAAAAAAATGCATACCCAATGTAGAACGAGCGAATTATTTTTAAACACAAGTGCATGTGTTTATTCGCTGCACTTGGTTTTGGACGGGAGTGCAATACAAGTGCGTGTGTGTGTTCGCTGTTCTTTGTTTATGCGGGAAATGCATAAGTCGCTTAAAACATTTAATGTTTTTCATTCTACATACAACGCACTGAATTTTTTAATAAATTTTTGACTTTTTCATGTCCTTAAAGATTGAAGGTCCTTTCAAAAAAAGATTCTGACGTCGGAGACAAAAACTAAAAACGTATTGTTACTATATTTGGCCACTAGTTTCGTGAGTATACTGATACGTGTGTTTTAAAATTTCTTTGTTGTTTTTTGTCGCACATTGTAATAATTAAAATTAATACCACTATTTACTGAACACATTTTTTTTTTTAATTTCTGCGTGTCGAAACATGTTTTGTTTTGTAAGTATGTATTTGCGTATGTGACTTACACAACGCTCTACGCGAGTTACCAATCCAAAATACAGTAATCGTATTAGGTATAATTTTCTGATGTAAATGACATAGACGAATACAGCATTTTTTTACTTGTTTATGGTTTATTTTTCTTTCATTTATTTTCCTTAATTTTTCAATTAAAATACAGTTCATTCTGTAAAAAAAAAAAACATATGAAAACAAATTTTGGATTATGAAGAGAACTAAACAAGTTCATTAAAATCAAGGTGAAATTATACCAGGTGTAGTATTTAATTAGAGCGAGAAAAAGATTTGAAACTATCTTATTCGAAAATTTGCCTTAGAAATTTTCTACAGAAGATAGTGGAATGCAAAGAAAATTAGAAAATAAAGCCAAAGAAGTGTTATATTACTTCACCTGTTTATAATTTCACCATTGATTAAAATTTCAAATGTTTTTCTCAGAACACTTACATGAAAATCCAATTTAATTTTTTTTTTTTTCAAATTACGTATGTACGCCATTTTCTGTTCGTTAGCAAGTTTAACTGAAACTCTTATTACATATGCATGCACATTATTTTATGAACGTTAACTCATTACAAACAATTCTCGAGCTTCGATATATCCCTTATATTTATTCAGTTTTTTAATCTCCACCGCAAATTATCATTTTAAACTGCAAACACAGACACAAACAGCTGTCTACACAACTTTCAATTAACATACGAAACTATGCATTAATTCGGAGCTTATAAATTTTCAATTCAGTGCGCTTGGTACACATATGCTTTTTCCCTAGTAATCCAAATTTATTATTTACCAATTGGTGCAGAATAAGTAAGCGCACAAATGCGCTTAGTTATGAATAATTTGCAATGCGAGCATTATAAGTATAACAATGGAAAAGCTTATATAAATACATACATAACTTTTCCACAATGTGCTTTAAAATAATAAACAAACAATTTAAAGTATTTTGTTCCAAAATATTTACGTATGTATGTACATATGTATGTATAAATGCTTTAGTAAACGAATAAAGAGAATAATAAAGTGAAAGTCTGTGTTAGCTGAAATAAATTAATAATGGCGTATTATTTTCTATAATTCTTGCCCTAAGACCATAAATTGGGAGCAAAATTTTAAAGCATATGGGCTATACTTACGGTGACCATAAATACATTTTGAAAATGCAGGACAATTTTTCAAAAAATTTACCTACATATAATTGCGTAGTATAAAGATAACAAAAATATACTACAAATATACATTCCTCGTCATTTGAATAGCGCACCCCTTTTTTGATTTTCTACCATACAAAGTATGCTTGACAAAATTTTTATATTGAAGAAAATGCGCAGCACCGTCAACAAAAAAAATTGTCGCCCCTATGTTTATTTTTTTTTTAATTTTCAAAAATTTTTAAAATGGGATGTAGACATAGAATATGCTATATTTTTATAAAAAGTTAATGAAAATTAAACGAACAAAAGGAAAACTGTACCTACTAAGTATTATTCAAATCCCAATTTTAAACTTTAAACATAAATCACATTAGCTTCATTGGAATTAATCTTTTAGTAATGAATATTTACAAAATTATAATAAGGCATATTACATATTACTTTACACGAAATATGAACCTCTGTAAAGTAAATTTTTTAGGCAAACTTTGGGTCGTTGAACACGAAAAAAATACCCATGGTTTCAAAGAAGTGTTTTCGAGATTTGTTCGAAAAATGTATTTTAGTACTTTTTCAGTTATTCCTCAATATCTCATGAAACGACCAACAGTTCGAAAGGTATTGATGGGCTCTTTGCAAAAATATATTTCTTTGTGCAGATTGTGTTCCGTAACATCTACATTTCTCATCAGATTTTCATTTACTGTAAAAAGTTAATGATTGAAATTTCAATTTTTCGATTTTGGTCGCTTGTAACACTAATAATTTTCATCGAAATCGGCAAAGTAATATATTTTTGTAAGAGGACTGTAGGTCGCTTATGTTGATTGGATAATTTTTTCATGAGATATTGACGAATAGGTCCGAAATGTACCAAAAACACGTTTTTCGAAAAAATTACGAAAACGCTTGTTTGCAAAGAAAATTGGCTTGGAAAATTTTTTTTTCTTAAGCGATTACCACAAGATTCGTAGAACAGTGTTATCGATATATTTGATGCTGGTCTTCAATTTCCCTTCATCCATTGTCCATAACCGTTCAATATTTAGAACGCATTGACTAGTTGAACCTTCAAAACCAGCTTACCCTTATGTAGTTATCAATTAGTTATCGACACTGCTTTTATTTCGATTAGGAAAAGTTAATTTTAAAATATCGAAGAATATGCGGGACAAAGGCAGGACACTTGGAAAAAATCAGTACATTTTGGGGGTTTTCTGTTTTGAAAAACTAGGCAGGACAGACCTTTAAATAACAGTACGGTCCTGCAAAAAACAGAACGGATGGTCACCGTAGCTATACTACAATTTTGTTTAAGAGACTTTAGTATTAATCTAATCGTTTGCTTTCAATTTATTATTTAACCCCTACAACTTTTGAATACAAATTAAAATAGGAAATTTTTGATAGACTGTATTGTATATTTGAGATTAAATATTGTGAAATTTTAAAATGAATTAAAATTACCAAAGATTTTAGTTGATATCATAATTTAAGAAAAGTAACTAAACCAAATGCAAGCACACATATACACATGTATATACAGTGGCGTAGTGTGAAAATGGCCCCAACTTCAACTAATTGATATTTTTTTTTTGTAATTTAAATTATACTCGCCCAAAAAATAAGAATTTATTTATTTATTGAAGATACACTCATAACTAAAAACACAAAATTATATTTTCAGCCTTTTTTTTGTACATAAATTGAGATGAGCAAAATTTTTAGTTAAATGGCTGCCATTTTCACTGTGAGCCACTGTACATACATATTTATGTTATAATCTAAAAATTTTATATTTTTGAGCAAACATAAATTTTTTATTGCGCATATTAAACTTTATTATTTACGCACAAAGATTATTTCAGCGCAATCATGATTTGTACGTATAAATCCTAAATTTTTGTGTAAATGGGTTCTCAGACAATTGCATTTATTTTAATGTTTTCATCAAATATTTCCCTTTTTACTTAGCGAACGTACATACCAGTACAAGCATACAAGTATGCACATACATACGTTTGTTTCTAAGAAAAAGCATGCATAAATTTTTGAGTTCACACATAATATTACGTTACATTTCGCTTCCTTTTTCACACATACAATAAATGCTACTAAAGAATTCATTTATATTCAGCCACAAAAAATTACCAACGACCACGTTTTGCATTTCTAATATCTACCTAAATATTTAATACCAAAAGCAGAGTGGAGGTTAGGTCACTTACAGCGGAAACATAGATTCATATATATGTACATGTGTATGTATGCATTTGAAGTTTACCAAAAATTTATATATACTATATGTGCTATACATACAGTTATATGCTGCTTTTATTAATTTTAATATTTTATTATGCAGCTTCGATTGAATAATCCGCATGACACATAAAAATCGGATACCTAAGTTATAAGTACCCATAGGCGCTTACATATGTATACTTACGTTTGTATGTATAAGTAATGTATACACCAACGCTCGAATCATAACCACTGCAATAAAATTGGCATTCAAGCAGCTCCAAATTGTGTGCATACAGAGTATATTTCTTGCACTTAAATTTATATGAGGACTTGAGTATGTACCCACATTGATGTGTCATTGAGTATTCTGAAAGAAAATAATGAATTAGAATATATGTATATAAGGTTGTCCGACACGATTTTGTACCCATAACAAAATGGAGCATTTTCGGAATGTCCACACAAAAAGTACCTGTATTTTGCCAACAGGAGCCATCTGCATGCTCTTGGAGAGTGATGGAACCATTGTGGTGTAATGCCTCTACCAAGCTAACTGGGATTATCTCAAGGCTGTGGTGGGAACATGCTGCACTGTTTACAGTGAAGAGTATACCCCTCACAGGAAAGCACTCCAATGGATTCCAGATTCCGATCTAAAATCGGTGGACGTGCTCTTCTGCCTCCCTGCCCAAAATTCGGGGGTTGACACCAAGCACTGACATGTCATCTCTCACAAAAAGGGTAGCAACCGGGAAGGTAGAGAAGTTGCTACTCTGGTTGTGAAGATGGACCAGGGCTCTGTGGATGCCCTCGGTTTGAGATACGGAAATCGCATGGGTCTCTTTTTCGGGACAATTTCTTTCATAACTGATCCTAAATGAGTGACCAAACAGCGATTCGTGCTACCGTCCAGTGACGGTTAAATACTCAAATCATCGCTACGGTAATCTCCACTATACATTCGGCACCCTAAGGATATTTTGCAGCCACGACGACGGCTACAATATCGTCCCTATAATTTTCGCTTCTTTAGGTACAACTAACTTTAGCACGACATCGTTTACTATGTCCCATAGCAGCGACTCTAGAATCGATTCCTGAGGTACACCGCCTGAGACCTTATGCCTTATAACACCTGATTTTGCCTCACACAAAATCATTTTGTTGCAGAATTAGCTGCAAATGAGCTTAATTAAATACTTGGAAACCTCAAACTTCGGGAGCGCTTCGAGTATTTTTTGCCAATTTGCCGAATTAAAAGCATTTTTGACATCTAGGTATTCAGTACGCTAGGTATTCTAGGTATTCAGTATCCCCGCCTTTCCATCGCTTTCCAGCTATTTCATTTATCGCAATGACCTTTACCAAACCTACTGCATCGGTGGTAGAGCATCCTTTCTGAAATCCAAACTGATTTGGTGCAAGACCAATCGTTGATGAAACAATGGCACCGGTGGGCCGATTCGCTATAATGCTCACAGGATCATCCCCATCGTATCAAGCATACAAATCGGACGATAAGCAGCTGGATAGCCTGGAGGCTTATTGGGCTTAGGCAGTAAAACGAGGCATTGGACCTTCCAACGTTTAGGAAAAACACCCATCCTTACACAAGTGTCGAACAAACAATGATGAGATAAATAAAGCAAGTGCCACAAACTGTTTGCTGTCACACCTGACTGGTAAAGCCGCCTTGGATGGGAATGCTACCTCAAGATACTGCAATCGACCACCTTTTCTGGAACTTAATTACGGTACCAAGCGCTAATATTTGAAATATTGACTTTTGACCAGCTTTGCTAATAATAAATGCACCCGAAAGGTTCTCCATATATCGGAACGTATGTAATTCTTTTTCGTCATGCAAAAAATATATTTTTGACTTCATAAAAGTTGAAAATATTTACAAATTTTGAGATAAAGCCCGATCATAATTATAGTTATATTTTGTACAGGGTTGAGGTACTCCCTACAGAGCACGCAAATTGTGCAAAGTGGACGGTACTCTGTGTGCGAACACACACACACCGACAACACGTACTCGTACTTACAGTGTCTGGCATTGAGCAATTTTAAAAACTCATAAACATTTATGCGCCATATTGTGTCATTTTGCGCAATAAAAAACAACAACAACAATGGCAACATAAAAAAACGACAAAATCTACGGTAAAGAAAAAAACTGAAATAAAAAACCAAAGCAGGCAAATTAGATAACGCAAATTGCAAATGGAAATGAATATGGAAACAGCAAATAGGAAGAGAAAATGAGCCTTAGAATTTGAATATGTGTGAACAAGCAAATCTAGTGCGGATTTTTGCGACTGCTGCTGGTTGTAAAAATTCCAGAATAAAAAAGAAAATAATAATAAAAAACAGACACAAAAACGAGTAACGTGTGAGGTAGGTAAGGAGACGAACGTGTAAAAAATATTAAGCCACATATCCTTTTTATTTGCCTTGATATTGCAGATAATCAAATTTTATGATTTTGTTGCTGGAAACAAAGC
>NW_023458561.1:43534551-43540602 GCF_013731165.1 Rhagoletis pomonella | reverse complement strand
ATATTGCAGATAATCAAATTTTATGATTTTGTTGCTGGAAACAAAGCAAATTCAGACGCAGAGCTTAGTGCTAGTACATGTGCTGCATTTTATCTGCATTTATTTGTAGATAGATTTAAGTAAGCAAACATAGATATGTATGTATGTACGTGAGTATGTGTGCTTTGGTTTAATACTTTGTTGGCTAATAAAAATAAAATTACAATGAAAACTTTTCACACGTACGTTGACAGATTTAAACCATCTGCGCGCCGCCTTGGAGCGTGCATGTAAATTTTGCGCCACCGAAACTGTGATATGCGTTCGTCTCTAAGAAACTTAGTAGCTGGCGCATATTTAGCAAAATTCTTGGCGCTAACAGCTCACAGCTGGTGGTAGACAAGCCGATGGCGTGCCACAACTTTTTGGATGCTATGGTAGGCTTGTTGTGTTAGGAAGAAAAGTTTTAGAATATTCTGAGCGGCGATTCGAATTTTTTGTCCTTCTTTTTGCATTTCGCATTTGGATGTATGTATGTATGTGAGGAGAATGACTTTTCTTTGTTAATGCCACACAAGTTGTAGAACAACAAAAATTAAATAAAATTAAATAATATTAGTAGTCAAACTACAAAAATTTAACGATCCTTTTTATGGCGGTAAATACCTTTTTAATACTGTAAGGCCAGTCGCAGAGATGTTAAGATTTATTTTCGGGTGTCAAGAGACTTTTAAATAAAATTAAAATAATGAGTTAATTAAATATAACTCACAATAAGGAGATTTCCTGAAATGAACGCGCGTTGGAAGGCTGTTTGAAAGCATCCTCGGTAATAATTGCAAATTACAGTTTTTCTACTACGAAAAACAAAAGGAATTGTGCTACAGTCTCTGTCTAGTCAAAGGTATAAACTTTTCCGTAGTTGGCTCTCGGCAGAAGAAGGGCCTGAAAGACCTGAACTATGCTATTTAGGGTCATACATAATCGCTGTGCGGAAAAATATTAAGGGCCTATAGGACCTTTAAATATAAATGAGTGGCAGATAAATTTCAAAATCTAGCTGAGAAAATGTTAAATAAATTGCTCTACTGACAATACAATTTTTAGAAAATCCTTCTGAGCGCGTTTTTACATCGCCTAAGTAATCTTCCAATGGTTTCAATTGGTCGACTTTTCACTGCTACTATATTGGCACTCCACCTTATAACTTCCTTCAATACGTACCATCCACCGATGAGTAGATCTCTAGCAGAAATTCTAATTAAATTGAGCGAACGATTATCACATGGAATGCTACATACTGTATTGCATGTATGCCAGCCATCGTTACTTGACTGTCGTACAGTTGAGCTCTGCAATTGTGTGTATGTAAACTTTTCCTTTCCCAATTTTATAGAATAAAATTTGTTGTTTCTTCGGTGTATTTAGTTTTTATTGAAATGAAGTCAATTAATGATGCCTTTATTTTAAAGGAATTACTCTTACTTACATACTTAACTCTACATATCGCATAATGTCGAACTGCCATTGTACATACACTGCGCTTTTAATTGTTGATGTGATCGATTTTATTACTTTATCTTCCAAGAAAAAAATTATTTCGTTTTGGATATCATCAGAAAATTGTGAAAGTTGTCCTGGAGTTGAGCCCCGATGAGCGGATCGAATTTGCGCAAGTATTTTATCAGAGCCAGTAAAATCTCTGGATTATGATTTTCACTTTCTACCATTTCCAAAATTGCTTCAGGCTATAATTCATGATCTAATTAATTTTTGATAGATTAATCATACAAATTTGTAATTAATTACAAATTTAATCAATATATGAACTTGCCTCTAAGTTGGAGCCGCAAAAATGGTGTTAGACTTTAAGCCATGAATTACGTAATGTCTCGATGACAGAAATTGCTCTAGGTTTTATAGTGCTAGTTTAGGCTCCGTTGAAAGGAAGTTCAGTTAATCTCAGCTTAAATTAAAACACTATTCCTTTTCAGCTTTGAAACTAATCGTTCTTATGAACATTTCGCTCATTTATTTCAGTGTCGAGCTTTTCACGAAACGTGTATTCTGCGAACAGTTTAAATTGTTTTTCTAATATTTCATCTAAATTTTTCGCTGCTGATGGCAAATGTAAAGCATTACAGCTGATAGTTCGAACTCGGTTTAAACCAGGCTTATTAAGCGCTTAACGCTGGCTTAAACTACGTTTAAGTGTAACTGAAAACTGAATCTAAAAGGATAATAGAGGTAAAATCGCACTGTAAAACTCTACTTTAGTGATTTATCTGCTAAATCAAAAGATATTTCCGACTTTACAACTAAACCCCTTGAAAAGTCTTAAGGTATATTATATTCGTTATAAAAATGTCCATTAGCCCAGTTTTCTCAGGTACCGTTCATAAAGTTGACAGACGAGGATTTAGCTAATGGCATTAATCAGCTTAAACTATCCACTAACACTGATGTAGATGATATCTCCGTTATTTAATTTAAAAGTCGCCCTTCACTAACTGCGTATTTGAGGCACATTTTTAACAAGATAATGATCTGCCGGAGTTTTCCTCGATGACTGGAAATTTACTTTTATTATGCCAATCCTTAAAAGTGGTAATACAAATTTTATTGAGAATTGTAGACCGATTTCTAACATTACCCCTGTAACAAAACTGTTTGAGTCCATAGTTAATGACAAAATATACTTTGCTGTTAAACATTTATTATGTCCCAACCAACATGGATTCGCTCCAAGTAGATCTACGTTAACCAATTTAGCTGCTTTTATAGAAGACTGTTTGTAAACCTTACAAAAGGGATTCCAAATTGACGCTATATGCACCGATTTTTCTAAGGCTTTTGACTGGGTGTAACTAAACTTAAATGATAGCTAAACTTAAAGGTCTAGCCTTTCACACTGAGTTTCTGAAGTGGATCACATCCTATCTGGATAGTAGATGCTGTGTCGTTCGTTTTGATAATGTATCGTCCTATTATTTTGTTTTCTCCTCTGTTATTTCCCCGGGTAGTGTCTTAGGGCCGTTATTATTGGTCCTCTTTATTAATGATATATCCGCCTGTTTTTCTAAGTGTTACTTTCTTCTACATGCGGATGACCTGAATATATATTAAGAAATTAAAAGTCAAGAAGTCCCATTCATTCTACAGGGTGAACTTGATAATTTGTATAGTTGGTGTGCGCGTAATCGTTTATACCCCTTAAGCAAAAGTGGTTAGTATTGTTCCTACGTCTTACTATTTTTTCAAATGTCCCGCTAAAATCTATTACTGACTTTAAAGACATTGGTGTTTATTTTGACTTCAAGCTCAACTTAACCACTTATATAAACATTATTGTTTCTAAATCGTTCACGATGTTTGCTCTTAATTTTCCGATCCTGATACTCTCAAACTGTTGTATTCATCTTTAGTTCGGTCGAGGTTGGAATACGAGGTATTTGTTTGTAGACCTTTTCATACAGTTCATGTGAACAGATTGGAGTTTTAATGTTCCCTCGCGTATTCTTGGTTTTAATGAATTGTTTGTTGCTAAAAGTGCTTACGGGATGAATGTTCCTTTAAGGAGGACTCTATATCAATTTAATGCTTATTACTCTACTTCAGACTTAGATGTTTCTTATTCTAAGTTTGCTTTTCAGAATTTTCTCACAAGGCTCTTGTTCAGAATATATGTATGAGTCCGAAAGGAGTTCTAGGTAGGTAAGAAATATGAGTTTCAAACACAAACAATTTTCTACTCTTATATGAATCTTTTAGAATTTATATACGTATGATTTAAGTTATGAGCCAGCACCTTGTGTCAATATAAAAACAATAAAGATTCGTAATTTATATCTAAGCTTGTTTATACAGAAATTTAAAATAATTAGAAAATAAAAAATGAACAAAATTTAGCTGCAGCTATTGCTATTAATTGCATGTTGGAATGTGTATATGCGCGTAAATATGCCCACATTTCATTAGAATCTTTTGGGGATGAAAACTACTTTAATTTGCCATCAAAAAGACAAGGACGTAGTTAAGAGCTATGCAGGATTTCTTCAGGCGAGAGTGACTTGAACGTCCACGATATTATTGTTCCAGTAAAAACAAAAAGTGTTTCGGTGAAAAAAAGCTTTCCGCTTTTATGATTTGTAATAGAATTTAAAACTCTCTGACGGCTGCCACAACTCAGCAAAAATAACAGAACACAAAAATGTCCTAAAATTACTAAGAGTTGATGGTAAGCCTTTTTGAAAATATGACCGAAGTCTTCTTAAATTTCTTTCCGTACGCTACTAAGCTTAAGCTCTCGTACCTTTAGTTTTGCCTCCGAAATTGGATAAATTTCGAAAGTATTTGTTGACCAAAATATACTGGCTGCAAAGTAAATCGCGAAAAAAAAACTTAATTTGTTAGCAGCTGGAAATGACTTGACTGGGTCAGCCTGATGGTAATCGCAAATTAGTGCGCAAATTAGAAAAAAAATATATAAAAACAAAAATGAGCAAAGCAACGTAAAAACCAAAAGCTTTCAAAACAACAGACGCACAAACTCACAAACTTTACCGTTATGCACATAAAAAAGCAAAGATGCTGATATGCCGCATTTACCTGAGTAACACCTGCCTTCAACTAAAAACTCCGAAAATTTCAATTTCCCAACATCAGAAGAAGACTTCGAAATAAAACTCCGGATATTTTTTCAGCAAACTCATCACTCACTCATTCGACTCTGCTTTTTATCAACTATTCACAGAGTAAAAAATCTGCTGGCGGGTTTGCCAAAAAAAAAGGAATACGATTAAGCACATTAAATTGAGGAAAGAGATGGTTTTTGTTTTTTTTTATTCTGTACAACAGCAACCCTTTCGCCAACTGCCGCAAAAGCATCAGGTTTGCTACCTGCCATCGCATTATTTTAGCAAAAGCAAAAGAAATTATTAAAGCACAAAGAGGTGAATGTGTACGAAATTGTGTACAGCTTCCTTAAACATCTGCCCGGCAGCTGTGTATGTCTGTCGGTACTATACACACAAACATACATAAATAAATAAGTATGTATTCTCAAAATCCTCTAGCCACAAGTAGTTGGTCTGTCTGCGGTCTTTGTTATAGGTAGACTTTCAAGTGCTCCATAGTGCACATAAATATTTCGTATAAGCAGAGCATTAGTAAGCTTAGGAAGTGTAAGCACAGGTGTGTGCTGTATCGCTTAAGATAACTGAAGCGCACCCAATAGCATGTGTATTTAATGAATTTGTACTCTATACAACTATTACCGTAATTTTGCTACTACAGGCGCACAGTTTTTGATTATAACCTTATATTTGTATTAAGATAATGAATTTCGCTCTATTGGATACGATCGAAAACGCCACAGCTATTTAATATCCATTGTTTTTACATACTAAATATTTAATTAAATACTTAGGTATAGATTACGAGGAAACTTTGGAAATTAAACAAGTAATTTTTAAAACCGACTTCAATTCTCATATAAAAGTTTAAGACTACCGTTAATTTCTTCATGATCCAATGATCGAATCTAAACCACCACCTTTTCTTTAACAAAAGGTTATGCATTAACATTAGGGCGCAGTAATTTGTTTGATACAAAATTTTTGAAGAAAGTGTATAGCAAATTCAAATTCTACGACTAATTCTAAGCAAAAATGGCGAACAAACCAAATACCTTCCAATTTTCAAAAGAAAAATCAGTATATTGTATGATGAAAACACCAATTTTTGTAACGAAAAATTAATTTCGTTCAGAAAAAATTATAATACACTTGCCGTAGTTAATATAAATACAAAAAAAATCAGATAAATAAAAATATATTTCGACGAATTGATAACCTCCTCCTTTTCTTGATGTCGGTTAAATATCAAAACTTCAGCGTTTGTTTTAAATTCTCAAAATATTCTTAAATTTTAAAGTACATTTGGAACGTAGCCAAAAAACTTATCGGGAAATTTCCTCCTATTTTCAAAGGCATTCCAGCGCGTTTTCTCCTTTGTAAAAATGGTGAAATTCCTTTCATGGCCATTATAAGTAGAAAATATTAGGGCTGTTCA
>NW_023458561.1:43515300-43534451 GCF_013731165.1 Rhagoletis pomonella | reverse complement strand
CGAGCTATAAAAACTTGTGGGATTATCAAAATTTGTCAAGTTAAAAAAACTTATCAAGTTATCGATATTTATTGAAATATCGTTATATCTAGGGTTAACGAACTGTATCGAGTTATTGTAATACATCGAGTTCTTTCAACTAAATATGTTATCTATATCTATAGATTTACTGAAATTGGTCAATTTATCGAATAGAAGTTTTCGGAATTTTAAAAAATATGTAGAATAAGCGAAATTTCAAGGGTAAATAAATTGATCGAGTTATCACTGCTTATTGCATTTTATCGTGTTACCAGAACGTAACGAGTTATCGAAATTTGTCGATAGCTCTCGAAAAATATGGAGCTATCAAAATTAGCCGGGTTATCGAAATTTATAGAGGTATCTTAAATTTATCGAGTTAACGATTTTTGTCGAAATATATACATTTTTGAGTTATCGCAATTTATCGAGCCCCCGAAATGCATAGTGTTCGAAAATGATCGATTTTAGTCGAGTTACGGAATTTTGTTGAGTTAGCGAATTTTACTGTTTCTGAAACTTATTGAATTATCGATGTATAAAAAATTACCGAAATTTATCTACAAACTGGAATATATCGGGTCAATAACAAGTCCTGCCAAAGTCCTCCAAAGACCTTCGAAGATAAAAAAATATTAGTCGCATTTAGGTTCCAAAGTATGAGATTTCCCGGTAACTAATTTTGTACTCTATTAATTAAAGAACGTGCTAAGCTAGAAAAGCTCTCCAAGGATCTTAAAAAAACTAAAAAAAACGGTCGAATTTTGACAGTAACTGACACTGGCACCTAGTTTTCATTAAACGTTTGGATCACACGTTGTTAAACGAGTAATGCTTCATGACTAAGCTTGCCAAGGCTTGTAGTAGTACCAACTTTCTGATAACAAAAAATAAAAATAATTAACATATCACAAATAATTATTGTCAAAGATCTGCATCGCCGCCCTATACGTGTCGCCTTTTATGTGTCTGTGGTAGTCGGCGCTAAACTTCCGCGAGCAGCTGAGATAATATTCAACAATTTGTGCCAACTAGAATTTTTGAAAAGGCGAAAAACAGTATCCTGAAGACAAAGAAAACCAAAAAAACAGCCTTCGCTAATAGGACTTCCCATTTTGGCATTATCGACCACTTGCTATTTACGGAACATAAAGCCCTTCGAAAAAAAAAATTAAAAAACAAATTAGACACACCAACAGGGAAAAGGTTTTGAGCAAATAAAAACCACCACAACGCAGCTGTTTGCTTTTTTAAACTCCAGCAATTATCTAGCCGACCGAAGTAGATCTTTTATTTTTATTATTTTGCTAAGAAAAAATACCATTTTCACTTGATTGCCTGCGCCAGGTGTGTTGCTCAAAGTTTGAGAAGCGCAATCAAAAACAAAAAGGTAAAAATTTTTGATGATGCTGCTACTGATTACACTGATGCGCTCCAAGGCAGGTACTGACGGTTAGCTAAGTAGTGAATGCGGATACTAAGAGGCTACGAAAGTGTTGCATAAGAGCATAATGAGAACAAGCAAAAATAATTTAATTATAAATATGTATTGTAAATGTATGTGTATACTTATGTACATGCGTATGTATGTATGTACATATATTCGTATTCAATTTATTTATACTCCACCTTCAATTTATTTATTTAACAGCCTTTTGTTAACCATTTTTGCTTGCAATGCAATTTTAATTTGTGAACCGCATTTGTGTGTTAAACATTTTATTATTTTTTGTTTTTCAGTCAGATTTAATTAAAAATCAAACACACTCATTTGTATTGCCACTGTACTGGCAGCCAACAAATAAAAACCTTTTTGGCGAAAAATACCGAAAAGAAACTAAAAAAAAATATGTATGTATGTAGCATGAAAATGTACTTTGAATGAAATTCACTCAATTGTGGCAAAAATCTGCTTTCATGTACATAGCGGCCAGTGCACATTGAAGGTTTTTAATTGAATTTGCGTAAAGAAAGGACGAGCCAAGCAATTATTTACGTACGTCTAACAGCGCAAAATATCTCGACTAAATTTGTGTAAAATTTAATTTGCTACAAAATAAAAGCACACGCTACAACGTACGCTCAATTAATTTTTAATTGCATACCGTGTTTCTGTAAAATTTTTAATTTAAATATTTACTTGTGATTTTTCAGTGTTTTATGACTGGACCCTCTTCACATAAGTTCATGTTTTTAAAAACAGGAAAATAGATAAAAAAAATAAGGTAACACTCATGTGGAGATTATAATTACGGGGGACTGTCCACAGGTAGATGTACTTTCTCACTTGCTTCAGATTATCGCGGAAAACGACGATATGAATTTGGCTATGACGCCGTGGGGTAGGCAGTCAAATTGCTAAATGCTAGACCTTGGTTTCATAATTTTTCGAGTGACAATGTTTAAATACTCTGATGCGAACAATTCTGTATGTATGTATATTAGGGCGGATAAATTTTTTCGACTGTTCTCGTATAGCATAGCAGTATTCTATGTGCAATTCTACTGCAGGGGTCTAAAATCAATTTGTAGTTCCAAATTGCAAAAAATGGTTTCGAAGAAAATGTGAAAATTTTCACTATTGCGTTTTCAGAAAAATATAAGTACACAAATGGATTTCTTATACCGAAAAACCCCTTTAACATGTTCATATAAAAAACTTTAAGCATTTCTTTTCAACACTACAGCAAAATGCTAAGAAACCTATTTTCGCAATTCGGCATTTCCCAAATTGATTGTAAGCCCCTGGTTTCTTCGGCAAGTTTGCTTAGCATTACAAGCATAATGATTCTGTGCTATACGCGCATAGTTGTAGTCCCATACAAATTGACCCGACATACATATGTAGAGGGTGATGTCATAGGACCGCAGATATTTGCAATACGGCCGTGGTTTCATGCGCTGTATGGCAAGTGACACCGTCACGTGGAAACCATATATTTTCCAAGTCCTTGTTATCTACTTCAGGTAATATGCCGAATCGCTCTTGATGATTTTTTTTTTGGTTCTTTTTTTTTTTTAATTTAAAAACGTTTGGACCACTTTTACGCATTATTCAACTGAGTATCGCTCCATGACTAAGTTCGCCAAAGTGTAGTACCAATTTTCTAAAAAAAAAAACAACACATTAAGACATCACAAATATTTGCTGTCAAATATAAGCATCGCCCTTTTATCATCCTATTTGTAGCAATCAGACAAGATAAGGGGGCTATTACTAAGATTCTTGCTTGGAGTATGAGCTCCATGTTAATAAATTGGCTTTACCGCACGATTATCCGCCCGATTTGTCTGGTTGATCGATGAGCAAAAGTTGTTACAAAAAATAGTCGACTTCACTTAATCGACTAGCCGTTTACTTTCAACTTTCCCCAACAACTCCAAGCTAACAAACGCTCAACCGGCAGAAAAATATGCTAATCGACTCACCGAATATCCAGATCGTCAATTTTTACCAAAAGCTCAAACGACGTCTCTATAAACGGCAAAGCTTCACTTGTCGGTCCGTCAATACGTCACTATGTATATTTTGTTTAAGTAACAGCAGCCCCTAGGGAATTGTAATTCCGACTTTTTAGTGAAGACTTCTAAGAACCGTTTTCTCAAGTGGCTTTTAAAATTTTAATGTAACTAAAATACAACTTTTGATAAAAAATTTTGTGTTTAAAGGGCAGATAAATTTTTAAAACTGCTTCAGAAAACGACGCTTAACAAAGAAGACTTGTACAGTATACTAGGGGATAAATCAGGGTTGGTAGGTTGCGATTCCATGATCAAAGAGATCTGCCTTTGCGTAAAGTTGCTGGTGAAACCCCTGATCGCGTGGACTTAAAAAACGGGTATTTGCGCTTGTTCCCAAATACGTATATATGACATTGGTATGCAGATATATTTTTAGTTATCTTTTCAAATAGCCAGCGATCGTCCGACTATCTTCTACGTTTTGATCAATTGCGTGCTTTGTTAAAGACAGTTTTGCCGCGCTTCAACTTATAGCAGTGAAAAATACGACTACACCGTCGGATCGCAGACTACGAGGTCACCAGCGAGTTACATGAGAGGTATACTCAACTATAGGTATGGCAACTATTTGTGATATTAGTTGGACTTTTTCGACAGCCATATATACTCAATGGGCATTCGCCGAACCAAAAATGTACTGGCGAGGGGCTGGGATTTGTTTATCATAAAATTCATAGGGAAGCCGACGGTATCTTGGGTACTCTAGAATCCTATTCCAAATTATTTAACTTACTAACTATATGGTAATATAAACATTAATTGGTAGCATACAGTAAATACTTATGGCCTTATTCATAAAAATAAAGTAGGTTTAAAAAGCTTTATAAATTGACATTTTTATAAAAATTTTCAATTTATAAACCTTTCGTAAAGCTACCTTATTTTTTACGAATAAGGCTATTAGTATATTTTTACAAGCTTTTCTTAATTTTCACCTGTGTGTAATCAAATTTCGCAATTAAGTTTTAACCAACTTGTCAAAACTTCAAACTTGGCTCGATTAATCCGCTAGGTGACGCATGAAAGGGAATTACTCCACTCCTAATTTTGTCCGAAAGGTGGGACAGGAGTGTAGGTATTTGAAAAATGCGAATTTTTTGTTAAATTTTGTTCATATTTATAATGTATATTAATTAAATGGAATTAATTTAGCCATTAGGTGGTGCGAGGGTCGATTTTTTTGTTTTTTATTAACTACTAATAAAAGCTTGTTTTTAAATTTTTTTTAGCTACATGTTTTAATCGTATGCTTTCCGCTTTCCTACTTTTCTTCAAAACGTAATAAAAATTCCTAATTCTACACTTCCCCATTTCACAGAAGATCCTTTTAATTTAATATCCACTTCCATCATTGTTCTTCTTCTACCCACGTCCATCTTATCTCCTCCTAATCCACTTGTTCGCCTCTAAATATTATTCATTCTAATTATGTCACATTTCATTCGCTTTCAACACAGCTGCTGCCAAAGTGTGCGTTAGCCAAATCCAATTGTGGCGCCTACGCAGCAGACATGCTGCGCATATTTATGGAGGATTTAAAAAGCGTTCCTCACACGCCCAAACCAACGTCATAACCAAAAAACGAGCTTTCATATAAAAACGTATACATTTTTTTTTAATCACGCTATAACGACAGCTTAGACAAATCCACGCAACATACACATACACATATGCAAACGCAAGTTGGTTAATACAAGCAATGTGAATGGCAAAAAAAAAGTAGAAGAATAACGAAAATGTGCTAACAAGCAGATGTGTGTAGGAAATGCTGGATGATGGAACAGCTGTTGCTATTGGCACCTTTTTTGTTACTGTTGTTGATTTCGTTGTTCATGTGGTTTCCGTTGTTGTCGTTGTTTGTGTTCGCGTTCGCAAATGTTTGCTTTGCATAGACAAGCCGTAAGGCGTCTCTGTTTCTTGTTAGTATTGGCTTTATGCATTTGCCTTTGCGGCTGTTGACGTTGGTATTTGTGTTGCAAATTTTCACTGATTATTTGCGCGCCTCAAAATCATTGCTGGCACACATGCATACCCAAGTCTAATCAACGAACACTGGAAACTTTCAAACGTTTGAAAAATCTTATTTTTCAATTTGATATTCAGCGTTGTTTAGCATTTGAAACTTAATATTTTCTAAATTTTTTTTGCAAACATTGTTTATTAAGAAACGCTTAAACCGAGAACGCTAAAACCCTAAACCGAAATGAGAACCCAACCTGCCGGAGTGTTTTAGAAAGAACAAAAGTGAAAACAAAACTGTCGAGAACGTTCTCAATGGGAATTATATAGGACCACAACCCTGTGGAACGTTGCCAAAGCGAACCAAATGCCAACTATATTTTCGGTGACATTTCTATGAAAATAAAATGGGAACAAAAGTCTCTGGAACATTCTCGCAAAGAACAAAACTGGAGCAGAAGTCTAAGGGACTTTCTCTCAAAGAAAACTTCGGGAACTAAAGTCTCAGGAAATTTCTGACAGGGAACGAAAGGAGAACAAATCTTCTCTGAACTATTGAACTGTACAATGGAAGCGAGAACGAAATTTTTCTCAACAGCGTTGCATTATCTTGAAATGTTTCAATATTAAAATTATTAAAAAAAGGCCTGAAAAATAATTACGCATATTAAGGCAACGCAAGACTTAAGACTAGAAATTTTCTTGCAAATAAAGTGTAAAGTTTTTCCATAAATGATTGCAATGATCCAGCTTTCATCTGGATTTAGAATAAAAAATCATGAAACGATTTCCCATCCCAACACGCAGACGCCCATGATACAAAAATTTGAAGGTAAAACCGCGGAGAGGCAGACGGAACTTTTTTAAAGTTTGCTAACATAACAAAAATGTTTGAAAATTTTCAATCTCACAAATACATTCTCACTTTGAGTCTCAAATAAAAGAAAATTGGAATATTTTCATCCATGTATTTGTTTTTTGTTTTGCTTTTACAGTCAGTCAATAAAGTTTAGGTACAGCGATTTTTTTACAATACGGGCAACTATTTTTCAAATATTTAATTTTTCGCTAATTTTTATAAAAATATGGATAATTCTACAACAAAAACCCCAAAAATCAAACTTCCAAACCTTATGCAAAATTAAAGAAAAATCTTCAAAATTTCGTTCAAATATTGCACTTTTTATTTACGCTCTCTAGAAAAAGCTTGAGTATGCAGTTTTTTAGCCCATTCAATTTGAGTATAATAAAGTGCAAGTATGAGGAAGCTAGGACTTACCATTGGTTTTTGGGACATTTTTTTGTCTAAGGTGCAGCACATTTTTTCCATATAAAAAAAATTCAAATATTATTTTATATGGAGAAAATGAGCGACACCTTCAACAAAAAAAATTGCTAAAAATCAATGGTAAGTCCTAGCTACCTCAAACTTTCACTTTGTTATACTAAAATTGAATGGGTTAAAAAACTGCATCGTCAGCTTTTTTCTAGAGAGCATAAATAAAAAGTGCAATATTTGAATGAAATTTTGCAGATATTTCTTTAATTTTGCACAAGGTTTGGAACTTTGATTCTTGGGGTTTTTGTTGTAGAATTAACCATATTTTTATAAAAAATTGGCTAAAAACAAAATATTTAAAAAATAGTTGCCCGTATTGTAAAAAATCCGCTGTACCTAAACTTTATTGGCTGACTGTATATGGCATTTGATTTGCTCTGAAAATTTAAATTTTATAAATCAGACAAACTTCAAAAAATAAATAATAGCTGACGAATTGAGCGAGCGGCTATACCTTTAAATATTTGTATCATGCAGGCGCCTCTCTCTAAGTTCTGAAAACTTGTATTGTCTAGAAAAAAGTTCACCAAACTTTTGTTCTTATTTGATCCATGAAAACGTCCTCGATACTCTTGTTCTCATTATGTTCCCATTGAAAAGGTTCTCGAAAGCTTCTTTCTCATTGGGGTTTTCTTCAGAACATTCTTCAGAGTTTTTTTCTCATTTTTTCCCTTTAAAACTGCTTTCCTCCACTTTGGTGGGAACGTTTCTGATAGTACATTTTGTTCTCGTGCAAATCTAATTCAAAACCAGTGCGCGCTCTCTTTCCCTGCTACTAGAATTAGAACTAGTAATGTGCACTTTAATAATTTTCTAGGTTTAAATTGGCTCAGGTTAAGATTGCTTGTATATTGACCAAATCCAAAGCGGGCTTTCGATATTTACTATTTGAACTGGACTGGACTGCCAGTACCAGATAGGCCTATTATGGCAAGTTAGAATTACTAAAAAGCTTTAGTAGTCTCCAGAATATAAGTTAAATATATAGCAGAATTAGCGAAAGTTTAGGAATACCAGAGACTTATTCGTTCGCTACGTTCAGCGAGGGGGCCCTTGATAAATGCATCTGAAATAAAATGCTTAATTATTTGGTTTAAATTGAAAAAGTCTGGAAATCAGAAAGGATTCATAGCATAATCTTAAGAAATGAGAACAATCGAGCGCTAAAAGCAAAACAGATGTAAGCGATATGTTTTCAAAATTTTCTTTCTTTTGTTCGTAGAGCATCTAGATATATTTTTACGTAAAAAAAATGTCGCTTACATCTTTATGGCGGTTAGGGCTGGATACATCAATTATAATTTTAGTGACATGTTTGACTTTTGGAGTACCATTTTCTAAAGTTAGAAAAAAAACTGCCAAAACTTAAATTTTTATAACTACAGTGGGCCAAAAAAAAAATCAGCAAATTTAAAGCCTATCTTTTAAGCGCCAGAAGTTCAGTATGCGTGATGTTTTTTGGAACGATTTTCTGTCATCCCTTGTCAAATTTAGTTAAGGGGTTGTGCTATGTCATTTTCCTACCTAGTCGCAATCATCAACAACTAAAATGAGTTTAGTATGCCTATTTAAAAATTAATTCCAAAATTATTTACCCTCGAGCACGTACTCTGCTAAATTCTATCGAAATTGTTTTTACTCAGTAGCTATACAATGTGTACAGCGTGGCGACGAATAACTGTTACCCAGTTTTTTTTGAGAAATAAAAGGGTCCTTTATAAATTTTGCGAAAAAAGTATTTTATTGTTAATTTTCCACAGATTTTACTTTAGTTGTATTAGTTAGTTTTTAAATTTTAATCCTTATCTACATTTGCCAGCAGTGTAAACTTTGAGAGAAAAGTTCATTTGGCACGCAAGTCTTTTTCAGGTGTATTTTTTCTTAGGCTTTGTATAAAAAAAGTACAAAAAAGAAAAAAACTGTATAAGGTTGGTCGAATGAATGGCCGTCCTAGTCACCAGTCCCGAGTCTATTAGATTTTTGAGTATGAGGCCTTATTTTGGACAGAAGGGGGAGTATAAGGGAAATGGAGAAAATTAGCCTATGGTTACAGAAGATATGGAACAAATTAACTGACGAGGACCTGCGTGCCAAATGAACTTTTCTCTCAAAGTTTACACTGCTGGCTAATGTAAATAAGGATTAAAATTTAAAAACTAATTAATACAACTAAAGTAAAATCTGTGGAAAATTAACAATAACATACTTTTTTCGCAAAATCTATAAAGGACTCTTCTATTTCTCAAAAAAACCTGGGTAACAGTTATTCGTCGCCACGCTGTATATTTATGTACATAAGTAAAAGTATGTAGCTGCTTTAAAGGCTTGTTTATTCAAGTACATATTCCACAACAGCTAAGCATTGAACCTTCGCATCACCGCATTGCCTTAAGTTCAATTTATGCGCAACAAAGGAGCAACCATTAGTTGACTTCCGCATCGTTGGCCAACTCAAAACACATCTCACCTAAAGCACAATACAGCGCAGAATATTTTAGATGCTTCAGAGGTATAGAATTCTTACACAACTGCTTTGATATACTACAACCATACCTAACCATACACACCATCTACATGCATGCATACACTCTTTTAACTCTTTGAAAAATTTCACTTTGCTGCATAAAAATGTTGCTATAAAATTTTATTATTTCTAACAAAGCAAATGAAAGCAAGTGAAAGCAAAAATGCAAACAAAAAAATACGTAAGTAGTATTGTGGACGGGGAGATGAAGAAAAAAGCATGCACAAATTGCCAAACTTGCTGCTACTCAAAAGGTGTATTTTAATTTTATTTTTTTTTTGCCGCTACTATATACTGCTGATGATTGCTGTGCACAGATGATGCTAAAAAGCAGATAATATCCACTTTGAATGATGTGCTCTGTAAGCAACATAATGCTGCAGGATATTAAATTCGATGATGGCAAAAGTGATGCGAAAGAATGGTGAATATAAGGTGAATGGAGAAAACAATTTGCATCTGAATATACTTACAGACATATTTGTAACTTTCAAAGCAAATATGTAATAGTATATGTATGTATGTGTATGTTTATGTGTGCCGAAAGAGCGTGTAACTAGGTGTGTGGAGACGCGCAAATGAGTAGAATATTTTATTTTTTATTGCACGCAATTTAAAATATTCCAGCACAATGGCATATAATATATCTTTGTAAATAAAATTCAAATTGAAGGAAAGCTCAAGAGCTGCGAAGTTATAAAACCAAGCGGCTAAATTGGAATATACATATGTAATTGCTTATGATTTTTTCCAGACTTCGTGTATACACTCCGTTAGAGAGAATTTTTTCAAATGTAAAATTTTAATTGCATGGAGTCCCGATAATGATAAAGTTATCGATAACACCTTCGATGATTAAACTTTACTTTTTACTTTACCTTTTTTCTAGTCCAAGTCATTTACGATTGCTATAGGGAAAAATGGCCCTTAACAACCACTATGCTTAATAATGCAATAGAATAATGCCTTGCGATTTTTTAAACTCCGTATCTAAGGGATTTTTGGGATTTGCCGATAACTAATTTGAAGTCAGTTTTTTTTTTTAATTCAAAATGGCGGATCAAATATGATGGACGGATTTAAAAAATTTTTGATTTTTAGGAAATTATTAGTTTTTTGATTTTGGCCGTTTTTATTACAATTTATTCGTTAATTTTGAGCTCCAGGCCGGTTATTAAATAAAACATAGATTTTGGTAGTTTTATTTATTACATTTATTGCTGTCGATATTTCGCCTTCAATCTGAAGGCATCTTCAGGAATTATTGAGTTTTTCCAATCGACTCGATTTTGAGGAAATTTAATAGCCAAAAACTTCTGGAAATCAGTTTTCAAAAATTCAAATTGTTGAAGGCCTTTTAATTTGCTTGATATACTACTTAAACGTTTATCGCCTGAAGCTAAAAGCCGGTTATTGTCCGCAGCCTGGTTAGACAGACCTAGAGCCATTCCACCAATATTTGAGTGGACTCTCTGCCCATGTACACATTCGCGAATGCGTAAAATTATGCGTGTTTTTTGCCAAAAATGGTGGCACACTTATCTTAGACAATGCAGTACCTTCAGTTTTGCCTAAAGAACAAGGATTGCATTGTGAAATTGTACTTAGATGAAAACTAAACAAAAAAAAAAATACAAAAAAAGTAACAAAAAATACAAAAAAAGTTAAAATAAAAACTCATGCCATAGTTGTGTATGTAACGTATACGCCCCGCAGGACCATACACAGTCACATTTACTTGCACGCCTTAACTTAAAAGTAATAAAATTTAAAAGTAATTAAATATTGACGAGGAATATATTTCTACAGTATTCTTCACGAAAAAATAAATAAATTTCTTCATATATATGACAATTTCAGAATGATATTCGAGTGTGCCAATAAAAGTTGTAAAATTGGAATTTTCGTTCCGCAAATCATTGTCATCTTTTAATCAATGTATTTTTTTATTAATTTTTTTTGCTCCACTTGCTTCGTTTTGGCAATGAGAAAATTTTCGCCATTGAATGTTGACATTTTGAAAGTGTCTTAAACTTTTAAAATTAAAAAATTGTTAAATTACAAAATAGCTGTTGGTTGCACACTTTTAAAACTTCGCAGATATGCTGCATTTGATACCAGCTTTATTTGTATTCAATATAAATATTCTATTTGAAAACTTCCCAAAGTTATTAAAAAAAAAAAAACCATTTTGGTTTTTTCGTGTCACAATGAAAATAGTAGTAATTTCGGAACTTCTTCGCCTAAATAAACGTTCTAAAGCTAAAATTGTGCAAATACTTGATTTATTTTTTAAATACTTCTTTCTGGAACTCCATTGAGTGAAATTCTTTAGCGTTTTTTTAGCCGAGAGAAGGATGTGCACTAAAAATCAAAACCAACTCATGAGATTTGCTCATATGTATGTGATCTGTCTCTTTACGACTTAAGTAAAGCATATACTTAAGGAATATCGTTTCCTTAGCGAGCTACCTAATTGATTCGCTGATTGTTCTTAGTTGAGCTTGAAAAACGCAGCAGAAATCAAACAACCGCTTTGTGCATAGCCTCCGAACTTGGATACACGTTCAAATATAGGTAATTTTTTCAATCGCTACTTGTGTGGAAGTAATTATTCAGAGCAAAAGACGATACTGTTCAATTTAAGCACCTTAAAGGAAGCAGGAAGGTCCACCGAAGTTCTTAAGTCTAGAGATAATTTTTATTTAGAAACTCTATTCAAGATAAGTATGTATGTAGCTCAACCAATTCAATTAACTGCAGTCTTAAATTCCAATAGGTGAATAAAGGAATTATTACCAGTTCCTGTACTTACTACTATCGAAACAAGATAACTGATAGTATATCCGCAGCATTGCAAAAGACTCATTTCAGCGAAAAGTTACAAGGAATTTCACAAAGTGCACGACATATGCTTATATTTATTTTTATATGTACTATATACCTGTGTGTGATTATACTTGAGAATTTACTTTATTAACCCAACACACTCTCATTAAAACTTATGCAATTTCATTTGGTCTATACGCCGATGCATGCAGCCCTTCACTAGGATATCGTATACTACTTGTAAAATTTACACCTGAGAAAAAAAATCTACACTTACATCCACCTTTCATAAAGGTTAAATCAACAACTACTTACTTACGAGTAAGTGCCAACGAAGCGAGCGAAAGCAACCTGCTGCTCCGTCTCGCCAAAATGTAATAACACTTTGTTGCGTTAACGCCGCAGACACACCGCAAGTGCACATATGTAAACTTTTACGCACACAGGTGCATGCGCATACATATCTACATGTAACTTACATATTTATAAACACAGACTTGTAGACAACTGCGTAAATATACTCGTATGCAAGTATGAATGTGTGTACTCTCTGAAGCTCCCAAAAAAAAATGCCTGTACCGCTGCAGCATCAACAAAGTTTTCCTAACTAAAATACACGCTGCGGTTACAGCAACTACAACTACAACTACAACTATTTACTTTAACATAACTCAGCTACTGCTGTGGTTACCACTTTTCATGGCTGCTCGCTCGTCTTTAGCGCTATTGTTTTTATTGTGTTTGTTTTTTCTTTTTAGTGTTTTCTCACAAACTCTACCACGAATTTTGTTAATATTTACAATGCGGAAATTTTTGCAAGCACGCATCGGAAAATTCAAATATACTATATGCATATATACTTACGTTATTATACAGGTATCTAGTTTTCCTAATAGTAAATTAAATGTTGTAGTTAGTATATAATTCCTAAACTTTGTGCAAAATTTGCGAAAATTCTGCAAGTTTCCGTGCAAATTTTCAACTTTTTAATCAGATTTTTTACAGTTTTTTTGAGCATGCAGATTTGTAGCGCAATCAATTGATTACAAGTTTTAAGTAGCTAGGAATTACCGTTATTTTTTGAAAAATTTTTTCACGCAGTCTCTGCAATACAACAATTTTTTTTCGAAAATACTTTATATTTGATTAAAATGTTGCAAATTTGCTGAATTTTTGCGAGTTTTGCACAAAGTTTAAGAATTATATTTTCATGTTTTTTCTTGTAAATGGACCAAATTTTATAATACTTAAATTGGCGGAAAAATATTAGAATAAAAATTGTTTGCATATATTGTGAAAAATTTGCAGTGCCAATACCTTGAATTTCTTTTACTAGAATTTAAGGGGCTGCAAAACAGCATAGCTAAAAACATTCTAGAAAATCTGAATAAAAAGTTGATAATTTGCATGAAAATTTTCTGAATTTTCGCAAGTTTTGCACAAAGTTAAGGAATTATATTTTTATGTTTTTTGTTATAGAATGAACTAAACTTTTGTAAAAAATTGGCGGAAAAATATTAGACTAAAGATTATTGCATATATTGTGAAAAATTTGCTGTATACTTGGTATTGGTCATTTTCGCAATACATTTTCATTTTGTGTTTGCATTATCCTTCGATGCTTACACTGGTTTACAACAAAAATGCGCACCGGAAGCCACCATCCAATTCTTATGTAGAATCACTCGCTGATTCCGAAAATCTAATAATTTTGTATGGGCAAGTTTTGCCGATTTTTCTGTTTACCGTTATTCAGTTAAAAAAAACGTGCTTTGCCTTAATCACGTACATCTCACGAACCAGTTGACTAATCATAATACGAAATATAGCAAATTAATGGGCAGAAAAACATTTTGCACACAAAATCTCTATACGAACGAAAAAAACCTGACAAATCCCGAAGAAATTCCGAAAAAATTCAGCAAAAGTCCTGAAAAATCCTTGACGAATCCTAAAAAATTTCGAACAACCCCAGGAAGGTCATGATTACAATTTACAAAACAAAAATGCGCTGGAAAATCCAGAAACGTCCTGAGAGATAAAAATCCAGAAAGTTTTTTTTTGTTTTTGATTGTCAACAAAGCGCACAACCATATTTTCAAGTCTGCTTTTTTTTGAACAAAAAGGTACTAAAATGAACCTTAAAGCACAGCAATGAATACAATATAAGACTGTTTTTTTCTGCTGGGCTAATGAACATAAAATGTTACCTACATATTCATTGAAAAAAGAAGAGTGAATGCAATTTTACGTGGCTCTCTGCTGCGACGCTTTGTTTCACCACCGCTAAAATTTGCACTTTTGGGTGCTGCAAATTTTTGCGCACATAAAAATTAAGTCCATAGAATGTAAAATAAAAAGTTGAAAACTCCGCAATTTAATTTGCTGATGTTGCGCCAAACTTTTTTTTTTACTGTAGCCTGCTATGGATTTTTTTTTTCATTTTAAATTTAAAATTCACTGCATTTTGTGCGTTTTGGTTTTTTGTGTGTTTTTTGTAATTTTTTTTTTTTGTTAATTCATTACCTTTTCACTCAGGTGAACACCTACGCTGCCAACTTTTTCACCGCCAAAAGCCAAACTTGTGTTTTGTTGCTGTAAGGCAATGCTTTGCTCAACATAAAGTTCCAATTGTTTAAAGGAAGTTGAATTGATTTATTTTTTTTTTTTGCTGCCGTAAAGGCCAAATTTACATGTAAGGTAATTAAATTAAATCTTGACAAATAATATTTATGAGTAATTATAATAGTTCCTTAAAGGACACCGCTGTTGTAAAAGCCAGCTGGAAATATTTTAGAAAGAAATCGCTTTTGCGGCTTGGGCTAGGAGATACAAACGCATGTATGCTTCGAGTGAAAGGGCATCTATATATATATAATACGCGAAGGCATTTTTTGTCCCACATAAAAGATCTGCACCGTTCGTTCGATTTTCTAAAATGGGGTGTCAAATTAAAGTGCTTGGCCTGTAGAAAAAAAAAGTTAAATTCAAATTATTTAATAATGAATGCCATCATATCCGCATTGTTCGTTTGATGTTCCAAAATAAGGTGTCAAATTAAAAGGCATGAAGTTAAGATGTGGAATAAGGTTTCGCTTTTTTAAAACGAGTTGCCACCTTTAAAAAAATTATAGATAATCAAATTATTAAAAAACAAATAAATCAATTATTACAATATAGGTATCAATCGAAATGGGTTTGAAAAGCTTTGTTTCTTAACTGAACTATAGGAGGGTTGCCACCTGTTTAAAAATTCAAATTCTGTGGCATTAAGGGAATTAGGTAAGAGAAATATGTATATCCACATATGGGTGCCAAACGAAAACGGTTTCAAAAGGTAGTAGTTTGGAAATATTTTGAACAGTGTTGCCACCTGCTTGAAATGTCGAGTTTAGTTATCTTATACACAAATTATCTGAAAAATTAGTATATGGATGTCAAACGAAAGAGTGTTAAGAAATCTTTAGTTTGGAAAATATTTTTGAGGTGAGGGGATAGGGTTGCCGCCTGTTTAAAAATTAAACACACGACACAACATGCGGTGTGACGGCAAACCGTGTAGCTCGGCCGATACGCATGCGATATATGTCGCCGCAGTGTCGCTGTAGTGCAAATCAGCAAAGTTTTCATCGCTTCCTACAAATTCCCACGTTCTCAGCATATCGAAGTCGATTTCATATCGTATCGCTTATCGTATCGTATCGCTCGAATGTGCGCCGTGGCTTAGGGCGCAGTGGATATATCATTCTACATACAAACTTTTTATATACATGAGTAGTCAAACTGATTAATACAAAATTAAAACTTTATTTTGCAAATATGTGGCATTGAAGCTTTGTACCAAGACTTCAACAAAAATGGAAATTTTGCATAACCAGCTGTGGAAGTTAATTTTTTAATCACATCGAAAAAGTGAGCATTACAGTCAAGCGTTTTATGAAAGTTTCATGGTAATTAAAAAAAAAAATCCACAAATGTACTTCAATTTGAGTAGCCAGAATACCTAAATAAAGTTCACAAAAGTTATTGTACACGTAAATGAAAGTTTGACACTTTATAAACAAAAACTAAATGTACAAGTGCGAACTAATGAATAAATGTTTGTGTGGAACTGTAAAACTTCGCTAACACTGAGTTGCCATATGTAACTGCCTAAGTGTCCTCGCATACAACTAACTAATATTAAAAAAAAACTACTACTTTTTATAGATGTTGTTGTTTTTGTTATCCGTTTGTCGCTACATATTGATTTTTGCCAACTTTTGCCACCACCAACCGACCACCATTCACCAACTTTCAAACCGGGTGCATGTGACGACGACTGTTAAATATTTAATTGCAGCTACTTACTTAAGTGCGCTAGACTACTTAAGCACTTGCATATGTACATATGTACATACGTACATACATATACACAAATATATAAACTTGCAGTACTCTCAAAGCGAATGAGTATGAGCTAAAGCGGTACAGAAAGGTGGTAAGCATACTCGAAGAGCTTGAGTAGTTGAATGGTTGGTTTCGGTTAAGTCGGTCAAAGTGAAAATATTTTTGAAGTACTTTTAACTGAAGTGCAAGTGCGCTCAAATTGCAATCAAACCACTGATGCGGTTCGAGTTGAGAATAGTAAAGCGAGAAGTAAAAAAAAATTAAGGCAATTGCAGCAAGGTGAAGGCCTGCGCATTCGTTTAAGTAAAAATATATTTTCGCTACAAAAAAGGGCAAATTTGCCATGAAAGTCAAGTGGTTTAACGCACAAAAATTGTGTAAATGTCAGCAAAATTTGCTGACTTACTAATACACAAAGTATGTTTGTAAATTTTCATGCCAACAAAAAGGAAATAAACACATTGAATGCAGGTTCAGGCTGACAGTGGGCATTTCCACGTATATTATTTAAATTTGTGTTTATGACTGTGTGAAATAGTGGGCTGCTGCGCAATAAAAGCCTTTTTGAATGACAAGCACTTCAAAGACAATGTTTACCTAATCAGTCAATCACCTAATCAGTCAGTCAATCAATCATGATTAAGAACAAGATATTTTTGATACTAATCAAATTTTGCCTTCAAGTCAAATTACTCATTGAATGCTTGAGGACATAAGAAAACACTTAAGTATTTGATTAATATTCCCAAAAGAGCAAAATTCAATACATAAGTACTTATGTAAGTCATTTTTTGATTTCTAAAAATTAACATAAATGCAACACTAACACTGAACGCAAATGGATTCCGAATGAAATGAGAATGGAATTAACCCAGGGGAACAACGTAAAGCACTCAAACAAGTAAAAGTCATCAACGATTGATTGAAGCATACCTTTTAAGGTGAATGCGCAGGCATAAGAATATGCATATATTCTTCAAGTATTCAATGAAGCTTTGATTTAAAAAAAATGTGCAAATCACCGTAAGAAGACACTCCGTATTTCACAAAGTCAGCAAAGTGTTAAGCAAATAAATGCTGTCTAACAAAATGGCGTTGAAATAATTTCGGCAAATTGATGTCAAATGAAGGTACAGAGGTACATACTGCATAGCTTTGAATGGATATATTTAGTATGTATGTGACCTTGTATTTACCCAAATCAATGTCTATGAAAATAACGAACGTCAAACTTTTGTTATAATTTTGACAATGACATACTAAAAGTAAGAAGCTTCGTAACGAAGGTACTCGTGACGTGGGTGGCGAGCAGGCAGAGACAAAGAATTTTCGTATAAATATACATATGTATATATGTATCTACAAAAAAAAAAATGTATGAAATTCGAAAGCAAGAAGATTTTAAATTTGCTAAAATATACTTTTCCAATGTAAACAAAAGGCATACATTTTTTACAAGCAATCCTTTTGGAAAGTTTAAAATAAAATATTGTACATAAATCTCGTAACGGTGCTACATATATATTTTACTCAGTTTACAACAATAAATACACCAAAGATTGCCAGTCAAAATTGTATGTAGATTTTAAAATCAAATGTTGTCGCAGCACTTTTTGGAACGCATCGTAAAAATCGGCGCCTATGTATGGCAGCACACAATTTCCACGTAAATTAAGGTGACGATATTCGCTTTCATATGAGCAGATGCTGAACAAGAGTGGTTTAAGTAAGTCATACTACTGTGGGCAGTAATGGGCAACATTTTATTTACTAAGTATTTATTAAGTACTAAATACAAAAGTATTTAGGTATTTATGCTGTAGTAAGTAATGAAGTACTATTTACTTTAGTATTTCAAATGTTACTAAAAATCGAGTATACTTGTTTTCACAACGCTAAATACATACTTAGTTGAAAAGTACTTAGTTAATTTCATCTAACGCAACACCGCGTACAGGAGTCCTTTGAGACTTTGTCTTTACTAAATACTACATACAAAAGTTTTTACAATGTATGGCTTTAATAAATACTGCTTTCGATTGATTCTGACTCATTATGTACAATTCGTTTACAAAAAATATTCCATAAAACCATTTGCACTAGGTGGCGCCATTTAAGCAAACAATATACGACAGAGTCATGGCTCGCACCACAAATAGGAACAGAAGTTAAGGTAGACACTAAGCAAAATGTGTGAGAGCCATTTATTTACTTACAATTATATAATTTTTTCACCATACATACATAAAAAAATTGCATTGTCGGCGTAAGTTACCACCACAGCTAATTGTGATTGATATTTGCCTCCAACTAAGTGTAAAATTCACAAAATGCGCATTTTTCCAGGAGAAAAGCAAATCGTTGTGCCAAAAAGGCATCGGAAAGTTAGATGAACTTTGAAGTTAATGTACCCTACGTACATTGTATATCGACTATTTAACCATTTACTTTTTACATTGTGTAGGACTGAGAATACACAACAAGTCGGAGTGAGTTTTTCAAAAGTTGCTCATACGCCGTGGTATTTCAATGGAAAGTAAAATTAGTAGCACGTTATTGTAGTAAAAA
>NW_023458561.1:43514028-43515200 GCF_013731165.1 Rhagoletis pomonella | reverse complement strand
TTTAAATGAAATTATCTTCAAAAAGTAAATGTCATGGACCAATCTAACGTTTCAAATAAAGAACCGATGAGATTTTGCAAATTTTATGCGTTTTTTTTAAAAAAAAAGTTATCAAGCTCTTAAAAAATCACCCGTTATACTGACATTGAAAAATAAAAATTGAGATTTTTATTTATTATTTAAAATTTTTTTTTTTCGAAAATACATAAATTTAATTACAGTTATTAATTCACGTTAATCACATCACTTAACACTAATACAGCAATATTCTGAACATTTGATCAATTTACACCTATTTCATACAACAAATAAGCCGCACTTATCAACACATCATACTTTGTTGTTGCAAATCCCTGAATGCATTATAACGTAAAATAACTAACATCCTGCTAATATGATTGCTATCATAATAGCTCGTTTTGCTGTTGTTATTACAAGCAAAGTTAAGTAAATAATTATAGTATATTTCCATAAATTTACATTTACAAAACTGATCTACATAAACAACAAGCAAAGCTCTCAATACCAATGATAAATAAATTTTAAGTGATATTATTGAATTACAATTTTGCTGCACTAGATAGACAAAATATTAGCATTATAAACAATCATATTGCATAAACATAAATGAAAGGAAATTCCTAAAACAACATTAAATACAACTGCAGACATACATTAAGTAGATAGATATTGGAATCAATCTTATTTGCAGCTGTTGCAATAATAGGAGTGTATGAAAATGTTTCTTATGTCCAAAAATGGAATTAAATTGTTGGTTTGCTTGCAAGTAAAGTTAATTGAAGTAATATATAGATATTTGCATATATACGTACACTGTAGGGATGCCAATATTAGCGGAAAATTCGAATGCCGGGATTTGGGGATATTTTTAAAGTAGTCCCGAGATTACGCTTGAGGCATAAATTTTATGAATTCAATAACTGACAGCATTAAAACATAACATCAAATAAAACTATTTTAAATTTACGATAAACCAATTTTAAAAACCACATATTTATAAATTTTTTAAGAGCATATAATAACCTGCACTAACAACTAAGTTAAGTAATTGCAAACTAGACATAAAGTGTTTTGTGTATATACGATTAGTGACAGAGTTATGGATCTAGCTCTTAAGGCATGACCGCCCGGTATTAATGCAAGCAAATTCC
>NW_023458561.1:43512883-43513928 GCF_013731165.1 Rhagoletis pomonella | reverse complement strand
GTATTTCAATGGAAAGTAAAATTAGTAGCACGTTATTGTAGTAAAAATTTATTATTTTAAATTTTTTTTTTCGAAAATACATGAATTTAATTACAGTTATTAATTCACGTTAATCACATTACTTAACACTAATACAGCAATATTCTGAACATTTGATTACTTTACACCTATTTCATACAACAAATAAGCCGCACTTATCAACACATCGTACTTTGTTGTTGCAAATCCCTGAATGCATTATAGCGTAAAATAACTAACATCCTGCTAATATGATTGCTATCATAAAAGCTCGTTTTGCTGTTGTTATTACAAGCTAAATTAAGTAAATAATTATAGTATATTTCCATAAATTTACATTTACAAAACTGATCTACATAAACAACAAGCAAAGCTCTCAATACCAATGATAAATAAATTTTAAGTGATGTTATTGAATTACAATTTTGCTGCACTAGTGTACCTAACACTGTACTGGGGTAGACAAAATATTAGCATTATAAACAATCATATTGCATAAACATAAATAAAAGGAAATTCCTAAAACAACATTAACTAAAATTTGAATCAATCTTATTTGCAGCTGTTGCAACAATAGAAATATATGAAAATGTTTCTTATGTCCAAAAATGGAATTAAATTAAATTGTTGGTTTGCTTGCAAGTAATGTTAATTGAAGTAATATATAGATATTTGCATGTATACGTACACTGTAGGGATGCCAATATTAGTGGAAAATTCTAATGCCGGGATTTGGGGATATTTTTAAAGTAGTCCCGAGATTACGCTTGAGGCATAAATTTTATGAATTCAATAACTGACAGCATTAAAACATAACATCAAATAAAACTATTTTAAATTTACGATAAACCAATTTTAAAAACCACATATTTATTAACTTTGTAAAAGTATATAATAACCTGCACTAAAAATTGAGTTAAGTTATTGTAAAATAGACATAAAGTGTTTTGTGTATATACGATTAGTGACAGAGCTATGGGTCTAGCTCTTAAGGCATGACCGCCCGGTATTAATGCAAGCAAATTCC
>NW_023458561.1:43510150-43512783 GCF_013731165.1 Rhagoletis pomonella | reverse complement strand
ACACCATTGTTCTGATATCAACGCCAACATTGTTGATTAATAACATACATACGGTGACCATCCGTCCTGTATTATACGGGACAGTCCTCTTTTTTTGACCCATTGTCCTGGTAATTTATTTATTTTATACGGGACGCCAAATGTTCTGTATTTCTTTTAATGTCCTGTATTTGTCCCGTATTCGATGTTTCGACGCTATTTTTCCTTAGTTCATTTAATGTTTATTATTTATTTTATGAAAGTAAAGCTCTTTTCCTAACAAAAACGATATAATACCAATTTTACAACTTTGTGCAAAATCTACAAAAATTATGCAATGTTTCGCCGAAATTTAAATAGAATATTTAGGAAAAAAATTGGTTTGCAGCTCTGTAAATCATTAAAATTGAGTACAATAAAGTGCGAGTGGAAAGTGCTGCTCATTTTCTTCTCTTTCAAAAAAAAAAAAATGATCGAACGTACTTACTTTATATAAAAAAAATGCGTAACACCGTCAACAAAAAAAAATGCGAAAAATTAGTGGTAAGCCTTACCGACTTAAAATTGCACTTTATTATACTAAAATTTAACGAATTTTATAACAAATTTTATGGGGTAAAAATCTCGACAAAACTATTTTACAAGTTTGTGATGTTACTATAAGGATACTGTTTCAGGGAAAACAGTGTGCAAAAAATTTCTAAAATTATGGTTTGTCCCGTATTCGGTTCTCATAAATATGGTCACCGTAAACATACAGCCGTGCTCCCATTTTCAGAATCGCAAATATTTTGCGTTTTACTTTTCAAATAGCAAAATTACATGCTCCAATATTCGCAAATCGGAAAATTTTGCGGTTTCAAATCGGTTGCCGATGAGACGATGAGGCCTGGCGGAAATCAACTATAAGATAAAGAGACAAAATTTTAATAAACTAAAAAAAAAAAACAAAAATTAAAAATATATATATAAAACATATAAGTGATATCTTCCAAATCGACGTAGGGGTTGAGGCTTAGGAAATCTGATGTAAAATTTTCTTACTACCTTTAAGGACCACTCTAATGTACATATATATATATATGTACGTATGCATATGGATACGAATCACTGTAATTTACTACATATCAAAATTTTCAGCATCCATGCTGAAAATGAGGCATGTTACTGGGATTGCAGCTGAAGTGACAATGCTGTCAGCGAGGCATTGCTATCAACTGAACTGTTTATATTTGACTTGCTTATGCTTCTACAATTTTTGGCGAATTTGTCCGCTATGCCGTAGCGTTCCTCTTTGTTTGTTTTTTGGTTTGTACGCAATACTTGTTTGGATTTCTAGCGTGAGCTGAAATGTAACTTTGCTATTTGAAATTCTGCATTTTAAAATAAAGCGAAGTAAATTTTGTGGTTTCTAAGTACGATGAACTTTCCTAATAAAAAAAAAATAATTTTAGTAAAAAAAGTCAATTGGTGTTTCAGCATGCGATTATTTAATATTATATTATAATTAAAAATATATTTATTACTTAACATGTTGGTTATCAACCTTTAGAAAGAGGCGAACACAAATAATTAGATAAATTTTTAAAAATACTTTGGACATTGTACATTTCATGAACAGTCTTGTATTGTTCCAAAATACTTGAAAAAAAGTCAAGGTTGATGACGAAAGTTTACCCTCTGCTATGATCAAGAATTGCTAGTATCAAATGGGATCCTAGCTACAAAATTTATGACCCAAAAAGCATTTTCATGGTACACATTTAAAATGTGAGTTACACGAATTGAGATAGTAAATTGACGGAAGCCAGCAAATAAACCAAATTGTATATACGCCAGGTGAGACAGCAAAAATTAAAGCTTATTTTCCGCGAATTATTATTTTTGTCCTATCTGAAAAACAGTTTCGAGAAAGAAAGTCTCAGTGAAAAGTGCTGCGCGAAGGCGTATTTCATTTCGCCGACTGTATATTAGGGTTCAGAAAGGCAAAATATTAAGTAGGGTACGGCGGAATTTCAAAATTCATTCATTCAGCTTTACCAGCATGCAATATTCCTATCGGATAAATCACAAAGTACTCAAAACTAATCAATTAATTGAAATGACGCCGTATACGTACATATATGTATATCCATAAAATTTCTATTTTGCCAGAAAAACAAGTGAGAAAGTCGTGTCTCAATCAATTTGGCCAAACATATTGCTAAAGAGATGGCGGATAGTGCAGAAAATAGCCAAATTATGCATACTTTTCCATCCATATTACAGTATAAAACACATATATATGCACTCTCTTTCTTCTTAAAATTAATGACTCATTACCTATGCAAAACTCAGGCAAAGAAATGTAAAACCGCTATCTTTATTTACACATGTACATATGAATGTACATTAGGGGTGGTCCTTAGAAAATCAAATCAACGATTTTTTCAGTCTTACCCCCTCAATCACCACCAATAATATCACGGTCACATATATCACATATAAATTTTGGTCCGATTGGAGTCGGTTAAGGCGTGTCCCAAAGGAGTCAAAGGCCGGACTCAAAAAATTAAAAATATTTTTTTTTTTATTTAATACCGAAAAGCGATACTACCATAGTCGAAGATATCACATATAAATTTTGGTACCGATTGGAGTCGGTTATGACGTCT
>NW_023458561.1:43481409-43510050 GCF_013731165.1 Rhagoletis pomonella | reverse complement strand
CACTTTGTCTACATGCAATAGGGTGGTCCAAAAATGCATTTGGAACAAGTGAAGTCTGAATTTTGATGCTCTCAACGCCCGGGCTTGTTCTATGTCGAAAAAATAACCCCTACTTCTTTTCGAAATCAAAAAATATATTTGAAAGATTTCCATGTATTTTATAAGGAAAAAAATTGTTTTTCGTAGAAATGATATTGAATTTTTGAAAATCTATATTTGTCCGAAAGTTCCGATTTTCTAATTTACAATTTTTAATATGAACGATTTTTTATCGGTAACTGCATTGCTGTTTGAAAATAGTTAAATAAAAAAATGGGTATTATGAATGGAAGAGAAGCAGAGTTTCCGATGGAAAAATATTGACTTTTAAGAATTATATAGCTTTTATACGAGAAATTTTTTTTCCCCATATAAAATACATTGAAAACGTTGAGCGCCCTCTAATTATTGTTTGTTTCAAAATAAGAAAACAAGGGTATATTTTCGGTATAAAACAATCCTAATGGGTGAAAGATTTACAATTCCGACTTTACTTTTTTTTGGACCACCTTAATATATACACATCATATGTGTATACGTTTTAGTTTTAGTGATCACATTTATTTTAAAATTGACGGCTGACTGGGAGATCGACCTATCTCGGCAGCCAGTTCGAAAACGCTCTATCTCAGAAAACTTTTCAAGGACGTTCTATTTCAGAATTTGACTTAAGAATGCCTTGTTTCAGAATTCGGTTCAAAAACACCCTAACTCAGCCGCCCCTTCAAAGTTACCCTATCTCAACATATTTTCAGAATATTTGCAGTTGAGGTAGGGTGTTTTTGAACCGAGTTCTGAGATAGGGTGTTTTTGAAATTTTAAAATAGGGCTTTCTTCAATCAAATTCTTAAGTAGGGCGTTCTTGAAAAGTTTTCTGAAATAGAGCATTTTCGAACTGACTGCCGAGATAGGTCGATCTTCCACTCAGGCGTCGACGTATATAACGTGGACAGTGAAAAATTTTTGATAGATTTCCTTCAAAAATAGTGGAGGGGTAAATTTTAGATTAGTCCGTATAATTCGTTTTTTATTATTAATAGTTGGGCGGATTTTAGAAAAATCTATTTAAGCCGGAACTGAATAAAAGCAATAATTTTTTCAGTAGTATGTATTTCCCTTGGTGACAAATTTTAGATTTTAAAGGTGTTAAAACCGTTTTTTTACTCTTTTTACTCGAATCGAAATTCAAAGAGCCACAACAACCCTAATGACATAAGTGCTGCTTTATCCTACAAATATAAATAATAAATTATTTTCTTACCAATATGTAGGCCGAAGTCAATTTTTATTGCAAACAAAATTCAATAGTCCCAAGTTATTGTCAACACTTTTAATCTTTTTGTTGCTATTTGTGTCCTTGATATCTCCGTAGAGCTAAAAGCTTCACTTTGTTTGTTAAATTTACATTAGGTACATTATTTATCAGAGGCTTATTTTGCTCAATAAAAAATGTTGAAGGACGCTTAACTTTAGCGGTTCTGCTACACAATCTGTCGTCAATGACTTGAAATATTTTAAATATATTTTCGTTTGGAAATGGTTAAAATATATAAGAGCATTTCTTTAGAATGATTTTTATTTTCGTCAATATAACTGCGTACGCATTTCCCCACACAATTTATTTAAAATGCCTTGCATAAGTATTGAATTTTGCATAATGCAGCAAACAATTTTTAAATTCAGATTTTTTCCACATGAGCGCATTAATAGAACGTACATACGTGAATATGTTTACGTGTTAAACTGTTCATGTGTATGTAAATATATTCTAAATTTGAGCAAAGTTGCCACAGTGCCCGTGGGAAATGACTATGAGTACATGTATAACAAATATACAAGTATATGGAAATATTTATGAATTTTCGAACTTGTGCATATACAGAGTACATTAAGGTGTATCTGAGTCTATTCAAAGAAAATATCGGTACTGTTTTTCCATCGGAAATATATAACTTATTATATTTTAAGCCTTCCGCCAAGATATGTTGGATAGATATTACAATGAGCTGGACTTACTTGAAAATATCTACATACAAAAATCGAGTTTTTTATAAATGAAATTAAAAAAATTTACAAAAATATTTTTTTTCTTAAAAGTCAACCCAGGGAATAACATAGTCTAAGCTTATAAGGCCCGCATAAAAATGTTTAAAAATTTTATCAACGGAATCAAAATAAAGTGTTTTCTAATCTGTTCAACTCACTATAATCTTCATATTGTTTTCGAAATATTTTGGCTTTAAGACTTATAATATAATAAATTGTGTAATTCCGGTGGAAAACCGCCAGGTTTTTGTTTAAGATACACGCTCATATACATACAGGTATGTACATTAGGGTGGTCCTTAAAAAATCAAATGCACGATTTTTTCAGTCTAACCCCCTCAGTAGGTACTACCACGATCACAGATATCACACATAACCGCCACTTGCCCCACCCTAATGTGCATACACACATGTGTGTAATATGTAATATCTAAATTCAACTTAAAATTTCGAAGTGAAACACACAAGTCCCTTGGGTACTGCACATGTTTCAGTGAATTGTTGCAAACGATTTGAAAAAAAGAACCACAAATTTTACGCAAGAAAAGGGAATCAAGCAATGCTCAAAATGTCTGCAATCGAGAAATATTCTCAGTAAATATATAAAAAAACAAATACAGATTGAATAGGAAACCAAATACAAATTGAAAGCAACTCAAAAAGGTGTAAAAATAAATAAGCGCATCGAATATCAAACGGCAAACGAAAAAAAATTTAAAAAAAAAACACAGTACTAATGTACACGCTGGAGAATTGAATACAAGAGACGCTAAAGCGACTGCAGCATTATCACCATCATTTGCACAAGTGGAGCAGCAGTAAGCGGCAGGCGGGAGTAGAACCTCAGCATGAACAACAGAAACTTTACAAGCTCTGGTAACAACTGACACTGAGAAGCGTGTAGAAACAAAGAAAGCACAGCACAAACAACAAGCTACTAGTGTTATGCAAGGAGTGGCAGAAATGCATGCACATATATATATATAAAACCTAAAAACCAATAATAAACTAACACTAAGCAAACGTAAAATGCAGGGCAAAGGCAACCAAGTACATATATGCGGCAACAATGCGATTGAAAATTATACATACACTAGACGACAAATGAAAGCGTACGCCTTGTTTTAATATAATATTCACAATTATTTTTATGACAAATTTTATTCACTAATTATTTATGAAAACATAGTTCATCCTATAATATAAACCATATAAATCAAAGTTGAATAAAGTTCACTAGAATTAAAAAGATTTTCCTCAAAATTTTCAATTTTTTATTCAGAATTTCTAGAAAATTTTCGAGTATGCAGTTTTATAGCCCATTCAATTTTAGTCCAATCAGGAGAAAATCTTAAATGGCTAAAAAAATACCATTGATTTTTTTTTTTACTGATTTTTGCACCTTTTTCTTTTGAAATAAAATAAAGGAGGCCGTAACAACAAAATTTCTAAATATTAACACAAAAGCTGTCTCAAAAAAACACTTCTCAAAAATCCGCGACATTTCTCAGCCGTTTAAAACTTGCACTTCATTCGACTAAAATTGAATGGGCTACAAAACTGCATACTCGAAAATTTTCTAGAAATTCTGAATAAAAAGTTGAAAACTTTTATGAACATTTTTTCTATTTTTTTATTTTAGTAAGCTTTATTCAAAGTGGTTAACTTGGATTTATACGGTTTTTAATAAAGAATTAACTATTTTTGCATAAATAATTATTGAAAAAATGTTTTCATAAAAATAACTGTGAATATGTATTAAAACAAGGTGTTTACTTTCATTTGTCGCCTAGCTTATGTATAATTTTGACGCGCATTGAATAAAAAGTTGAAAATTTTGATGAAAATTTGATTAATTTTTGTGAAGTTTATATAAAGTGGATAACTTTGATTTATATAGTTTATATTATAACATGAACTATGTATATTTTCATAAATAATTGATGCAAAAAATGTCTCATGAAAATAATTGTGAGTACTATATTAGAACAAGATGTACACACTCATTTGTCGCCTAGTGTACATTGTACATGTTTGCCTAACATTTTCTAAAAATCTCTTGCTTACTTCCTTACAAATTGTTTCTCTCCATATTTTCTTCTTGTCTATGTTCGGTCTTATTTATTTCCTTTTCTCTGCCCATCCGACTGTAACTCTGACTCTTGATGGCTACCTCCCTACTCCACCTTTATTTGTGTATTATTTTCTCTATTTCGCGCTTTCTTTGTTGTTTATTTTCTTACTTTATACCATTGTATTACTTATTTATTTGCGCTTACAATGCAAGCAATTTGCACAGCATGTTCTTTTCATTTCCTTTGGGAGGAAGCTCATGCAACGACGACGGCGGAAGCGGTAGCCGTGGTGGAAGGACATGTTGTGGTAACCTCAAGATTGAACAGTGAAGCTGTGCGGTTTCTTGTTGGTTTACATTTACTACGGGCACATCGTTGTCTCTGTCGGTATATTTTCTCAATGCTCCGCAATTGGAAGTTGTTGGTTTCGAAAAGTGTAATGTTATACAAATAGGAATCATTGTTGTTTTCGCTTCTTTTTTTCTTCAATAGAAATTGGCATTTGCTATATTTACAATGCAGTGTGTGCATATTTGTCAATGTGTCAATTTGGTATTGTCAAGGATATTCATTGATTGTTATTGCAAGCGCTCGCATTATTTTGCTTTTGAATAAATATATTCGCATACTCTGTACGCCCAAGTAGTGGTGGTGGTGAAAATGCTTCGGAACTGAAATTTGCAAAAAAGCTTCTATTTGAGCAGATGCAGGCGATGTTCTAGAATCTCATAATTTATCTTATCTGAGATGCATAAGAAAATTGGCATTTCAAATATAAAAGATCTTCTTGATGACAAGTGCATTAACTAAGGGGTAAGGCTTTGAAAATTTTCTAACTAAAACTTCCACGAGGATTCTTTAACTTTGCATGTTTTTTTTGCCGAGTTATTTGCTTGAATGTGCGCACGAATGACTCATACTTCCGCTCGGAGGCATTTTCGCCCATTGTGAATACCCTCTATGAGTGCCAAGAGGAGGCACATCCTTCTAACCGATGTTTATCCATACTGTCGGTATAGAGTCTGTCAAACCATTTGCTATCCCCAATAGAGCCTTGGACGTCACATATTTTCACCTAAGCTATCTCCGCAAAGCTGGTTCCCAATTGCTTGATATGCCTTGTCTGGAGGGCTGGGAATTGACATAAGAAGTGGTGAATCGGTTCCTCTTCATCCTTGTTGGTATACGCCATCGTTGGAGCATTGAGTTTACCTGTGATGACACCGGTAAAAGCTGTTACTGCAGATTTATTTAGTATCAATATTTCTCCAGTATGACTCTTTTTGAGTCTCGGGCACAAGAATTTTGAGATCTCGCAGTCATCCCGATTGCTCTATTGGTCATTAGTTACAGCTGTGGTGTATACCTTAAGCAGTAGAGAGTTATCCGAGAGTTTTTGACGTGACTCAGTAAGGCCAGCTTTGCCCGATATTTCCGAACTGCTTTCGACTTTACTATCTTGGGGCCTAACGTTTTCAATGCTGCCCAACTGTCAACGAATATAGTGACGCTCCCTGACAGTGACTTACTATCCCGTATGATACAAGCTGCCTTCTCTGTGGAAAATATCTCTGCCTGAGAGACGCAGCAGTTATCAGGCAGGCGATATGATGTCCTTATTTGAAGCTCCTTGTAGTACATATGCGAGCCGACTCCTTTTCATATCTCTGAGCCATCAGCGTAGATGGAAATACCATCATTTGCCGACAGGTGGCCACCTTCCCAATCTTTGCGGGCTGGAAAGTGTATCAGAATGTTAAAACTAGAAACCCGGGTGATAATTTGTGATGCATATTCTTTTTGTTCCACAAATGTAAACATCTATAGTTTAACGATCGATATATCGTCGTTTAAAGTACAAAACCGTGTATCAACAAAATGCAAAACCGCGTATGCGAGGTTACATAAATTATTTTCCAGAGAGTAAAAACACTAATGTTTCAAAATGGTTCTCGTTTTTATAAAGCAATCGTATTTCAGGCCAGTATATTTCAAGACGAATGGATAAGGATTGAGCCAAGAGCTTTTGTGAGCAAATCCAACTTTTGGCAGCCAATGTCAGTTACGCGGTTTTGCAGAATGACGATACGCGGTTTTGTACTTTAAACGACGATATGCCTTTGTATGAGAAGCCTTTTATGTATCTACCATTACAAAGGCTCGTAAGTGTTGCGCAGAATATTTCCTTCGAAAACTCCGAGAGCCGCTTCATCAGATATATTCATTGTCCGCCCCTCCACGCCATAAACCAGCTCTGACTGTTTCTCTGGTGGCAGGAGATACTTCGTTTTGTCCTCGTTCGCGACCAGATCCATTCGCTTTACCCTTGTTTTTACCGATAATGTCGATGTCATCGGAATACGACAGCAATTGCATGCTCTTGTAGTAAATTGCTCCAGAGCGGTTAAGTTCTGCGGCTCTAGTGGTCTTCTTCAACATCAGATTAAAGAAATCAAATGAAAGGGAATCATTTTATCTGAAACCTGGTTTGGTATGAAATGGCTCGGAGAGGTGCTTCCCAATTCTCACCGAGATAGTGTTATTGCTCAACGTCATTTTACACCTGGTATATCGTAGACTTTCCAGATCTAAAACCGCACTGATAAGGCCAAATCAGTTCGTTGACGGTGGGCTTCAGTCTTTCACACAATATGCTCGATAAGACCTTGTAACCTATGTTTAAAAGACTAATCCCGCGGCAGTTTACGCGATTGGCGGTGTCCCTTTTCTGGTGGATTAGGCAGAGCACACTTAAATTACAGCACACGCTCATCTCACCTTATCAGCTGCTCACCGTCGAACTTGAGTAGCTCTGTTACATTTTACTAACTTCATTATTTTCTCAATTTGCGGTAATAAGTTCGCATCAATTTTATGTAACGTCCGAAATTTTATTGTGATTGCTTTTAATATTCGCTTATAACATAAAAGTGTTTTAAATTATCATTTTTTTGCCGACAAAAAAAATTTAATGAAAGAAACGTTCAAACACTAGGATTTGCTCATATGGCATACCAATGCGTTCTTTACCAGAGAGAATCTGCTTGATCGTGCATTGCCTTCCAAGTTCATCTGTCGTTCAGTTTCATGCTATGTGAGGTGAAGTCTGTTCTGCTTTGTCATCTTCTGTAAATATAGGCGGCAATCATTCGGTAACATAAAACGAGTAAACGAAACAAAAAATTGGTTAAAGATTAAAAAAAAAATGAAAAATTTCATTGAAATTGAAAACCGTACGCAAACAGGACCAACTACATATTTATGATGTTTACATCAATGAAAATCAACTGAATAAAATCTATTAACTATGTAGAAAATAGGACTTAAAAAGTATGATAATTCAATACATTATTGCTTTGATGTCTACTTTTATTAATACTAAGCTGATATTCAATATGTTCATACATGTATATGTGTATGTATGTATGTATGTATGTTTGCATATTACCAGCTGGTTTCTTCAACCTTTATGGGGAGCATTCAACCACTAACATAAAAGCACTTATTTACATACTTCATTTTTAATATGCATGTATGTACATTAGGGTGCTGCAATTTGTGTATGGGGGAGGGGTCGATGGATGTCATCCTAGAAAAAGTGGCACCCATTTATTTTTTTTTTTTCTTTTTGATATTTGTATTATCTACACCAACTTTCAAGTTTCTACCATAATCAATATAGGGTGCTCAATGTCCTTGAAATGTAGTAGTTGACCACTCAAGCTTGCCATATTTTTTTAGTTAATTTAAATTTTAAATGTTCTTAGGTTCCTTAACAAATTGGTTGATTAATATGCCGTGTGTATACTATTTAAATTTATACTTAGAAATATAAAGTTTGGCACCAGCACCTCTTTTGGCAAGAGGAATAATTTTGTAAGGTGCCCCAAACTCTATCCCGGAAAATCTTTTTTTGAACCACTCTAATGTACATACATACTAATGTATTTAACTCAATAAATTCCTTGAGCTTTTCATTTCAACCAAGAACTTACTTAGTACTCTTCTCATTTCTTCAACTACTTCTTCCAGCCTTCTAAGTTTGCAATCTCATCAAGAACTTGATTCAATATTCTTTTCATTCCTCTTTTTTCATATTAAATATCTATGGAATAATATTAAGTATCAATTTTCATTCATATACATGAACGTATAATGTACAGTGGCTTAAAACATATTTTACAAATTCTTATGTTGTCAGATACAGAATTTCACATGCTTAACAAGCTTTTGCACAAGTATGCCTATTAAAGATGAGTTTTTAACTATTTATTTACAAACGTATAAATGTACGAATGGCTGTATTTACAAATACATTGAATAGGTCTATGCATGAAGGTGCATATATGTGTGTAAAAGATAAATAACAAAGAATCTATTTGCATGGTTTCCACTTACAAAATTGCATTTCTCATGCAGATACATGCATATGTTAAAACATGCTAATACTTGTAATGACATATATATTTACATTTGTAAAGCGAGATGTTGATTAACCCCTGCAGGGAAACCGCGAACTACTGAATCAAATTTCTAGCTCCGTACCAGATCTTTATCGACAAAAACAAACCAGTCCGATAGTAAGTAGATCCCCACCAGGTCAAAATCAGCGAAATATAGTACCTTTAAAAAAAATTATTTTGTTTGACTCTTTTCATTGGAAATTTATGTCTAAGGTGACGAATTTAGAACTGTTTCGGAACTATTGAAAAAGGGATGCAGCGGGGGGCTTGTTTACTTTACTTATACACATATGTATTCGTTAGCTTTATCGTTTAAATACGCGCTTCGCATATGCTTTTTCATAGCGTGGTAATACAGAACAAACATTTTTGTTAACATTTTAACATCTTTGGACCTACTGGAATCTAACCAATAAAAGCAAGCACCTCTGCCAATTCAGCTATGGTCAAAGGTATGTAAACATGCATTTCTTTCAATCATACAAATAAATTTAATTTCAAATTGAAAACACATTTTTTTCAAAATAATTTAAAATCGAACATACGGAGACCCCTTAAAGACTAAACAAAAAAATCATGACAATTTTCGCGTCTCGATTTTAGAACTGGTTCGGAACTATTGAACTTAGGAATAGTTCGGATTGACACTTTTTGCTTTTTTAAACATATAATCTCCTTTGTCTCCTATGACAAAATGGCCGACTCTAGCTCGCGCTCTGTTCCATTACTTTTATTTTCTATTTAAACATGCTAGGACTATTAAATGTACTATTAACATAATAACCGGTTTACATCCGATCTTGCTAAAAACCCCTTACCATTGGTTTTCGAACTTTAGTACTTGCTGTAGGGCTTTTTGTGCCATAAACTCTTTAAATGGAGTGTTTATTTGTCTAGGTGATTTCTGAAGGGAGATTATCAAACAAATTTTGGACTAAAGAACATTCTTTATTTTTTTTTATAAATGTGGGTGTTAGTTAATATAAAGCTGTACTGATTCAATATTTACCTTATCTTATCAATTTATCTGAATTAAATTTTTTTAAATACGTGGCAACCCTACTTCTAAAATATGTGCGACAGTAAACTTTCTAAAATCTATTTAACACCCGTATTGTTATATTTCATTATTTTATGAATTTAAATTACCCAAATTTGTCGAACAGGTGGCAACCCCCCTCAAAAATATTTTCGACACTATACTTTTCTAAACTTATTTAGTTAGATACCCATATTGCAAGATTTAATTTATCTTATTAAGCAAATAAAATTTAAACTTTAAAATGGGTGGCAAAAATTTGACAAAAATATTTTGGGCTGTATGCCTTCTTAAATTTATTTCTTGTGACAGCCAAATTGCAATATTTAATTTATCTTACCAATTTACCTAAACTACAATTTTTAAACAGGTGGCAACTCTCTTAATTTTTGTTTCTATATTTTAAGTTATTTCAAGTTAAACCTTAAGCAATACATCAATTAAAATTATATTACGTTTTCTTTATAATCTAAAATATATGCAAAGGATTTTTCTTTATTTAAAAACATTTTGTTCAAAGAATCGGAATTTGACCAAGCAAAATGCCTTTTGTTGTTGGATACGGCTTAGATATTATTTGTACAATGATTTTGGGTTATATTATGCAGGAAATTTTGTAACCCATACGCCGTGTATTCCCGCGTTTGTTCAAACTTATTAAGACAACAATAACAATTGAATACCCGAAGTTGATTAGTAGCAGCTTAGTACTTTCCACTACAATTACTTTCATAATTCCCTGCTCTTAGAATTTAAACGCTAAACCGCCGATTCCTATTGATTGCCTAAAATTTGAATGGCAAAAGTTTACGTTACTAACTAGTAAAATATATATGAAATTTAATAAGGTATTTGTTAAAAACTACGCCGTACCATGAAAAAAAAAACATCAAAGAAATATCAAACATGAAAATGCTTTTCTTTACACGACTGACTTTTGCAATTAAAAGCTAAAACCTCAGCATAAAATAGACTAGTATGAGCGCTATTTTCACTGCAAATCAAAGCACAAGCAAATTGAAGGAATACTAAACAACAAGAGTGTGATAAAGAAGGAACAGAGAATAGTAGAAATAGAGCAAAGAGGTAAAAAAAAAAAATTCATTTGCTCCTTAGCTCCTTAAAGACAAATTTTCAATATTTAGTTTTGTTATTTTCTGGCCTAGTAACGACTTATTTTGAAATATTTTAACTGTCGAAAAAAATTTTTGCAAATTGAAGATGACGTGATAAACTTTTGTCACAATTTTTTTTCCGTTCACGAAATTTTTATATGGGGCGCAAGGAAAAAAACAAACATTCGTTTTATTCTAGTACACATACTTATGTAAGTTAATAATGTAGTACTTATGTTAATAGACATACATACTTTTGTACGAAAGTATCTTGATATACAACGTAATGAAAGCAAATTGTGTGTCACAAATTAAGGACAAAAATGAGCAACACAAAAACTAAATTATAATTGAAAAGGGTGGAAATGAGGCACATAAGTACACATACTTGTAGGCATATTTAAAAGACAAATACACATGTGCATACATATACATAGGTAGGTGGTAGGTATGTATGTCAAACGACAAGGCCCACGTGACAACATTTCTCCATACACAAACATGAAAATTTTCATAAAATTGTACTTACTATATACATATATGTACATACATGTATGTAGGTACACATACATATTTGTGTCCTTTTTATACACCTGAGATGCCATGCTCTTTATATGCGCATGCAATGAATACGCTGAATTAATTTTATTGCATAAACATAGGCGTGCCTTCACACACACATCAACACCACGTGTATTTAAATATATTTTCTGCTAAAAAAAACAAATGGGCACACAGAGTGAGGGATAAAGCAGAGAGTAAATGATGAATAAAAACGTGAAAATTTTAGGAAGAACTGAGTAGGCAAGCAGGACAACAAACCGGGTTAAACTGGTATATGCAAGGTCATAGCATATACATACATATATAAGTGTGTATGAAAAGAGAAAAGAGTAAAGATTCATATACCCAGTACGGAAAGCAACTAGTTTAAATATCGATGTTCAACCAGTTTTTCATCCACCACAAATAGTTGAAGATATGACTTTCTTCCTGGGAACGAACATTTAACTTTAACATGGCTTTGAAATGCGTTTGGCTTAAAACACTTCAAATTCAGTATGTTTCGTTTAAACACGATTTCGTTGTGCACTTCACAGATACTTTTTCATAATTAAGAAAAATCGAAAATAAAAATTTAAAATTATATGCACCGCCTAATGAGATTTGAACTTTTATGAGCGTTATTTTCACTGCAAATCAAAGCATGAGCAAACTGAAGGAATACTAAACTGTTTTAAGAGCGTGGCAAAGAAGACACAGGGAACAAATACGTGTATGCAAATAAATGTACTGTCGACTGTTTCAAATAAATCGAAATTTTTTTTCAGTGAAACTGTAGGTTTAGGAGTAGCAGCTCCTCCAAAAGCTTAACCAAAGTGGCAACCAGTGATGCCAGAAAAAATTTAATTATATACATATGGATCTAAGACCAGATGAGCGACCCATACAAAAAAAAAGTTTAGAACTATCAAGCTTAAGAGAGCTTTTTAATGTTTTTTTTTTAAGTCCATTGTTGATCGAATTTTTTATCTATTGTTGTTGTTGTTTTTTATCTAATATTCTTGGTTGGTTCTTCTGAATATTTTTCGAAAAGAACTTTGCAAACTTGATTTTCATTATAAATTTTTCGTGCTGGCAAAATTGCCTGCAGCAGCAAAAAATTACAAAGCAAAATCGCCGATAAGATTCTACCTTTAATGATAGCACCGGAATGTTGACGATGTTGATATTACAACGCTACTTGTACACAGCGGTAAAGGTGAAAGTCAACCGAAAATGTAAAAAGTCAACAAACAGGCAAAATTTAATGACTGTCAGTAGTTGTACAAAAGTACATACATTAGGGTGCATCACTCTGCACACGAGAAAAATTGGTACTATTTTTTCATGGGAATTATAAAAATATCAAAATTTACGTGAGCTGACCAATTTCAAAATAACTCTAAAATTGGATTTTTTTTTTAATAAATATTTAAAAATATTTTTTTTTTTAATCACTTCAAATGATAAAAAATTTGAGGCGTGAAAGTTCTATATAAAATATTTAAAAATTGTATCCACACAATGAACAAAATTATATTTTCCCAGTCATTTTCAAATAGCCCCGGCTCATGTACATCTTAAAATCGCGGAAGTCATAAAATATAACAAACTGTATAATTCCAGTGGAAAAACAAAACTTCATTCGATGAGGCACCATAATGTACGCACATACATATGTAGGTGTGGACAGCGCGCGCAATGTCGCACGCATCATGGTTGCTCTTCTTCCGGCTGTAATGAGTATTTGCACAGTTACTCATACATGATATGTATGTTTGTATCTCTTTATGTCTTTATAGCATGCCATTATTTTTATTTCAATGAGAGAGACTTTATGTGCAACGATAAAAAAAAAAACGGGTGGCTATAGAGGGTGTGGAGCAATACAACTGATTGCAACAAGCTGATTTTACAGTTGTTTGACTTGATTGAGGCAGACGCACTCAGATACACATACATATATGTATCACTTGAGCATAAAGGCAATAAAGTAATAAAAAATAATAACAGTTAAGATGAATTGAATATCAACTACTCTTAGTGCATAATAAGTTATTAACGGGAAAAGCAATATGTACATTAGGTTGGTCCTTAAATGAAGGACGCAAATTTTTACATTAGATTTCCTATGCCTCAGCTCCTACGTCAGTGCCTATAGTCGAATATATCACATATATATGTTGGTACCGGTTGGAGAGGGTTAAGTTATGTCGCACAGGCGACAAAGCTCAGATTACCCTATGAAGATGTCATAACCGACTCCAATCGGTACCAAAATTTATATGTGATATCTTCGACTATGGTAGTATCGCATTTCGGTATTAAATAAAAAAAAAATATTTTTAATTTTTTGAGTCCGGCCTTTGACTCCTTTGGGACACGCCTTAACCGACTCCAATCGGACCAAAATTTATATGTGATATCTGTGACCGTGGTATTATTGGTGGTGACTGAGGGAGTAATGGTTGCTATGATTTTTTTAAGGACCACCCTAATGTCCATTCATATGTACATGTGTAAATAAAGATAGCGGTTTTACATTTCTTTGCCTGAGTTTTGCATAGGTAATGAGTCATTAATTTTAAGAAGAAAGAGAGTGCATACATATGTGTTTTATACTGGAATATGGATGGAAAAGTATGTATAATTTGGCTATTTTCTGCACTATCCGCCATCTCTTTAGCAATATGTTTGGCCAAATTGATTGAGACACGACTTTCTCACTTGTTTTTCTGGCAAAATAGAAATTTTATGGATATACATATATGTACGTATACAGCGTCATTTCAAAAAAGTGCCTTAATTTAATAGTTTTGAGTACCTTGTGATTTATCCGATAGGAATATTGCATGCTGGTAAAGCTGAATGAATGAATTTTGAAATTCCGCTGTACCCTACTTAATATTTTGCCTTTCTGAACCCTAATATACAGTCGGCGAAATGAAATACGCCTTCACGCAGCACTTTTTCACTGAGACTTTCTTTCTCCAAACTGTTTTTCAGATAGGACAAAAATAATAATTCGCGGAAAATAAGCTTTAATTTTTGCTGCCTCACCTGGAGTATATACAATTTGGTTTATTTGCTGGCTTCCGTCAATTTACTATCTCAATTCGTGCAACTCACATTTTGAATGTGTACCATGAAAATGCCTTTTGGGTCATAAATTTTGTAGCTAGGATCCCATTTGACACTAGTTACTCTTGATCATAGCAGAGGGTCAACTTTCGTCATCAACCTTGACTTTTTTTCAAGTATTTTGGAACAATACAAGACTGTTCATGAAATGTACAATGTCCAAAGTATTTTTAAAAATTTATCTAATTATTTGTGTTCGCCTCTTTCTAAAGGTTGATAACCAACATGTTAAGTAATAAATATGTTTCTAATAAGAATTTAGCAACACTTAAATAATCGCATGCTGAAACACCAATTGATTTTTTTCTGTTAAAATTATTTTTTTAGTAGGGAAGTTCATCGTACTTAGAAACCAAAAAATTTACTTCGCCTTTTTTTAAATTCAGTATTTATAATAGCAAAGTTACACTGCAACTCACGCTTGAAATTCAAACAAGTATTGCGTGCAAACCAAAAAAAACAAACGCTACGATATAGCCAACAAATTCGCCAAAAATTGTAGAAGCATTAGCAAGTCAAATATAAACAGTTCAGTTGAAAGCAATGCCTAGAAACTCGCTGACAGCATTGTCACTTTAGCTGCAATCCCAGTAACATGCCTCACTTTCGGCATGGATACTGAAAATTTTGATATGCAGTATACTACAGTAATTGATATCCGTATACATACATATATATGTACATTAGAGTGGTCCTGAAATGTAGGAAGCAAATTTTTACATCCGGTTTCTTAAGCCTCAACCCTTACTTCGATGTCGAAGATATCACATACATGATTTGGTCCCGATTGAAGTCGGTTAAGGCATGTCACTCATTGGTCAAAGTTCAGGGTTATGTATAAGGGCGTCTTGCTTTTGACTCCTTTACAACACGCCTTAACCGATTCCAATCGGGACCAAAATTTATATGTGATACCTGTGACAGTGGTATTACCGATTGAAGGCATGAGGCTGAAAAAAATCGTCCATTTGATTTTTTAAGTACTACCCTAGTGTACATACAAGCCTTTAAGTATACACAGACGACAGCTTTGATCCGTACAAACTCGTTAACTCGAAATTGTATCGGTACTTAACTGAAAATTAATGCGTATTTGGGGCATTTCGATGATAACACTGACCGTAACGCATATCGTCTTTTGGTATGCGTCCTCTTAAAACATGCCAGATTTACTACATTGTAAGCAACAAATACAAGTGAGTTTGACATCCGCTATAGCCAAGTGCTGTGTACTAAAATTCGCTATGGCGTTGCAACCGGTTTCGAAAAATTACATTTTTAATTTTTGTTTTTTTTAGTTTATTGAAATTCTTTTACTTTATCTTTGTGCAGTTTGTGTAAACAGAGATTATAATTCGAAGGGGGTAATTCCACCTAATAAGTAGAAGAAAACGAAAGGAAAAAAGGAAAACTTAAGTAAAAAACCTCGCCGATCACCCCATGTGGGAATTATTTGAACTTCTCTGAGCTCTAACTGCAGTTAAGCCTTTGGTGGAAATAGGCTATTATTTAGTGTGTTTTATTTAATTTCACGTGTTTGTATCTAGTTAATTAAATTTGTTAGATTTAAATTTGTATTAAGAAAAAGTTCACAAAAACTAAGTTACATAAAAAATAAAAAATAATAACTAAGAAAAAAATCTAAAAAAAATATATTTTTTTTAATTTGCGGTCTATAGTGCAATTCTTATCAGATCAACTGCTCTCTTCTTCCTATGTTATTAATCAACAATGTTGGCGTTGATATCAGAACAATGGTGTCACGCATACGCCATGGCATGCGAAAAAAATTTAGGGCGGCTGACAGGCAGACAACCAAGGGCGTGTCTTTTTCATATTGAAATTTGTGCATATACTTTGCAAAGTTTTTTGTTTTCATTTAAATATTTTTCGTAGCTAAGCCATGGGCTAATAAATTTATCAACAAGTTACGCAAAGTAAGTAACACGCAACCATGTATGAAATAAATAAATATACGTGGGCAAATATGTGTAGATGCGCACACCAGGTTAAACAAATAGCCGTAGGAAAAAAAAAAAATTATGCAAACATTGTGGTACTGGTGGGCATAAAAGAGTGAGCAAAATCATTTAAAAAGTGAATATGTACATATGTACATATTTAGAGCCACATATGTGTATTTACATTACACGCTCATCATAGCAATGTATGGCCGCCTATTTAATTCCTCCTTGAAAATTACTTTTGCTACAGATTTAATGAAATTTTTGCTTTGATTCTCAAGCATGTTCCTACAAAAGGTATGCGCTTCGCTAGCTGCTCAAACATATTTACATACATATATTCTTTCTAAATGTAATTATTTTGCTTGCTTCGTTTCTTTAAGTTCCAAATTTTTGTTGACGCTTGCTCTTTTCTACATACATTTAAGCGTTTCTGTATGAATATTAAAGCTGAGTTGGCAGAATCTTCTGTTGGCTTAGTGGTTGGCCACATTTTCGTTGGTATTCGCCACTAGTTATTTATCTGTGTTTACTTAAAAATATAAAAAATATGTATGCAGCGTTGGTTGCTCTTTTGTTCACTGAACGGTTACACTTACATACATATCTATATATATATATGCCAAGATAAAATTAAGTTAATTTTCTAAAACTTTTTGAATTAAATACCTGGCTCAACTACTTAATAGGTTTTCCACAACCTTCCATAGATGAGCAGTCTCTTTCTCCTTCCTCCAGCTCAAAGTATTTGGGAGTCATTCTTACACTTCGAGTTGAAAAAGCCTATAGCGCTTTATATTCTCGAAAGAAAACGTCACGCAAGAAGTGGGGTGTGCCATCATTTCTATTATGTAATAAGGAGAGTGTTTCCCATAAAGCCCAGAGTTTGACGAAACTGGACATTTAGAAAGAATGTGCACATCATGTACTCTTAAGCAACCCAAGCATTTGCTAAAAATCTGACTACATCTGGCCTTTTCTTCTTATCAAAACAAACTTATGCAAGTCGTTTCTACATGTCAAAGAGGCTAACCAAATATTTTTTGCATCAGAATTAGTCGAAGCAAGCAGTTTGATTGTCTCGGTTCACCAGGCGGCACTTGGCTTCGTACATATCACCTACAGCATTGTAAACCAATATAGAGAGTACGTTGCCGCCTTAACTAATAGGCATTTCATTGCAGTAATGTGGATTTCGGGGCTAGAAACCGGTTTGCTCTGTATATCTCAGTGGTAGAATGGTGTTTGCAACTCTCAGCAACATTAAGAGCCACACGGTGCGCGAAATGCACTTTTTTACAAGATCAAATATAGCTAGAACTAGAAGAGATTGCGAAATGAACGTAACGGCTTTTTTAAGCTTTCGAGATAGAAATTCAGGAAAAATAGTGTCGTTGGATTAAAAAAATACCTCGACCTTTATTTTTTCGGTATTTCGGTCAAGCAATGAATTTTCGTGATCGCAGAAATAGAAAAAATGTAAATAATTCGTCTTTAAACCAAAAAAAAAAACAAATGCGATTTGACCTGAAATAGCATGTAATGAACTTAAAAAATTTAATTTATTTCAAAAGTATTACTGAGCCAAATTATGTGTTTAAAACTTTTTAAAAAGGTTCACTAAATAATGTGTTTAAGTCGAAATAGACACAAATTTAAAAAAACTATTTTTTAAGGTCATTTTAAAAGTCAAGCCACTTTTTTACTTCGCTATATTAGATCTCGTTACAAAAGATTTTGTTGTCTCACTATGACCGCATCTATCACCGCTGGCAAAATGTGGCTAACCGCAGTTGAAAAGACAAATAATCTTGAATAGTATGGTTTTTTTTCGAGCAACTGCCATTTTCGCAGGACGCTGGACCATATAGAGACCCATGCTTCTGGACTAGGGCTGGGACGCAGCATTTTTTACGTAGCTATAACAAATCAAAATAAGGTTACTTTTCAAACTATTCCACGTGCTGCATTAAAGAATAGCCGACTTTCAACTAGTTCTCAATGAAACTGCTCTTATTCCCCTTCGCTTGGGATCTTCTGATACATAAATATATACATATTTACGCACATATGTATGTATTCCATCTTACACACAACTACTTACTTAAGTTATGCAACACATGTCTCAACATATCCATACGTTTTGGCTTTTCTGTACACATGAATAATATTTGACTTTCAATATGACGCCATTTTGCTTTTGTGGTAAGACATTTACTTTAGCATATGAGCTTGTGTATGTATGCTTATGAGAAGTGTGGGATAGTTCGCTTTTAATTAACTAGAGTAGTTCAAGTCAACTTTGACAGTTGACGGATGTTGGTCCTTTGACTTCCTTTACGAGCCGCTTAAATGATTTATGCAATCATATTAGTTTAAATGCAGCTAATTAATAAACATTTTGCTTTGAAACATAGAGGAAATATGAATTTTATGCGTCAGAATGTTTGGCAAGTGTGTTGATATGAATAGAGCATATGTGCATAGCTACACAAGTGTGTATAAGGTAATGAATGTGATGTGATGTACGTACGCATACTAAAAATTTAAAATATTTAGAATGTTTGAGAAATATATTATTTAGAATGCAGAATCCCTTCCCAGTACATTGTGCGTTCTGAGTTTAAAGCACTCGCTAATTATAAGCATCGCAGAAAATTAAAAAATTTAGTCCGCAAAATGGTCAAGCCCGACAAGAACAGACGTTGTGCTCTCTTTCGCCCACAAAAGTCAACCTTTTTTTTTTCAAGGTAAGACCTGGAAAATCTCGATCGATTTCATTTATATGCATATTGTAAAACTCTCTTGGTAGCCTAATAGAGAACATGGAATATAGATTATAGATTAAAGAATGTAGAATATAGTATGCAGAACATAGAATAAAGAATATAGCACAGGGAATATACATAGAACATAGAAATAATATAGAATAAATAATATAAAATATAAAATATAGAAAATAAAATATTGAGTATAAAATTGAGAATTTCTATAGAATATAAAAGCTGTTGATTCTAAAAGTTAAACAGTTTTGTATTTTTCAGAACAAGCTTGAGTTTTCATGCTCTTAAAGATGAATTAGCCGAGAAAAATATATGATGGGGTTGGAATCATAAGTATCTAAGTGGCATTTTTTGAAAATATAAGTTATACCCATATTTGTATAGTTAAATATAGTATTTAATTGGTGACAAGAGTAAACATTTTATGAAGTAGTTAATTAACCTACGTTCATTTAGGCAAGAATCATTTCAAATGAATTTACCCAGAATTTACAATAAGTAATCAACTTTAACTGTAATTATCTTAAAACAATGTCAGACCCACCTAGATTGGTGTGTTCGAAAAAAAGGGTAAAGTCGGAATTTTTTCACTGCGGGTGTTCAATAACGAAAAAATTGTACTCCTGTTTTTTTTTTTAATTTTGAAATCAAAACATATCTGTTTAGAGGACGCTCAAAGTTCCATGTATTTTATATAGGGAAAACAAGTTTTCATAGAAACGTTTAAGAATTCTTTAACTATTTTTATAGGGCTCCTAAAAACCCCAAATAATGCAAGGGAGGCCAAAAAATCGCTAGTATTAAAAAATGGTTAAATAAATAACAGAAGTTTCTGATCGAAAAATACTGATATTCAAGATTTCTAAACCATTTCGACGAAAAATGTTTTTGTCCTCTGGAAAACTTTGTTCGCACATGTACTTATAGGGAAACTTTGACTTGCCGGATGTGTTATATTGCTGTCACAGATCAAAAATTCAATAACATTTTAAATACTATCGGCAGTTAAGCTACAATATACTTAACGTAGTCAACATATTACTGAGAAGCAAACTTGACCAGGGTGACCGCAATACAAACATTAAAAATTTTTACATTTTCATAATATAAGAACTTACATTTCTGTATAAATATTCCCGTCATCTTAAAAAGTATGAAATGGAAAAATATTTACTTTCACTTCCAAATTGTATTTACATTTTCTTTGTTAAGGGAACAAAACACAAACTTATTACTAAACCCGTGAGCAATTTTGTACTTTAAAAATATGAATTTTACATACATTCTTACGTACCTTCACATTCGTGTAGATTTGCTATTTATTTTCCGCCCATTTCCTTTGTAAGCATTCTTGCTTTGCCATTACGTATTTGTGCAATGAAAAAAGCGAGTTCGCCAAAGGCAATTTTATTTCATTCTAGCGAAACTGGAATTATAGAAAAATATAATTTTACAAAATACAAATAAGCGCCAACGACTGCACACTACAAAAATCAATGAAAGCAAATACAAAGCGAAGTACAAAATTAGACAACATAAAATGTTGCCAATGCAGAAAAAGCCCTCGGCTACTTAATAAGCGCAAAGTAAATAATTCTGCGAAATGCCGCGAGCCATAGAAGCAAAAACCACGCAGAAATCGCCAGCGAAAGAGGAGGAATAATGGAATAATGTTAAAAACCAGAATAAAATAGTTCAAAAGTCAAAAAAAAAAAACAGCAGCCAAGAGAAATGTTGCTCATAACTGAATTTAACTTCCGTCAACAAGCGAGACAAAGGTCGGTTTTCAAAGAAGATATAATGCTGCTTACTGGACATTGTATTTACTTCAAAGACTTGCAACAACTCACCCACACAAACGCATAACTTGTAAACAGTAAATGGAAAAAGAGACCGAATGGCAAAAGCTTCCGTTGATATTTCTTTTTTGCTTTTCTTCTAAATAAGATAAAAATGAATGCGAATACAATTTTTATGTGACAGCCTATCAGTTGCCATTTAGCTGCAGCGTTGCATGCAACATTAGCTGTTGCTACGACAAAGTTTTGCGCTGCAACAAACTATCTATACATACATATATAATTTTCTTTATACTCAATTCTTGTTTTATGCACATTTTGTGCCATATCCAACTTGAAACTTTCTTGCCCTTTTACTGCATTATTTGCCACTTTTTTTGCAAAAAAAAAAAATTATTTCCCTATTTTAATATTTTACTTCTTATAGGCTGTCAGCCAGCCTCTCCCTCTTCCGTCTACTTCATTTGTTATTAACGCTGTTGTCATGACCAAGTTGACAATTTTATTGCCCGCACGCGCGCCAACTCCATCGTTGATGCGCAACTGCGCCCGCCATGGGCTTTTACTTAGTTTTTTTTTTGTTCTAACTTTCCGCACTACTTTTACTTTCGATATTATTTCTTCCTTTTTAATGCCATTCAGCTAATGCAGTCGCCGCTCTGCAGCAGCACACTTCTATTACTTCGATATATTTTTTACTACTTTTGCTATGCACTTCGTTGTTTTTTCTCTTATTCTAATAAGTTTTCTTCACTGCTGTGTCGCCTTAATAATATAATAAAGTGTTTCAGTGCAAACTTTCTGTAAGATTTTATCTCTGTCTCAGCGTTAATACTTTGTTTGCAGCAGTCAGTGGATCAGCAGCAGAGCAGCTGAGGCAGAGCTTAGTACTAGTTTTATTGTTGTTGGAGACATAAAAGTAGTTGACTGCACCGCTTGACTTGGTGCCGCATGCGCTACGTGCCCTGGCAGTGGTCCCCGTTGCGACTCTTGTTATTGTTCTTGCCCAGAGCAGCTACGCGCCCAGTTTCATTAACATAATTAACGAGTTGATCCCCTAGTAGTATCGTTGCAGTTGCAGCGTGTGCGTACGATATTACCTTTTTAATAAGGTTTTTTTATACTGTCTTTGTTTTGTGCTAATCTTCCTGCCAATTAGTTTCAGCTTAGCTCTTTAAGGCAGTAAACAACAGAGTACAAAATAAAATTTGATGTGATTGTATTAAGGTTAGTTAATACTCTTATTTTTCAGTGAATCTGTTGTAAATAAGAAGTAGAATAAGACGTAAAAGCGAAAGCTGAGAAGATGTATTTATAACCTATGATTTTTTTATTATTAATTCTTCTTGTTCAAAGAAGATGCTGAACTTGGTGATTTGCTATGCTAGGTGTCACAGTTTCTGAGAGAAAAGTTAGCGTTAATGTCAATTCTTCACGAAAAGTTCGTAAAAAAGCATTGTGCCCAGTTTCTAAGTTTAAATTCTTTGTAAAGGCAGCGGCAATTGTCTGTATTTCTGTAGAACATCCACGAGGGTCAGTCACTAAATTAGTCCTTAGAATAGCTAAGAAATATTCAAATTTTGTGGGCGAAAAATGGTCTTATTGGTTTTCAAGATATTCTTCATCATGATATACCCTTGTGGTCAGCTGATTAAGTCGAGTGGCATTTTGACAATTTTTGGCTATTTTCATCGCACACCGTCTTCAAAATAGTCACAACTCAAAATGATACGTTTGTCAGAAAATGCGACAAACTATTTCTTAGCACATGATAATCATATGGGCAAGGGTGACTTTAATTTAGGTTTTTTTTTTAACAAACTATAATAAAATTTGCTCCAGCTTTTGCTAAAAGGTAAATAAAAGCTGTGTACATTTTTTGTACATGATTTCAAAAATGCTAAATTTAGAGTTATGACTCTTTTGAAAACAATGTGCGATATGTAAATCCGCATTTCAAACTTCGTACAAAAATTATGAAAATTCAACAAACTTAAACAATTGCACCCAAAAACTTAAAAAATTTAATTCAGAATTTTTAGAAAAATTTGGGTATACAGTTTTGTAGCCCATAAAATTTTAGTAGGTTGAAGTGCAAATTACAAAACGCTAGAAAATCGCGTTGACTTATAATAATTTTTTTTGCAATCGCTTAAAACTTGTACTTTATTATACTAAAATTTAATAGTCTACAAAACTGCGTACTCAAAAAACTCTAAAAAAAAATTAAAAATTATTAAATTTGTAATGTACTAATTTTACTCAACTTCGGTGTAAAAAAAATAAAATTATTGTAGAGTGCACCCCGTAAAACTATACTTAAATATTGCGCAATATTCATAGCTACCATTGTGAATTATTTAGAATTTTTTTTGAGATGGCATATTTTCAAAAACTAATTATTTTTATCAACAATTTTGGATGTGAAAAATTTTTCAAGAAAAAAACCAAATTAATATATTTCTCTTCATAGAGAATTTTGATGTGGGTATGTGTGATTTTTTCAAATATTTTTCCTCGCCCCGTTCTCGAGATATTTGGAAAACTATTAAATCGATTTGTTTTTATTTTTTGCTGTAAAGTTTTTAAAAATGTATTAATCAGATGTACGGATGATATTTTCAGTGCTTACAAAATCATTTGTTTGACGAGATGTTTGTGGCATCTCCCATTGCCGCTTTCGTTGTTTTGCTTCCATTCGTCCAAGACTCTTGACAAAGAAATGATTGTTTACCACCAAAATTAACTGTTCCACGTTTCTCTAACGAGTGGTATGTAAAATAAATAAATAAATAGCGGAAGGATCTCTCTTCGAATGTTTACGATAATTTTGAAAAAACCTAAAAATAAATGACACCTTGCTATATAATGTGACATAAGTCACTTTATAACTAATGTGCTTAAATGACTTGTATCTGACCGCGCTCGTTATTCGTTCAACTTCATCTACCAAAGGCATTCGGCCACAAGTAGCTGGTCATTTAAGCACAAGACGAAGTGACTTATGCCACTTTCAAAATAAACGGCTCATATTGAAATGGCATTCTCAGTTTTGTTCCTTCGGTCAATTTTTTCCATACATTGGTTGCAAAGTTTTTGCTTTTTATTGAGTTTATTAAACGACTTATTTGTTTTTTTTTTTTTGATTACATAACCCAAAATAGTTTATATTTAAGGGTCATTTTGACCAACGTTTGTAAAATGTGTGCTGGAAGCCCTATTTGCAAGGCCTTTCCTGGACCAAATTATTCTACAAAAATGTTCCAAAAAAATTAAATAAGGGTCCACAACAACAGTAAGTTTTAAAGCCAAAAGCTTAAAATGTTTTATGCCGGAAATATCCAACCATTTTACGTTACGAAATTTAAAAGCAGATATTACATGCAAAAGTTTCCTTGCTTCTTTGTTTACATTTCTCGCAATTTGCAGCAGTCTGGTTAACTCTCTTTCCCCCTTGCACTCTCGTATTTTTTATTTTTCTTAAATTGGTTTTGCACTTTATCTTTTTTACAATCTTTCTCTGGTATTTCTTCTTGCTCTTTCTCTCACTTCACTTTACTATCCTTTGCCTCTCTTTCTCTAAATGGTCTCATTCATTTCCATTCTAATTTCGAAGCTGTTCATTTTTTGACTTTACGTGAACCGGTTCAATTGCAGTTTATTGAAATGTAGCAAAATATATCTTTTTAGTTAGGTGTAAACTTTACGAAGAATATTTTTAAAATATTTTAAAGAGCATATTATTCTTCTAACATGAACTTTAACTCCATAAAACCAAATCAAAAAAGCGTTTTATACAGAATTGTAATAGCTTGTGACCCATTTCATGGCATGCAACAGTTATAAAAGCCTAAATAGGTATGAAGGTAATAACAGCAGAAAAAAAATTTGCAACATAATATTTTCTGTAAAAAAGTAATGCTCAAGTAGGGTGCGCTAGCGCCAAATTTCCATGTTTTTAAGCTACGAGTACATGCAGCCCACAAAGTGCCAGGCCAAACAAGCACCAGGCCAAACAAGCAATGCTCAAGCTGTCTAACTCACTACCAACGTCTGAATTGGTGCATGTACTAATTAGCTCACTTTCTATACATATATTCAGATGAGTTTTTAAGTATGCGTATCTCTTTTTAGTTAAATGTACATATGTGTGTGTGGATGTAGGTGCAGAAGCATATATGTATACACAATATAAAAACGTCTGTAAGGATATTTACATACACATACATATATACACATATGTGCCCTGCATAAAATCTGACTAGCTCAGAACTAGCGTGTAGAACTAGACCTTTTGCCGACAGTACTAGTTCTAGTTCAATACCCAAGCAATGCTTTCAACTGTCCAGTTTTACATGGCGATGTCATTGGCCGTGGCAATTGTCGCCCAGTGCATTACTTTGCAACCAGTTTTTAACCGGTTCCATTTTGGATAGTTTTTTTTTTTTGTATAAGAAAACGTTTTTTGCGATTCCATTTTTGGATATTTTTTTAGTTTTTTCTTTCCTTTTACACTTTCCATATTTGTTACATATTTTATAAAAAAAATATTGTAAGCTGCTCGCAACAATTTGAATTCATTAAATTTTAAAACTCACAACTACTGCCTCCACCGCGATTTGAACTCGCGACCAACGAATCTTGAGTCGGAAGTCTACTCGTTGAGCTACTTTCGAATTGTACGAGTAGCGAGTATTTGCCAATTTACACCGCTAGTTTCAACTGTCTCGTTCTGCATCCATTATGAACTAGTTCAGAAATAGTTCTAATATATGTAGTTCGGAACTAGCGCTTTGTAAGACAGTCTGTAAATTTTACTGCAGGGTGCTTCTAAAGCACACATTTATAACCAACATTTTCAAGAATTACGTTTTTTTTTTGCTGGCAGTAAAAGTGAAATGAATTCATAATGGGCTCCAAAGTGTGCTCACTTTACTTCTGCCACTTTTGCAAACGCTATTATGTGTTTGCGAAAATGAAGAGTAACGATGCTGTATGAATATTAAAATAAGCTGCACTAATGACTGCTAAAATATGTATTATGACTAAGTTGGCAGATGTAGAGAGAGCGCTGGGAAATAATGGTTGATTTAACTTTTCATTTTTGTTTGTAATTTTTTTCTAAAACATTGCATATACACAGGCGCGACAGCACAATTAACTTGTTTCTGAGCAGGGTTGCAACTCACATAGGTTTTGATGCGTCCGTGAAGAAGTTCACCGCTCCTTTTTTCCAGTAACCCCGCTAGCCCAGTACTCTCTTCAGGGAGTTTAGGAAGAGAACGAGCTGCTGAGAGCTTTTTCGAGGGTGCGGTAATCTATCCGTTCAGGAACGAAGTCAAAGACCTCCAGCACTACAGAGTGTCCAGCTTTCGAACCAGTTAACCACCTGGTTTCTCTGAGCATAATAGAAGTTCGTGCCGCGACAATTCTTCCTCCAATATCCACGGGCGCAATGTTCAACATGACGGTAAGCACCCGTGTAGTTGTGGTCCCACTAATGCCGATTAGGGCGATCCGCTGTGTATAGCCAACTTTAGTGAGTTCCACCAGACAAGCACACCGTAAAATAAGACAGGCTTAACTATGGTTTCATAGAATTACTTTGGACGATCTGCCCCACCTCTTACCATTAGCAGTGCAAGGCAACCGATGCCTTTCTCGACTTTTCCTTAGTATTAGGCTTCCTCGACAGTTTCCTATCCAGAAACAAGCCTAAGTACTTGACCCTGTCTGAAAGCTGCAGGCATCTTGAACTTCCTGGTAAACAAGACCAGTTCCGACTTGCTTGCGATTTATTGCGAGGCAGATCAAAAAGATAATCTAGAAATCGTCCCTTAACCAAAAGCGCCACATCACCTACAACAAGCGATCACACGACAGCCCACTTTTTCCAGTCCCTATAGAAGATCGTTTACAATTGCAATCCAGAGCAGAGAAGAGAGAACACCACCTCGCATAAAACATTTATTTTTTTCACTGTGCAAGTTATAATTTTTTCATAATAAGCTAATAGTAAAAACAAATACTTTTAAAGCAAGCTTTCTTAATATAAACGGACCATTAATATTGGTTTAAATATATCAACTCGTGCGCCACCTATCGGGAAAAGTTTTAGTGGAGTTATTCCTTTTCATGTAATTAATATACTTTCTAAATATGAACCAAATCGGCCTATAAATAAGGATTTGTCAAATATCTTAACTCCTGCGCCATCTCTCGGATTAACTCATCCTTCGTGATGCATTCTCAACGAGTTCTGAGCGAACTGTGAAGTTTCAAGTCTATAGGTCATCCGAAAGTTGGTCAAAACTTTATTTCAAAATTTTCCCCTAACAAACATACATATATACATACACACAGAACAAGTTAAATAAAACTTTTAAAAATTAAAATATTTTGGGAAAATTACCTGATTTGTAAAAATGGCATTCAGATCCATAATCTGCGACCCAATATTAAGTTTACGTGTTTCAGATTTTTTTCCTTGTCATTTCAAAACTCGATATTTTCAAACATCAGACTCTATGTGAACATGGCTTTGACTAGGATCACAACAAAGTTATGTTGTCGTGTATTTTTTTAGGGTTACTTTTTAGTTGAATAAATTTTCTGGTTAGCATTGGCATGTATTATCCTGCCGGAGAAAGCAAGTAAAATATCACGTGCAGACACCGCTGCATGTACTCTAAAATTCAATTTTCCTTAACAAATAATCCATTCAATATGAATCACTACATACGAGTACCTCTCACTAACCCATACATATCTTTTTTCCCTCACTCTCTACTTGCAGTTATCATCCAATGACCCATTAGCTGCCGATCACAAACGCCGCCACTGCCGCTTCCAACGTCAGCAAATCCATGAGCTTCAACTGGCACAACGCTCACTCAAATCTCAATTAAATGAACTGAAGTATCATCGTATTGGCGAGCGTGTGCGCAATTTAGAAATTGAACAGCACCGCATGGCCGATGCCAATTTCAATTTGAGCCGGCAAATTGCCTCACTCGATAAATTGCACACTTCAATGCTGGAACTGCTCGAAGATGTCGAGAGTTTACAAACGAAAATGGACAAAAACGTGCCAGAGTTGAGGCATGAAATTTCCAAATTAGAATTCTCCAGTGCCCAGCTCACTGCCGAACAGAGCTTGTTGCGTGAAGAGGGCAAGAATGTAGCACGTTCAGTGCAAGCAATGGCGGTGAGCGTAAGTACGCTGCAGGATGAACGCGATGCCAACAAGCAAATGCAGGTGGTAGTGACGCAGCTTCGGGGAAAATTGGATCGCCTCGAGAGTGTTACACAGGATATGCAACGTGCCGTGATGCAACAACAGCAACGCCATAGTGTAGAACACAAGGTGAGTTCATGGAAATGTGACGTGGATGGTATGATGAATGTGTAGGGAAATGCGCGAAAGTGGAATTAAATGAATGTTTGTGATTTGAGGATTTTTTTTTTTGGTCCAGTATTTAGTTGATTCTTTTTAGTTCTCAGCAAATTTCCGGTCTAACAAAACTAAATATATTTTTTGAAGTATCTGTTCTGATGCAATAAAAACTTAAAAGACAATAATACAATTCCAGATACTTCAATGAAAAAAATTAAGGGCGCCTGGGCCACACTGG
>NW_023458561.1:43448048-43481399 GCF_013731165.1 Rhagoletis pomonella | reverse complement strand
AAAAAAAATCCAGCAACAAAAGCAAAATTAAACATTACAAATTCATTGTTACCCCAAACACGAAGCAATCAGTCCGTGTCAACATATGCAAGGCTATCAATTTAACGACCGGAAACACTTTGCCACAGTCACTTCCTCTACCATTTTTTTTTTTTCGTCTTCTTCTTCTTCCACGCTTTTATACTCACTCATTTTAAAGCAATTTGCTATTTTATTTTCACAAAGTGCTGAAATAATAAAGCGAGTTTAAAATTGCGTAAAAAACCGGAAATAAAAACATGGCAGGGGTGGGCGACAAGGCGGGGGGATAGAGCAAAGAAAATCACATAACGAGCGCAAATCTGCAGCTAGCGAGCTTAAATGTCAGCAATTTAGTATAGTCAACGACGCGTGACTGTTTCATGCTGACTACTTAGCCCCGCTTGCGCCCTTATTGCAATCTTTTTAAACTACCAGCAGGGCCAGCAAACCAACTACATACATACATTCATAAAACCAAACTGCTTTCAATCTCGTCGCACCACTCGCCGCACACTAAAGCATCCAATGTACCACGTACATACCGAGCAGCGCTTTTTGTTGAAGCGTACTCGTACTACTCACATTACGCATGCACGAGTGTGCAAACATGCGTCCTTTTCTTTGTTGGTCATGCGCTCAGCAACAGCTAACATCCGTGCGTTCTAAGTTAGCATCCGTTTCCGTTAGCATCTAGTAATCTGTGAGTATTTTTTTTTCTAATTTCCTCTTCCCTATGGCTACTGTAATATTTGCTTTTGTCACTATGTTCACTAGTTACTGCTACATACCTATATCCGAATATGCGATTATGTACGTATATATATATATATATAAAATATATATATATATAAAATATGTTTTGTACTTCCTTGGTACAGTAATTTTTATTTAACTTTTATTTCTACTTAAATTTGTATGTTCCGCTGTCCAATATGCGAAATCGTTCAATTTTCTTTCGCTTGTGGGCATACATAGATACACGCAGTAACTAATACTAATGCACCCCACGAGCGCTCTATAGTTTCCTAACAGAAATTGTCTCTGTCACGCACACCAACTAAACAATCACTGCACACAGCCATCTCCAACTCCTATGAAATCAATTCCAAGTTTAGCTGCCAACCTATTTACTCCTCCCACCGCATTTTGCATTTTTACTCGGATTCTTATTATGTCCGCCCTTTTGGTCGCCCTTTCATCTAACGTGGTCACCCACTAACTGCCCGCTGCCACTCAAGCGCTCTTGAATTTTACTTTGTCGACACGTTCTTTTCAAGCGAACCACACTTAAATTGTGTTTCCGGCATAAAGACGACACAAAATGATTTCCGACGTGCTGCTGACATTCTTCATTACTTCCTTTCTCCATTCACTTGTCTGCTAATTTTTTCAAAATATAAAATGAAAAAAATATAAAAAAAACGTACGACGCGTGATTTCAAAATGCGGAATGCTGCTGCAGTTGACGGTGGTGTGAACGAGAAATATGAAGAACATATTTCAAGTGAACAAGTTTTATAAAAACTACAAATAAACTTAGTGAAGCGAGGAGGGCAGTGGTTGACTAATGGCAGGGAAAATAGGTTTTGAAAATCTAAACTTTGGCAGTGATTTTAGATCTAAATGTAGTTAAGCTGTTTTTATTTAATATTCTTTCTTTTAACATCACATACATATATATAAAAAGCGCTTTCTATAAGGAATGGACACCGTTTTTAAATGTTCATAATCCCAGATTATTTCATGCATCTTCGAAAGTTGCTATGTCGATTCTCTGGCTCTTTGATAAAAAAAAATAATGTTCCCATAATACAACTGAAATTTTTCCACATTCTGTGTAGCCGATACTGTGACTCTCTCTCATATTTTCCTGTCACAACATGCTCATTTATCTATTTTTAGTTTCGATTTTGGATAGTTAAAAATTTCACGGAATTTGCAATTTTATTTTTTCAATATCTCAAAAACTATAACAGTCACAAAAATGCTGCTGGTCTTGTTTTAAGGGTAATATTTGGGGCTTTAACAAATATGCACACGAAAAAATCTAAAACTAAAAACATACATATGTATGTACAGAATTTTGAAATTAAAAAAAGTCGCAAAATCAAAAATTTACAAAAGGCTTTGGGCACAATTTCTTTTTATGCAGGTACTTTATTTACTGTGCTGATTTTCAAAGATCCTAAAAGAAGTTTTTTTTTAATATAAATTTTTCAACTTTGAAAAAAAAACGTTTGCGGGTTTAAATTTATTTTTAATTTAGAGTTTGCAAAAAGAAATATTTTAAGCAAACAACACATTTAAAAAAACATCTTCTTTAAAATGTTTGCATCTTTTGAAACCTGATAGAGGTGGATGTTATATGAAGAGAAAAATTTTGACAAAATTATATAAAAGAATTTGTTTTTAACATTTTTTAAATTTCAAAAATTCAGTAATATTTTTCGAATTCGCTTTTAAAATTCTTTAAATTTTGAAATTCATTAATATTTTTCGAATATTTGTTTAATATTGACTTTTTATAGCCTCAAATATTACCTTTAAAACGAGATCAGAACCATTTTTGAAACTATTTAGTATAATTCTGGATTTCCACTAGGCATTAAATGGCAAAAATGAAAAATGACAAAGTTGGGCATTAAAAAATAGTCATTAAGTTCATTTCCACATGGCACTTTTTTAAATGGCATACATTTTTTGTCATTTCAATGCCTAGTGGAAATTCGTCAAAATAGCTTTTAAAATATTAAAAAAATAAATTGCAAATTTTTTATATGATAAAAGAAAAGTTTTGACCGAAATTCATCAAAATCGAAAATGGTCGATTCCCGCAATTGGTCGATTTAACATTTCACTCATAATACAATCAATATACCTAACCACTAACCATGTTTATGCAATAATCCTCCTCTGTTGTGCTAATCCTTCTCTATTTTGAAAAGACCAATTGGAGATGAACTTGTCTCCACTTATCCAAACACGCGTATTATTGCCGCTTAAGGAGAAAAATATTGAGCAAGAAATGCCATTTTTGTATTAATAAATTAAATTCATATTTAGAAACGCTTAAGAAACTACCTGTCCTTCATTATACTTAATCCAAGTATATCTGAAAATAGCACATTTATGTCGAAAGCTGTGCAACAGGAATATTAAAGCTTTAGCTGTCAAATGCTATTTTAGTTTGAGCCAAGCAGGCGTCCCTCATAGATGATTGCATATAGTATGTATGTACGGATGTAAGTGAAAAGCTCTTAAGTATAAAACACATGCAGATGTATGTATGTATGTATGAAAGTATATCTTGTGAATATTTGCTAACAGGATATATATGTATATGAAACACATCAGCTACGCGTAAACGAGCATTTTACTAGGTGTCACTCACAAAATGGCAAAAATATTACCAGTGATATGTATGTACTCTTGTATGTGATGGTCATTCAACTTTGTCCTACATATAATCCCTAAAATATTATTCGTCAACTTATTTCTTTTCCTTCTTTGCTTTCTTCCACTTTCAGTTACATCATTCACATCACAAAAACTCACATCACAATCACCCGCATCGTAATGCTAGCAACAACAATAATAACAATAACATTAACAGCGACAGCGACAGCTCTTCAACCAACACAGAGCAACGCGCTGCCGAATCACTTGTCGCAAAACTCGAAAATGTCGAGGAGCAATATGAATCCATTATACAGAATCTCCCACAGGATTGCAGTGAAGTGCCGCGTGACAATGCAGCCGGTCTCTTTATGATTTCACCAGCTGGCCAGCAGCGACCGCGCATGGTACATTGCACCGCAGATGGTTGGACGACAGTACAGCGACGCTATGACGGCAGTGCAGATTTTAATCGTTCTTGGGCAGATTACGCTGCCGGATTTGGACAACCAGCTGGCGAATACTGGATTGGCAATGAACAGCTACATCATTTGACGCGCAACAATTGCACACAATTGCGCGTACTCATGCAGGATATCTACGATAATGTTTGGCTAGCGCAATACGATCGTTTCTATATCTCATCGCGCGCCGATGGCTATCGCCTAAACACCGCCGGCTACAGTGGTAATGCCTCCGATGCGCTCGACTATCAGCAGGGCATGCAATTCTCAGCGATCGATGTGGATCGTGACATCTCACAGACGCACTGTGCCGCCAACTATGAGGGTGGCTGGTGGTTCTCGCATTGTCAGCACGCCAATTTGAATGGACGTTACAATTTGGGTTTGACTTGGTTTGATGCGGCGCGCAATGAATGGATTGCCGTCAAATCCAGTCAAATGTTGATCAAACGTCAGCCGGCAGATAAGTGTAGCAGCGCGGAAGCGTCAGCCGTGGAAGTGTTGACAACGACGACGACGACGACGACAACGTCGACGGGGTTGAGGTCTTTGACTTCGTCTTCAACATCGTCGTTGGCGGTGCCTGCTGCAGGCCAGCTATTAGACGCAACGCATACGGGGGCAATGCCTGTAGCGGCGGCAGCAGCTGTCAAAGTATTAGCGACGAAGCGGCCTGTGCGCACGCCGTCAACGATAGCGGCTTACGCTTTCGCGACGCGTCTGTAAAGCGTCGTCATTTACCAAGTATGCCAATAAAGGAGGGAAAAAAAACGATAATGTGCGTACCACCCCACAGCCATACCTGCGGTAGTTTTCGTGTGCAGTGCGTTTGTTGATGTGTAGTATGTAAATATTTGCGTTTGCGTAGCGCCCGTGTGTCGGCGCGTATGTATGTATGATTACTAAAGTAGGAGTAAACATATGCACATGTTTAAAGAGAACTGATAGGAAGAATTTTTCGTACGGCGCTGAGTTAAACCAAACTCTGCCAAGGTTACTAATTTTATTATGTTAGCACATAAATATGTAGTATGTCCGTATAAGGTGAGTGTGTGTGTGTGTGTGTGTGATTCATATTTTTTTAAGTACGTAGTTTGGTTAGCGCAGATATCTGCTTACAAACTCCCTTAGGCTATAGACAGATATATGATGAAGCTCATTAGTTTAGATGAAAAGTGGGCTAATTTTTCTATGCGCATATACATATACGCACTTATATGTATGTATTCACGTCTTTGAATTAAAGTGTGCTTACCAAAAGTATATTTTAGGGTAGAAGAGAAACATTATTTACATGTATGAGTGTAAGTTCAAAAACATTATATTCGCCTATATTACACAAACAAATAATACTCGCACATTGACATAATTTTTGTATAAATTCTTTGCTTTTTGAAATATGAAAGCATTTAGTATACAGCTAAACTTAGTTATTTTATTTTATTTTAATTAATTTAATTTAATTCTTTTTTATTTTTTCCTACTACAATTTTTTTCTAGGTTTAATGATTTTTTTTTTTTAATTTAAATAATTTATCACGATATATGGGTTTGACAAGACGTGTTTGACGGTCTTAAAATCTTAACCTTAAGATATTTTTATGTAAAACAATGTTTAAAATATTTTAAGGGGGGTCAATTAAATATTTTTTACCAGTTTAAAAACATTTCTGTGTACTTTGAAATTCTCTAAAATCATTTTAATCACTTTTTTACTTAAAAAAATGCTAAACTTAAGATTTTACGACCGTTAACACGTCTCTTTAACCCTTTAATTGTGTAATATGATATCTGTATGCTTTTCCTATGAAGTATTTTTTCTTAGCATTCGACCTTTTTAGATTTTTAATATTCTCTCTTAAACTAATTAACTTTACAGAAGTCCTAAAATAACCATATTTTAAAAACATACATAATTGAGTATTACAAAAGAACTCGAAACTTTTCTAAAAGGTTAAAACTTGAACAGAAAACCTCTTCGGACCTCGAGTTTTTCAATTTCATTCGTTTAAGCAAATCCTCCAGCTTAAGAGGCCAGCTTGATAAGTCAATGACATTCGGAATGACAGATAATTTTTCAGCAAGCACGATAAATTTATTTTTCTTCTTTCGTTTTGTACTCACTACTTCTCCTATAAGGAGCGTTTACACCGGGTTTACCTCTTTTGTGTATTGGGACATAGCAGAATCATGTGCAAAGAAGTGGCAGAGAGTATTGCTCGGGATTCATAAGCCCAAAATCCTACACCTAAGACCAGAAGTATTAAGTAAAAGGAGCATTTGTGTTGTATGATAGTGGAAAAAATAAGTATTTTTTCTTACATTCTCTAGACAGACCCAATTGCAGATACGAGGTTAAGGCAAGTAATGAGACAAAATTTTAACGATTAATTTATGGTTTTTTTTTTTCTGTAAAGATCATAACCGTTACAGTTTCAAATATTTATTAATTTTCCTTGAGATCCTCGAATTTAATGGGGCATTTCCACCAAGCCTTAACAATTGGAAAACCGAGATTATCACTCGATCGGGGTAATTGGTCATATTAACTAAAAGTAACCTAAAGTATGGCAGTAAAGACTAAGAAATAAAGAATGCCAATCCCCCCATTTTAAAATAATTGATACTTAACTGAGCTCTTAACTGCAGTTAAGATTTTGGTGGGAATAGGCTATAAGAGCTGTTTTCAGTGAGAATCTATTGTTGATACAATTTCGGATTTTCCGAAATTTTGGATTTTCACAATCTCAAAAGAAGAATTCACCTTTTATAATTTACTTAGCAAATTCGCAAGATGGCTAACTTTTAATCCCAAATCGTGAAATGCATGAAAATCACTGACTTATTAAACTGATCTCGTGCTTCGAAAATTATTTCACGAAAGAAAAAACTATCTAATTTTTGAATTTTATTTTTATTTTATATACATTGCCTCATAACATTTAACTCAATTTTCTTATATATACATAAGTAAGTATGTATTACCTCGGTGCACACTTTGTATATTTTTTACATGAATTTGCAAATATTTATTCAACTTTTATTCAATGATTAGTATTAGTTAATGCAAATACATATCGGCATTTATTTTTCAATTAGACCACTTAAAGCACTATTTATTAATTGATTTAAGTGCTGCAATAATCCATAGAATCATAAATAAAATGACTGCTAATAAATGCATATTTCTTAGATAGCAAAAAAAAAGGAAAAATACCTAATTAATTTTTCATTTCTCATTTCCCATTTGCAAACTGTTGACTTTTTCAGTAGATAGTTGTACTTATACTCGTATGTACTTACAAGTACGGTATAATAGGGAGGAAACAATCTATGTCAAAATTTATTGGGATTTAATAATAATAATAATAATAGTTTGGCGCTTACACATATGTTAGTGTTTGGCCGAGCTTCTCCTCCGATTTGTGGCGTGCGCCTTGATGTTGTCACACAAAGCGGGGGGACCTACAGTTTAACGCCGACTCCGAACGGCGGTTGTATTTTTATGAGAAGCTGTTTTTCATGGCAGAAATACACTCGGAGGTTTGCCATTGCCTGCCGAGGGACGACCGCTGTTAAGAAAAAACCTTTTTCTACATTTTTTGCGATGTTGCTTTGACCAGGGCTTGAACCCAGGCGTTGCGGAGTGGAAGCGCGCACTGCTTACTACTACACCACAGCGGCCACAGCGGGATTTACTTATTCTAAATTAATTCCGTACTTCAGTTTTGGTTATTGGAATGAATTTCCCTCGTTCCTTGTCAAATTTGGTTTGGACACAAACCGGTTACCGCGTTTTGCCGTTTTCAGTGCCATTTTTCGTTCTCGTTATTTCATGCGAAAACTTGAGGTAAAATATTTGTGTGGAACACCTATCGATTTCATAATAGGTTTGTTCCACATGCTACTCGAAGTCACTTCGAGTTACACATACGCGTTCCACAAGTAAGTTTTAGAGTCTAATTGATATACGCTGATAGTTTGAACTTTGCTCGAGTTTTTCTCCGTGCATTCAGTCCGTTAAGTACAAATTTTTCTGATGAGGCTCTCTCGGTTTATGGTGTATAAGACGCACAGTGTGGCGGAGTCGATATGTTATCTTAAATAATGGACTTGAGAATGTCTAAATCGGGTTTTTCATGGTGCTGATTAAGAGTATGAAGTTGAAATGATAATTTTCGAAAGAGTGTTGCCACCTGTTTAACAATTCAAAACTAATTTAAATAACCACTCAAATTGCATATTTGAATATTGGTGCCTAACTACATAGAGATGTTTAAGAAAGCTTTATTTCGTAAAAAACTTGTTAGGGGGTTGCCACATGTTTATAAATTCAACATGAATTTAATTAAAAAATTAATGAATTATTTTAATATGCGCGTCAAACAAGGTGGTTTATAAAACTTAATTTCTTAAAGATTCTTGAAGAAGGTTGCGACTAGTGTACAAATTCAAAATCAAATTAAGCAACAAGTTAGATACTTGAATATTAATTAGTATTAATTCAATACCTACACATACTTTTATATTATTGCTCAATGTTGCGCCTGGAAAAAAAATAATTATACAGAAAGCAACACAATGTATCACTTTCCTCTCTTTATGTACAGATATACATACGTATTTGCATACAAAATCACAGCAAAATATTAGAGCCACCCTAATGCGTATAAATATAAAATTGTTTGTTTACTGCCACATCAAAAGTGTGTCTTTGTGTGCATTAAAAGTGTCATTGGACTTAATTGAATAATAATGTGCAAACTTTTCATAAATAACAATAAAAAAGAAGGCAAGAACAACAGCAAGGACAACTGATGGCAGAAATGCAAGCAAAAAAACGTACAACTAAATTTTATTATGATTCCACTTTGTCACTTTTAGTGGTCTAGGTTTAATTTATTTTACAATTATTCTGAAACCATAAAGTACTAGCTAAGGAAAATTCAAATAACTTTTTATATTTCACGCTTTATGCTAAATTGTTTTTATTTAGATCATTGCTCTTATTTTCGCCTAGGAGATCTCTGAAAGGCTTTGTTAAATGATAGTAGCGAACAGTGGGGCAAAAGGTGTTGCACATTTTCTTCTTTTTTTCTTTGATATTATTAATCCGGATAATTTCAATTTTTTATCTTTGAATACCATTCGTGGTCTTACCTTGTAAGAGGCCCGGACACACACAACTTATGTATGTCTATAATGCTGGGTCATCTCCTTCAGAGATCAATGGCATTCAATAAGATACTTTGTATTATTTACAAGTTTTAGTTTGCCAATAATTTTCCACATCTTCTGTATTTATTTTAGTGAATGTTTATTAAAAATTTGCACTGATCATCCTTTTTCAAAATGTTTAAATTTTATATTATGTTAGCATCTAAGTTTACAGTAGCCCGTTCCTTAATTTACCTTTATGTTACTATTTATGTACTTTTGTCTGCATCTCTGTTGTACTATAAAATATCCTTGTATCCTATTGTACTAACATATCGTCAATAAATTGAATTAATTAGTAAACGTGGCGGTATCTGGGCATGCTTAATGTAAGGGTTTTAGTCTGAGGACTGATTTCGTTTTACATACATTTGTCCGATATGAAATCTTAAAAGGTTAGGATGTTATGAATTTTAGAAATTTTCCCAATAAGCAAAACCTTACTTCAGCTGTAAAGTTTGCATTGCACTATTTATGCGTATTTATGGCGTACAATACTAATTTTTCAACTCTTGCACTGATTTTATTCATTGATGATTTTTCAAAATTTGTACTGTTTCAATTCAAACAAAATACTTCAGGATTTTCTTAAGATTTTTACATAGCGTTGGAACTTGCTTAATTAAGAAGAAAATAATTTAATTATAGTTGAAATGTTTCAGAAAAATGTTTGATATGTCCAAGAAATTAATACAACAAGAAGATCAATCGTTATATGGGCATATCGTTGGGTCGTTACGCACCAGTTGCGATAATATGAAGGCTGACGTTTTTTTTTTGTCATGTGTTGTTAGTTATCGCAAAAATAACTATCAGTTTAATAAAAACAAATTGGAATATTCGAATGGCTTTTGCCTATAACTAACAATTCTTTTTTCACAATTTACTCACAATGCAAAAGACTTTTGCATACAGGACCTAGAGTTAGATACTTTTTTAGCGAATCCTTGTTCTTTCAAAGTTTTTGCGTAGTTGAAAAAATTAATTGAAGCCATGAGGAAATATATGTAGATGAAATCCTCAAATAGTGGAACTTTTCCACATTTTGAAAGAATATGTGTTTTTTTTTTTTTAATACCATCCTCACACGAAGCAACTGAGAGTATCTTTAGTGTAAGGATTGCTTCCTGGCGCAAAGCACGAAATTAATGGAAATTTTAAAATGAAATGCAGAGAATTCTTTGACTATTTAAACACTGAAGATGGAAATGATCTCCTTTTTGCTTTTGAAAAATGTCGTAAATATAAAATAATTTATTGGCTTCTGTGTACAATGATGTGTACACTAGGGTGGTGCAAAAATGGCATGTGAAAAAGTAATGTCGGAATTTGTATGCTCTCACCCCCTAGGATTGTTCAATACCAAAAAAGTATACCCCTCTTTTTATATTTTGAAGTCAAAAAATAGTTAGAGGTCGCTCAAGGCGCCCAAAGTTTTCCATGTATTTTATATGGGGAAAAATCAACTTTTCGTAGAAATTGTATAGAATTCTTTAAAATCAATATTTTTCGAACGGAAAACTATGTTTCTCTGCAGGAGATTTCCAGCAATAATACCCAATTGTTTATTTAACCATTTTGTCATAGAAACTATAAGTTAATAACTAAATAAATAAACATAACTTGCAAATATTAAAATGCCCTTTGGCCTTCAATAAAAAATAAGTAAACATTTTCTAAAATATATTTTTTCATCACAACAAATTGCATCGAACTGTGTCAATTAATAGTCAATAGTTTTCTGCATACATTCTATACCTATTTTTATCTCAGCAAAAAGTATTACTTCAGCAATAAGCCATGAGCAACAGTCGAAACCAACACATAAAATAGTACTTCCTATTACTAATTCACAGAATTTATGTAGATGCATATGTGCTAGCATTTCTAACCACCTACACGCTCAAGCACTCCCATATGCTCATAACTAGTTATTCCTCTATTTGTGCCATGTGCTTCCATAGCTTCAATTGCATAAGCGCCAACATTTGTAAACAGGATACGTTTATTTTGCACATAATCGCGAAAATAAATATATTTTTTTGCATTTTCACAATATGTCTGCATACCAATTACTTACACACCAACAAAAACGCTCCAAGCTAAACAACCAGACATGCCAGCCAAATAATTTAGCATTCGACAAATTCGCAGTAAATGCAGATCATATGTATGTATGTACATATGTAGTGGGCCAGCCACACCGCAGCCATTATCAGCACCCGCGCCCACACTCAAAGCCACGCCGCGGCCATCATCAACATCAACCAAATTCACATTCTACGAATTAGGTACAACTGTTCTGCTTGCTTCACACGCTGACCTACTTGCGGCACTTGTGCTGAGCATGCGCCTGCAATTCACACTCGACTTAAAAACTAAAAGTGGCATCACCGCAACGGTATTCATACACTACGATTCGAGGCGCTGGCAAACAGTCGCCTGCCGCCTGCCGCCAGCAGCCAGCAGCCAACAGCCAACAACCAACCTTCCCCGAGCTAACAATCCAATCTAAAACAATTGCTACACAAGCATTTTGTGAAAGCAAACAAAAGACAGGCATACAAACAAACATATGTAAATTTTGCGCATGCATTCAATCCGTGAACTCGCGCTGTAGTCGCATGCAGTTGCGGCATGCAATTCGAGGTTTGTAATATACAATTTTTTTTTTATTTTTTTTTGCACGCAAAAATAATCCATTTCAATTTCTATGCGCGAAATTCTCAGTGCGATTTTATAGAATGGCAATATGTCTAGCGTGGATTTAGAGAAAATAGCTGCACTATTTCTTTCGTGCTATTGCATGTTTATATATGTATGTATATATCTATATATCTACGTACCCATACAATTCATTCAGCAGTTGTTGGTTGCACAAACTAAATAAAAAATGCTGCGCTAATAAAATGAATTCGTTTTACTGCAAATAAATTGTGAAATAGTTTTGCAATCTATTTTTATTTATTTGGGAAATATTATCAGTATTTTCTCTATCAAAGTTTTACGTTCGCCTTTTTGGAGTATTTAGAATTTTTTAAAGTTCGACTTCTCAGTTCTTTTTATGTAAATTTATTTTTATTTTCTCTTTTCGTAGTATATTTGCAATTATTACATTTTTATTTTTTACTTCATTTATTGCTTTTAAATTTGTATTTAAATTGCCCTCTTTGAATACAAAGAACGTATTACAACTGTCTGGCGTGCCACACAATTGTGGCAGGATTAGCTTTGGCAATCTGCGGCTTTTAAATTTTGATTTCAGTGCAGGCACTAGACTAGTCGTAGAGTTAAACACTCATTTAGAATTTCCTTTGTGCTGTTGTAAAGCTCGCAGCTGCAGAGTTTTTCGAATTTTTTATAACATCACAAAAAATATTTAGGTAAAGATTACATCAATAGCTTTTCTTTATTTTTGATATTTTTAACGGAATCAAATCATTGCAATCCACTTTTTAACCGACTTCCAAAAAAGGAGGAGGTTATCAGTTCGTCGGAATCTTTTTTTTTTTTTTATTTTTTTTTTATGTATGTCACCGCATAACTTTGCACCACGTCAACCGATTTCAATAATTCTTTTTGAAAGAAAGATAGTGTCTCAGAGGTGGTCCCATACTAATTTGGTTTAGATCCGATCATTGGATCATGAAATATATAGATATATATATATTTTTTTTAAGTCGGCTTTTTTTTTGCTAAAAATTACTTGTCTTTTATGTACTTATAAACACAGTAACACCACCTACCGCCTCAGATAAAATTGTGGAGGTTCTATGGTTTAAGCTCCGTAATCTCTGCCAAACTAGTAAAAGCAAAATCTTAAGTTTTGAGTCGGCCTATCTGGACAATGGCATAGAAAATGTTGAATGGGTTACAGATGTTCTTTAACTTGACATTTTCTGCAGACTGCAGACAAAAAGTTCATTTTAGTTTCAGGCGCTAAACGTTTAAGTAGTATATCAAGCAACATTGATGGGCCATCAAAAAGTACTGCTAAAAGTCTTATAAGCAACCTAGATATAATTTTAGATTCCTCCAGCGAAAGCGAAGGCTCGGATGTAGAATCTGGAGACATTAAAAAATGGGAAATCAAAGCTCAATTGAAGGCCTATCTTAAAGAAAAACGAGCTCATCTCCGTGAAAATCCTCTCGATTGGTGGAAAACTAAACTTAAATATGACAAATTTAGAGATCTGGCCCGCAAATTATTGAGCGCTCCACCCGCCAGCGAACTTTGACTACCAGACTAAACACTGTATAGATTGAGCACTCGTTCAATATTCTAATAATTTACAAAATTTTTAAGTAATTAAAACGATGACTTAAGTTGATTATAGCATTTTAATGTTATTCCTAACATTCGCATTCCGAAAATTCGCATTCGCGAATGTCAAAAATATGACATTCGAAACATCCTTAGTACATATATAGATTTTTTGTCCAGGATAAAAGATCTGTACCGTTCGCTCGATTTTCAAAAATGAGATGTCAAATTAAAGCGCTTGGTGCAAACTGGTTTTAGTTTTTCGAATAGGGTTGCCACCTGTTGAACAATTAAACTCAAATTATTTTAATAATCTATGCCTTCATGTCCGCGCCGTTCGTCCGATCTTCGGAAATGAGGTGTCCAATTAAAAGCCTTGGACTGAAGATGTGCATTAAGGTTATAGTTTTTTAAAAAGAGTTGCCATCTTTTAAAAAATTATATTCAAATTATCTAAAAAAATAAATCAATTATTACAAACTGGGTAGCAATCGAAATGGGTTTGAAAAGCTTTGTTTCTTAGCTGAACTATAGGAGGGTTGCCAGCTGTTTAAAAAATCAGATTAGGTAAGAGAAATATGTATCACCATATGGGTGCCAAACGAAAGGGGTTTCAGAAATTTCGAATTTGGTTTATTTATACACAAGTTACACGAAATAACAAAATATGGATGTCAAACGAAGGAGTGTTAAGAAATCTTTGGTTTGAACGCTAAGAATATTTTTTAGGTGTTGGAAAAGGGTTGCCACCTGTTTAAAAAATTAAATTCAAATTATTTTATAGGTTAAATGAATTATTAAGATGTGGATATCAGTCGAAGGGAGTTTGAAAATTTTGTATTTCTGAACTTTATTTAACGGGGTTGCCACATGTTTAAAAAATAAAATTCCACTTAATTCATCAGTTAATTAGAATGTGTATTGCAGTGTCCGACGAAGAGGAGTTAACAAGGATTAAGCTTGAAAATACTTTTGAAGAGGGCTGCCACCTGCTTGAAATATCTAACTCAATTAACTAATTCAAAAAGTATGTGAAATATACGAATACCGTAGTCAAACAAAAGAAGGTTAAGAAATCTTTAGTTTGAACATTTCGGATGTTTGAAAAGAGTTGCCAAATGTTTAAAAAGTTACATAGGAGGGTTGCCATTTGTTCGAACAATCAAATTCAAATTTGTTCATCAGTTTATTGAAATACATGTGTATCACAATGTCAGACGAAGGTGATTTAAGAAGATTTAAGTTTGAGAAGTTCGTCAGTTTTTTTAATAATAAGCCGTTATTAAGTGCTATCTTTCACTCATTTAAAAACATATATATTTTTAACCGACTACACAAAAAGAAGAAGGTTATCAATTCGGCGGAATATTTTTTTTAATGTATGTTACCGCCTAAGTTTGGACCACGTCAACCGATTTTTTAAAGGAAAGGTGTTACCTCACAGGTGTATCATGAAGAAATTAACGGTAATCTTAAATTTTTGTATGAGAATTGAAGTCGGTTTTGCTTTTTGCTGTAATTGAGTTGAGTTAATTATTCTTTGACACATTTTCATCTTCATTAAATAGAATCGGATTACTGCTAACCTTAGCACGATTATTTTCTATCAAAGAAAAAATAGAAATCGAAACGATTTTGCAATAATCTGAAAATAAAAACCTTGCTACATGAAGGTTAGTTTCTGTCACTCTTTACAAGTGGTATTTTTTTGCCGTGCCTTGTTTCAAACGCTTTGCAACAAATATTACTCATACGACATGACTTCTCCAGTTTTAGCACCATATTATTGCTTGCGTATGTATGTATGTATACAGTCTCACTTAGGTACACAATGTAAATGCTTCTTGAAAATATTTTTTGTTTTTGAAGTGCATTTACGCATTAAGCAGCGAAATATATTTAGCTGGTCCTATCAAATGCTTTTGTTTTATTGATATTTTTAAGCGTTTTCCTTTACTTTAAGTTCACTGTGTCATTAGAATTTTTATTAATTACGCACTGTAACGAATTCCTATCAAAATTTTGTTTCTTTTAGTTTTAAATATGACTGCATATTTTTTAAGAAAAAAATTTGCAAAACAGCAAAACGGATTTTTAGCTAACTAGGCGATTTTTTAAATATTTTTTTTTCAATCAATAAAAAAAAACATTTACATATTCATAAACAATCGAACTTAACCTCACTACATATTACAAACAAACACACAAATTTATGTACATACATGCAAACACATTTACCGATAAAACAAAGCAGCATATCAGGTGTATGGAAAAGAAATAGTCACAACACAAAAGAACATAGTCTAAGTCTATGCAAACAATGTATGTATGTATTTCTGGAAATGTATTTATTACATTTATGTTTAAGTACACACATATATGGATAAAATGTAAGATTCATAGTTTATAAGAAATGGAGACAAATAATAAATATAAATATATAACAAAAACATATATACAACATACCAACATTAAAATATAGGAAGATTAGTAGGAATAAGTAATTGTATAAACAAATGTATTTAAAAGGGTTAAGACATCATATCAGTAGAACTAGCTGATATTATTTTTAATTTTTTTTTAACAGAAAAAAACACACAAACATATATTTGTATATCAAATATTATCAGTACACTCGTATGTTTGTATGTGTGTTTGAGTAAAAAAATTATTGCATGTATGAATGTTGAAACACAGAAAAGTGAATCTTTTTTAAATTTTAGATATGCAAATTGGTGTAAGCTTGCAAAATAAATGAAATTAAATAAAAATAATATAAGTAAGCGCTAAGGTAATAGTATGTTCTTGCAACAAAAGTGGTATAAGAAATTTAAAAATGATGTACAGCGGCGGGGAAATGAATAGAAACGCGACATACAAACAAGTTTTGGCTCTCTTACTTTTGTTCATTTAATATTTATTATTTTTTTAACTAAAGCCACATAAGTCCGAAAAATATAAATATGGTAAATTCGACAAAGTTCCATCAAAATTTTAAACTTTTAGATGAGAGTTTTACGGAATAAATTTAATGGCATTAAAAGCGACTTTGAAGCAGCCAAGACTTGCCGTTTATTTTTGGCAATTTTTTTTCGGGCAGTGTCACGAATTTTCTTCCAGGCAAAGTACTTATATTCGAAAATTTGTATAGCGAAGAAAATTTTGTCTAAATCAACGGTATGTCCTAGCTACTCCTAACCGCACCGTTATCAAAATTTAATGGGCTACAAAGCCCTGAATAAAATGTTTGAAGTTTTGAAGAACATTTGTTGAAATTCGCTGAATTTTTATAAATCTATGAAATTGTGATTTACTTGGTTTTTTGTTAGAAAATTTGCTTTACTTAAAAAAAAACGATAAACATTAAATAAATAAAAGAAACATGGTAAAAACTTGTTAAATTGACCTGCCATCATATCTACGAGTCTTTCTACGAGTATTATTGAGATAAAATATTTATGTACACTCCAGTCATCAAACCGCTCCAAACGAAGGCAAGCATTTTTGTATGAATAAAATATAGAAACAGAAAACTATAGGAAAAACTAACATGAACAAATATATAATTGAAAAAAGAACTCTAGTAATAATGCCAAAGAAATAATAAAAAAGGAAATACAAAACAAGCACTAATTTGAGAATGCCAATAAATGAAAAATATTTGTAGTTGTATATGTATAAAACAAAACAAAGTAAGCATAAAAATTATAAGAATACAAAATGGCAAATGATCTCTACCAAATATTATTTGTACGAAGCAAAAGCAAAATAAGAAGTAAATAGAAATTAGATATATTGTATGAATATGTATCTAAAATAGTGTGAGAAAAATACATGAAAAATGCGAGTTCATATGCGAGTTCCTGCTCAGTGTATTCACATTTCGAAAGCAGAAGATGAAGTCAGAACTCCATGTTAAACTGCTCAGCGCATATCCAACCTCACAGCAGTCTTCAGACACACACAACCCAGCTAACTCTATGTAAGTATATGTAACGCTATGTATAAATACACGTGTATGTATGTATTGCAACCCTGCTTAAACCACCATATATGTACTTACAAACAGAAATTGTATGTAATTATAATTGTAATTGTTACTACATATGCTTAAATGTAATTATAAATATACATACGTAAATTTAATTGTCGTATGTTAAGTCGAAATTTTCAGTACATAAAAAAAAAATTGTGGTTAAGTACTTATATTGGAGAAATAAATAAATAAATTGTATCAATAAGTCTTCAATTTGCTTTTGGTTTTTAATTTATTTACTTTACAATTTACAATTGAATTATAAATGATGGGCTATAGAAAAAAATTTAAAAAAGCATCGCTTCTCATGCTTACCACTTTCACGTTGGGTTGAATGGGAAGTGGTAATACATATCCTAATGAAATAAAAATTGTATGCGTTTAAATATAAAGGAGAGCTATACTTTTATATGGAACATGTGTATGTATTTACGTATGAAATGAGTTTCGCCTAATTAGGCAATTTTAATTTTTTCCGACCATGATACCGCAGCGTAGGCTTTTGAACAGCAGCTATAAATAATATTTCAGCTACAGTAGAGTTTGATGATAGGTGGAAGCTATAGAATACATCTCTGAACCATAAATTTGCAGGCCTTACAGCTCAAAGTTTAGCACTAAGAAAACCGGCCAAGCAAAAAATAACAAATTTTTCACCCACATATTGACAAGATTTGTCTATTTATTTAGTACTTTTTAATTTTAATGATTTTTTTATAAAATTATAGTTTCAGTGTTTTGTGCAAGGACAGTTTTTCTCAAGAGTTAAACTTGGCGAAATATTTTAACGTCCAAAATAAAAGTATTTTCTTAATAATAAACCCTTTATCTAAATTAAACAAGTTTGGTATCAAATGAAAGAAGACTAAAGTAGCCTTAGGCTGAGGGCACGCAATGAGCGGCAAAGTGGCGAGCGGCTGAGCGGCTTAATTAAAACATATGAAATACTATTGAAGTGGCAATGCTCTGAGCAGCATTTCTGAGCGGCTAAGCGACATTTTTGTGTGGCGGCGCTCAGCCGCTCATTGCGTGGCCTCGACCTTAGAAGTATAAAAGTATTTGGTTAGATTAAACTAACGCAATACCGCACACAAAAGTATTTTGAGACTTTGGCTCGACTAACTACCTCGTGGAAAAGTATTTGGCTACACTAAATACTGGATACAAAAGTATTTATTTAGTACTTGTGATTTTATTAAATACTAAACACTTGCCAAATATTTAGTCAGTATTAAAATTAAAACTTTTGGGATTTTCGGGACTATTTCGGGACTTTATGACTACTACTTGATTTTCGGGTATATTTCAAAATTTGCGGCACCGTTTCGTAATCTACAAAAATGTTTAGCGTTCTCGGGGTTGTAACTGAATTTTCGTGACTATTTCGGAATTTTCGAAACAACTTCAGGAATTTCGGGGCTATTTCACTATTTTCGGGACTTATTCGGTATTTTCGAGAGTACTTCGGAATTCTTTTTCGGGATTTTCGGGACTATATTGGAATGTTTAGAACTATTTGGAGATTTTCGGGACTATATCGGTTTTCTTGGAACTACTTTGGGAATTTCGGGATTTCTTGGATTTGTCTGACTATTTCGGTATTTTACAGACTATTTCAGGATTTTAAAACCTCTTGAAACTACGTCGGCGTTTCTCGACACTTTTTCACGATTTTTGACACTATGTATATCCTGATGTTCGGAACTATTGTAGGATTTTAGTGACTTTATCCGCATTTTCGGAACTATTTCGGGATTCTCGAGACTGTCTCGGAATTTTCAGGATTTCCCGGATTCGGAACCTTTTCGGTGTTTTCTATACTACTTTGGGATTTTGAAAACTTTCGAAACAACTTCAGGATTTTCGGTAATATATCGGAATTTTCGAGACTACTTCGGAATTCACAGAATTTTCGGCACCAGTGCTGGATTTGGGATGAGGTGAGGTGAGTTGAGCTAATGTAAGTTTAGGTGAGTGGAGCTAAGGTAAGCTTAGGGGAATGTAAGGTAAGATGTTAATTGCTTTAGCTATTTTATAAAGCTGCGTGCTAAATAAGTAGTTTAATTTTTTTACTTTAGTAACTGGCAACTCCTTGATACCTGAGTTTCTTATTCAAGTATTTAGATGTTAGTTTACACCTTAGTCCTAGATGGCAGCCAGGGTTACTTAAGAACTTTTCCATAACTATCAATGTCAAGTCTTCAAAAGGGGCAAGGTTCCCACATCTCGCCAAAGACTTCAGCTGATCGACAACAAGCAACGTTTGTGGTGAGAAAAATTCCTATTATTACTAACTTTTCTCTGGGTGGCAGTAATTCTGTTATCCGCCGCAAAATTTCTGAAAAAAAATTAAATAAAATTTCTGAAAAGTATTTTCAAAAACTAATTTTTTTATCAAGAAAAAAATTCAAAAACTTTCCTTTTCATAGATAATTTTGATGTGGGTATGTGTGATTTTTACAAATTTTCTCCCCACCCTGTTCTCGATCTCATTTTAGTGCTGTAAAATTTTAAAAATGTATTAATGAAGCTCGAACTTCATATTTATATTTTATTATTTATGTTTGTCCATCAACCCTAAAAATTTGAAACAAATCAAACACATGAAGTGTGAACCCCGTTCATTTTGGAATAGAATGCCCCATACATTAAATGAATTTTTTCGTTGTCGAATTTTTCGCTTGAATACGTTTATGTTCTGCACTTCAGAGATGCTTTTTAGTAATTGCGTCGGCGGAACGCTACTAAAAGACCCTTCGATGTCGAGGAAGACAGCAACCGAAAATGCTTTCCGATCTCCAAAACTATGTGCAAAGTTGATTCCACCGATCTTTTCTTACAGTTTGTATGCTAATTTGATAAAAAAAAAATATTTCAAGGGATCCCGCTTTTTATGTGTGCCAGTCTCTTAAAAGTCTTTAGTAGAGTCGAAGTAAGATTGATTGGCCCAAACTACCTTAATAATACATATGAATCTTTACCTTCCTTGGGTGCGAATCCCACTTTCGGAATGTTGCTCCTATCTAATCAGCTCGTATAGACCACGGCCAAGACACGACACCTCAGTTGACTTCAGCATTTGGACTTATATATTTATGTATAATACTGTCGAAACCCAGGGCTTTAAAGGGTTTAAAAAATTTGATAGTCAAAAGCTGACTACATGGCCTACTACTTCTAAGACATTGTGAGCTTTCACTTATTTGAGCACACATTTTTGGCTGTTTGCTTTTTCGAAAGGTGCACATAAAAAATTTGCCCATAAAAAGGGAGGAAAAAATTGTATGCCTTTGAAGTTTGGATAAGAAATCTTGTATCTTTTAAAGTTAACAACGGCCATAGCAATCCAATGATTATAATCATAACAGTTCCATTTACTGAACAAAGTTTTTATCCACCCTTCATATGGTGTGTAAATTTTTTATGCGCAACTTTCAGAAAACCAAATATATATGCCCAACTTTTACCCTAGAGCGTTAATATAGCCCCTTTGCAGTTACGGTTTCATACATACATACATGCAATAGGTGTCTATACCCTTTTATGTAGCTCTGCATCATCTCTGCAAGGTACTTTTACCAAAAAAAAATATACTTCAGTTCAGTGTGTGTTCAAATATTTTATGGCAATTTACGCAGCATTATTGCATTGCAAATCGAATATTGAATGCAATACTGCTCATTAACGTAGGCCATTCAATTATCATTTTTAATTACATTTACCAGAATGAAATGTTTAATTTAATCAATAATAAATTAAATATCTGTTAGTGTTTCGCTTTACAAATTATTGATTTAAATGAACGGATGAATCAGACAGATGTACATACATAAGTATTATCTGCATCAAATGTGATATAAACTGCATGCTTTTGTAAATATTTATGACGCAATCAAACGAAAGCGTTCATAAATGCATACAGGTATGGATGGCGTGAGGATTGGTATATGCACATAGCATACCAACGCTGACGCCCAACAACCCCAGACATACTTAGATTGGGTTGGCCATTAGTTGATAGTTAATATGAATATTAAACTGATCACATCTACATATTTAGCAATGAGTTTGTGTCGCAGCTATACATTCGAAAATGTATGCCTGTTTTTTTAAATTTCCATTCTCCATACTGTACAAAATCCACATTTTAGTACATATAAATCGCTATTAAATGGCATTTTCTGGAAGAATACTATTCCCGTTCAGCCCTCTACCGCCAGGGGAATAACCAATTGAAGTTATGTAATCTGTGTGCAACATTCACTAATCGGATTGCCTACTTAGGAGCTATTTATGAAATTATTGACAAGTTTGCATAGTTTTCTTTACTTGTAATTTCCTAATTGACATAAGAGTTTCATATTTTACGAATACAAAACTGCACTGGTTTTCTACACTGAATAATAAATGTGGCAGTTATATGCCATTAGGAAAAAAAAGCAAAACTTATCAGTTCAGCAACTTCGTCGTAACTGGCGGGCTGTGGCGCTAAACTGAAACGTGGAATACGTGATGAAGAGAACACTCAAGTTAAGTTTGCCAAATTCGAATTTTCAAACAGGTGGCAACCCTCTTAAATGTAGTTAAAAAAACAAAAAGTAAATCTCTTAATTTTGAGATTGTGATGCTTACATATTTCAATTTCTGAACTAGATGCGAAAAATAAAAAAAAATATCGCATTTAGGATTTGCCAAAATCTACCTGCGACAATTTTTGTTTTCTTTGTTTTTCACTTCTGAATCACAATATCCTCGAATATTGTGTTGGAATTCATTGAAGCCCTACAAATACATAAACTTCTCTACGTACATGAATCAAACGGGATTGAAAATACCTTCATGCGGCTATTTTTAGTTTTTCAATATTTCGATCCAAAAGGTAAATAATTCTAAATAACGTTATAAAAATTATGGGGTAGGGTCTTGAAATTAAAAAAAAAAAAATATGTATATATATAGAAAAAAGTTCGATGGGCTCCTTAATGTATGTACATTAGACTGGTCCTCGTGTCGGAAGCGACGACTGTGTGTAATTTTTTTTGGGATGTAAATAATTTTAAAATATTACTCCGAAATTTAAAAAATGTGGTTATGAAAAACTCACAGGCAAAGGAAGAAAATTGAAGCTTTCATAGAGATTCATTATACATTTTTTGTGTTGCATTTCATGTTTTCATTAAGAAAAATTTTTTGAGTTTTAAGAAAAGAGACCCTAGTATTCTGCGGAGTTGGTTTGTAGCACATTAGAAATATGAAAACTCATATATTTGATTTAAAATAATAAAGATATAGTTTAAAAAACTAAAATCTCCCTATTATAATTGCCATTCGTACTGTCATCAGGTATGTAACTTGAGAACAGAAATCGCTGCATCTTTTAGGCGCATCAATATTACATAGTTACATCCCGAGCTAATAAAAGGAAAGTAAGAAGGTAAAAAACGGAGCTGCACGCAAAAGTATTAACTATATTTACTTATAAGTTATGTACTTTAGATATTGGGATAAAAAGGAAGAAAACAAGGTGTGATTAATCCAAAAAAAAAATCACAAGTAAAAAGGTAGCCCTACGTCACTTCTCTATGGTGTGTTTGTATGGTCGCCTATATTCATGAAAACAGAAGAGCCGTAGTTCTCTTAATAAGTATTTTCCATACTACATAATGCATCTGACCACATATTTACCAAGAGAGCGGTACCTTTTCAAAGAGGGAAAATAACAAGCCGACGGTATCAAAATTTATAACAACCGCGCCAATACGCAATAAGCGAATTTCCAGCAGGCCTTATGTGTCTGCTGTAATAAATCATTTTCAAGCTTATTCGCTTTTCATAGAATCTGTCACCTTTGATCTTTTCTTGTTTTCCGCTGAATTATTATTAATTTTATAAAATTTTCACACGATAAAAAGTTATTCATCATTCACACTGCGGGATGTTATCTTTGAGCTATGTATTTGTTGACATTAACGCTGACGTATGAGCGATAAAATTTCATTTCCATAGCACTTACAAGAAATTAACACTGCTGATAGATATATGTATATATATATATAATAATAATATATACATACACAGTGTGTATTACACACATACATATGTACATTAGGGTGGCCCAAACATACATAGGAAAATTAACTTTTTTGATTTTTTTGATTTAATATTTACTCGTGCCGCCGAGGCTGTGAAGTTTCCCTAGCTAAATAGTTAAAACATATTTTTAAATATCTACGAGCACTTTAAATTTTGATGAAGAAACTTGAATATTTTGTTTAGCCTTTAAATAATTTTGGATTTTCAAATATCTGGCAACCCTATTTTTCCAAATTTTTTACCACAAACCTACAGAAAAATCGAGTAGAATACAGAAAATAATTAAATATACCCATTGCGCTGTTCGTACGTGATTGGGTTATGAAAACATGAAATAACTATTTTTTTTTTATATATCAGATAGGATTATCGGTTATTAAAATACACTTAGTAAAATTTTTTAAGTTAAATAAGCATCATTATTGTTAATTTTTAAAGACTTCTAAAGGGAAATAGTCTTATTCGATCAAAAAAATGTTTTGTGTAATGATTTCATAGCAATTTTATAAAAAATATTTTTCCCCATGTAAAATACTTCAAAGCCCCGGGGAAGCAAGGGTAAATATTTAATAATCGATTTCAAAATAAAAAATACGTTTCTCTGAATTCTTTCTGGCTGAACGAAAAGCATTTTTGACCGCCCTAATGTACATATATATCTACGTATGAATGTACATAAGTAAGTATTTGGGTTCAAACAGAAATTTGTCGCAAGTAAACGAGAATTTGCGCATCATTAGCTGCAATCGAGAATCTTTATTTAATTTCTACAACAGCAGCAAATTAGCACATTTCCAACAATTACATAATTTGTAAACAACTTCAGCAAATGGCGGTGGGCAAAGACAAAGTAAGCATAGTGAAGGCACATCCGTAATACATAACAACAACAAATCGTGTCTGATAAAAAGGAACTACAAAACTTCCCTTAAGGACTACGCAAAGTTTTGTTAGCATCGTTCTTCTTTTCTGTTTGACTTTTGTAGCAACAACAGCTACATAACGAAAATAAGTTATACATTGAGCAAGAGAAAGAACAGCGAACGACCATTGAGGTCTAATCACATCATAAACAATTGCCGTCATGGCGAAATGCGACATTCTGCGCATTTTAAGCTACAGAAATTTGTAACTTTGAGGTATTTATTTATTTTGGTTATTGACTTACTCGGAGTTTTCATTCATAGGATTTATTGCCTCCTGTCAAGGCTACTTATGTACATTCACAATATTGTTCTTCCCTCTTAGCTTATTCAAATATACATATTTATGTATATATTTGAAAACATTCAGTGCACAATATACAGTGAATGAAAAATATTTTCGCACGGTAATTTAAAAAAAAAAAAGATTTCTTATATGCTATTTTTTTTGCTTTAGCCAGTTGCTTACTTTTTTACTATAAACAATAATTTGTCGGTTTTCGCGGTACCTGCCGACAGGCTGCTCAGAAACACAGCGTATCAAAACAATTCGTTGATCAACGACCGAAATGCAAGCCTCTCGGTACCAATCGGCAGTGCAAAATATACAAACTAACCACCTTTTTTGGGTTCGAGGCCTATTTATCTAAACCTCTGCCGCACTTTGAAGCCAGTCGGAATACAATTTCACATCGAGCCAAACAAAAGTTTGCTCTACTCGCATTTGATTTGAAATCATAACCACCACGATACTCCCAGAGGGGCCGTACCCAAAAATAGGCTACGATAAGCTCTGTAGGATACTGCTTTATGTGATACCAGAATTAGGTCTCTGGTTAGATCTCGTAGCCGAAACTACTACCAGCGAAGTTTCCATACCACCCTGGACTAGCCACCACCATCCGCGCATTTATTCCTCCAATATTTACATGCCCTCGCCGCCCAAAAACCTCTCGTCCAGAGCATCGTTGAAGGTACATCGTCCAAATTCTTTATCTAATTCCCATCCCAGATAAATCCCTAATATCATAGTACATTGGGCATTTAGAAACGACGTGTCTGGCATTCTCATTCTGCGCACCTCATGCTCAACCCTCCGAATCGTGAAGATTCCGTCTATGCAAAAACTCGTTGAGCGGCCTATGCCCAATCGAAAAAAAAACTCAAACTAAGACAAAATCTGAAATCCGGGTTTTCGCGGACATACTTAACATCCCGAATGTACTCAAAGGCCACTCGGCCGTTGGAACTATTTTCCCAGCGTTTGTACTCTAGGTATCCTCTTTCCACATAAGCATCCGAAAACATTCATCCCTCTGCACAAATAAGCCTTGATATATGGTACGAACCACATGTTGGCCTAGTCACTAATCACACCTCAAAATGCGGCGCACCTGTACTACGACACCCATAGGTCCCTCTTTAAGGCGTACCAAATGTGAACCAAAGTTCATCCGCTCGCCCATCAATAGCCCCCAGTATTTTACTTTCGTCTCCTTGCTGAGACTGGTTCCGTTTACTGACGAGCGACCCAGCGTCAATGTTCCTTTGATGAGCATCATTAAAGTCTTGTCTACCGTTTTATCAAAACCCACATTCGCACCCAACCTACTCACGACGTATCAGTAATACTTAAGGAACTGGCCGGTACCAGTTCTCTACGATGGGCGGGCAAAATTAGTTGTATAAGTGGCTCACCGGGGTGGACCACCGCTTCCGTGAAGACATCCTAAGCGCGCAGGAGGACGCACTCCTGGCTTCCAGTCAGAACTCCGCAAACTCTGCGGTCACACTACCGGTGAGCGCTAATCTTAGCTGTTCCGATAACATCACATCTAACTCAAGTACTGCGTTGAATGTGCACCCTTGAGCAATGAAGGAGGAAGCCCAGGTCAAGGCAAAACCAGAGCAATCTTCTTTCTTTATAAGATTTCCAAGACTGCAGCGGCCGGTACTGTGCCCCGCATGCATGGGGAAGATAGCCGAAGGTGCAAAGTAGTGTTGGAAAAGTTCATGAGTTACCTTATTTGAGACCAGGTACGAACGACGAGACCTTTAAAGAAGCGGAACAAAGGAAAAGTCTGCAGCGGAAGCAGCTGGGAAAAGGGTGAACATGAGTAACAATCCCCAAATTAAAGAAGAACCGTTGACGAAACGTCAGTACTGTGGGGTTTCAAAGGATCACCGTCACGTCGAGCATTGTGGATTAAGTCACAGGCAGTGGAAGGCATGTTCAGGAGAGATGGGCGACGACCTGTTTGAAAATCTAGGGCAACCGATGAGTCTTTGAGGAGCTATCGGATTTTCAAATGTAAAGATGAGTTCTCTTAACAATTTCTAGGCAAGTAGAAGCTCGGCAGCACCAGAGACAGTTTCAAGGTCAAACCCAATACCGGCCAAGAAGGCATCTAGCAACCCAGGGTGAACGTTTGGCTTATACGCTTTCTTCAACGGAAAAATCCGCAAATACTCGTGAAATGGGTAGTAATTTGAGAAAAAAAGCCTCTAAATCTCTAAATTTAAATCCTCTATTTGTTAAGGAGAATAAAAATAAGCTGTTCTTTGGAGATAAGAACAGCCAAGTTGAAATTATTCTGCTTCAATGAGCTGATCCCGAAGACTGATATCGAGGATGACAACCAGTTGTTGGGTGACATGAGTCTCAAGGATAGACACGACGCGTTACGAAATGGAATGATACAGGATCGAAAAGGATTACCCGGCAGTGATATTCTATGAGCCACTTAAATCTAGGGACTTTTTGGGAATGGGAAAATAAAAACCTACAAACCCACGGCAGTCTGCATTGGGTAGTGGCTCTTTGGGGTATATGTTGCAAGGATTGGCTTACCTCTCAATAGATTCTGTCGCATCTACGAGGACACGGGCCCAAATAAAAAGTCGAACACTTTATATGCGAAAATTTGGCTAAAGATTCTCGGCAATAACTATTTATGAGCATTTAAGCTACAATATTTTACCAGGTAATGCGTTGTGGGGCGTAAAACAAATTTGCATCAAATAGTTAACTTAGAAAAAATGTCACATACGATGATTTCACCCAAACGGCAGACATTTTCTAAATTCTATATTAAGTTTGGTTTTCTGAATTATGCGAATTTTGTTATAGTATGAGCCACATTTGTAATTAACAAAAAAAAATTAGCGTTAAGTCATATGCGAATATTTTTGAAAAATCACTGTGTCAACATTCTTTTCTTTCACTGTATATATGCATGTATGTACTTAAATTATACAAATGTAAACATACATTTATATAAATTTTTGCACAAATATCATATACATCTGCATGTAAATATATGTTCGTATGTATGTACTATATTTTTATGTAGGAGAATCCCAGTGCGCCTTGACGCCTTCTCAAATGGGCCATTAATTTAATTTCATTGGCTCTCAACGCAATTTCGTTGTCATTTGCATTGCACTTGTCTTCCCTGCAGAATAAATATTCACACTTAAGTGGATGATGGAAACACTGCTGGAAAAATTGATGACTATCGAAAAGGAATTACTTTATTTCCATTTAATATTATTTTAAATAGTGACTTTTATAGTGCGCCACTTACATATCGTTACCTTAATATAGAAAGGCCCAAACTCATATAGTCGCTGAAATGCAAAAAAGCCGTAACTGACTAAAATTTGTTATTGCTTAAAATGTTTTTCAGCGATAATGTGAGATAGGGCCTTTCTATATTAATTTAACGATATATTGATGAGCTCAAAAGAAGTTTGTTATTAATGCGATTTTTAAAACATAGTGAAAATAATTTCGTACGTAAAGCAATTTTAGTTTTATTATATTAAGCAAGAAATTTCTTTTTTCTTTGGATCTCCTGCAAGGTGCAACATTACCGAAAAGCTTTTTGCGCATATTTTTGAGCCGAAAATTTGATTGGCTAGGTCTGGAATAGAGCTTAGTTCGAGCCATTCAAACTAGGCGAGATCTAAAAGATACTTCATTACTGCCACCCAAAACTTTCCGTAGATTGAAAGATTGAAAAAACTTTTGGGCTGGAGGGAACGAGACACTCTGTCGCCAAGTCTCTTGACGATAGCGAAGCGATCATAAGCTAGAGCTTCAAAAAGGTAATCCTTAGAGTCTTTCACAGTGCTGCCAAAGCTTATTATGATCAGTCTTCTGACTCCACCTGATGCCGCAAAATTGAACTGTGTGCTTTTCAAAACCTTACTGGCTGAACTTGTCGAAGTTTTCAGCGCTGCATGTAGAGTTGCACTTGTGAGCTCGTTCTTGCTAAGATTCCGTAAAGACAAAGGGAAGCTCCTCTAGTAATTCTGGTCTGAAAGCATAAAACAGAGGACTTTTTAACTCTGCCATACTAACAATGAGTAAAATTTACTCACATGGTTTTCTTTGCAAGCATCGTAGCTGAGGAGGGTAGCCGAGAGCGGCATAAACGTGAAAGGTCTATTATAGAATGAACCAATTTTAGTTTACCTGAAACCTGTGACCGCTAGTTGTTACAGCAACGGAATCAGGGGTATCCAAAAAAGTTCTGCTTTTAAATTTGATCTTCTAGGGTTAATAGAGTTCGGATAAGCAATATGTATTGTGACTGTGAACTTAATGGAGCTGGACTGGTTATTTAGAAGTACGAAATACAAAAGGCGAGAGGATTTCGTGGTAAAACCTCTGCAAAGAGTGTCATGAAACCTCCATATTTAACCCGTCCTCCTTTAAGCTTCATTGGAGGCGAGATTATAAACTTAGCTGTGAACAATGAGCACTCACTGAAGCTTCTCCATGATACCAATGTTCCTTGGGCCAAACCCTTGAAGTCCCTTGTACTGGACGTCGTCGTACCTGCACCGTTTCAGAAGCCTGTGCAGGTGCCTCTCGCTGCTGTTTCCTGCTCGCTTTGTTTTGTATTTATATCCAACAAAAAAAGGAGGCATTCATCTTCATCAAATGGTATGTTAACAACGTCCCTACTGAAGCAATAATTAAATCACTAGGAAAGCTTGTGATTTAAACTGACCTCATAAAGCAAAGCTATGCCTTACTCTGCCACGGAATATCGCGGCTGAATGAGGCTGAATCAGAAGTCCCGATTGGAGTTATTCGGATGCAGCTTTCTGGTAGGGTAAAGTACTTCAGCATGATCTTTTAGATTGAGAGAGTCAGCCCCGGCCTTATCTTGCTGCAAGGGGGCTATTAATAAGGAATATTTATTTACCCTATTATGGGTTTTGAGGTTCTTATTGGCTAGAAAGAGCTTCACTAATAAACCTTCAATCGTGGTCTTCCAATATAAGCGGGAGTATTTGTGGGCGTTTTTAAGGTTTACCTCTGAGAAAACGTCTTTTCCCAACAGCTGGAAGCTGAAAAAATTGGCACTTATACCAAATAATCCAGGCGCTTATTCTTCCACTGAATATCGCCCATTGTGCACGCTGTATTCAATCGACAAGCTGTTTGAGCTTGTCGTCAAAAATCGGCTGGAAACTCACGTAGATATGTGTACGCTTGTTAAGCAACAAGTTCGGCTTTAGGAAAAAGCGGTCAACCAACACGTTCGAGGTCGTAATAGCAATGGCCGAGAAGGCGATTGATGGCAAGCGATAGTTGGGTGGCACTTAAGATAACCTCCTAGTGGCCACGTTAGGTGTTACGGATGCCTTCAATAGTGCCAGCTGGAAATACATACTCCACGCACTCTGCACACTACAAGTGCCACCCGAGCTCACGGACATTGCGTAAAAACTGGAATAAATACAATTGCACGGTCTCTCTGGCCCAGAGTGAATTGTAGGCGGCGAAAAACGCTACTTGTGCCGACAAAGCAACATCTCTCAATTTTGGTGCATGTTCTAAGAAGTTATTGTCCAATCAGAATTTGTGAGATGTCGCCAAAATCCCATCTGGCGCTTACTGCCGCAATTTCGTTGAGCATGGTGAGATTGATTCAAACCAACACTTTCTATTCAATTTATTGAAGTTGGTCGACTCGCAAACTAACCCTGAAGAACTTTCGGTGATTGATATCACAAGTATTAGCCGTCTTACAAGCTTGGTGATTGGCTTGCCGCGTTTCATGGATGGATCGAGTAGTGGTTATTGTTCAAAACCACATGGTATCACAAAGGACAACCTCTGCAATGTTCAAGTGTGTCCGCAAGGGGGGACAAGGATAGCAATCTAACCTTACTTTAGCTATAATAAATATTCTTGGGCAATCTAGCATTTAAATTCATCAGAGAAAAATTAAGAAATCGTGACTATTAACACAAAAAATATATATATCAAAATTAAAAATGTCTTCAGAGAAAATACTGACACCGTTTAGATTTCTCTTTATTTTCTCCAATAACTCAATTTAATACTTTTTTATGGAATCGAAAAAAAAACTTTAACTCAGATTTTCTTCTCAACAAAAAATTAGTATATGAGTCAAACCACGCCAACTGTGTCAATGAATTTCCATTGATTTTCTGGAATGTGAAGACAATTGTGGGAATCTGTAGATAATTATAAAACAAAAATACACTTTGGACGGTTTTTCGAAATTGCACTTCGTTTATGTTTTTTTTTGGTATTATAAAAATATTGCAATTTTTGAGAGAAAAAGTCGTAACTCGCGACCCATTTGATGAAATTTGATGAAACTTTTTTGAGAGTTGCTGAAGCTTTTCCCTTTACAATAGAAAGATTTGCAGAATAAAATTTGCAAAACAATTAATTCTTTAAATAATGTACTTACTTGTATAATTATTCATTAATTAACATAAAAATGCTATCACTCACACAAGCTTAAATGAAAATAGCTATTTACTCAACGCTTAAAGGTGACAAAAAAATCGATAGCGACTGTCAAAATAGGAAAGACCAATTTTTTCTTTTTGGAACTTAAAAACGAGAGTTTAGAGTATATTGTGCCAAAATTTCACTGCAATCGCGGGCCTAGAATATATAAATAATTGCAATTGTTTAAATTATTGTTATTAAAGAATTAATTGTTTTGCAAATTTTATTCTGCAAATCTTTCTATTGTAAAGGGAAAAGCTTCAGCAACTCTCAAAAAAAATTTCCAAATTTCATCAAATGGGTCGCGAGTTACGACTTTTTCTCTCAAAAACTGCAATATTTTTATAATACCAAAAAAAACAAAAACGAAGTGCAATTTCGAAAAACCGTCCAAAGTGTATTTTTGTTCTATAATTACTACAGATTAACACAATTGTCTTCACTTTCCAGAAAATCAATGGAAATTCATTGACACAGTTGGCGTGGTTTGACTCATAGGTAATCCAGAAACAATTTAAAAGCAAAACTTTTAACTAATTCCTACATTTCAACTAAGTTGTGGCCTTATTCTACAAATTTAATTTTACATTATTCTGCTCAGTCAACTGAAATTATAATCTTTCAAACAAATTTTCATTGCTCTTGCTATAACGAGTTTGCGTCGTGTCCCAGACAATTTATGTTTTCTACGTTGTTTATATGTACATAGTAGGAGCAAACTTATCTACCTACAAATCTCAACAATGCGCCTTTCTTACTGCATACCCTTGGCATTTCTAACACTTGCAACTTTGTAAGCCAACCTAGGAATTCAAGTTCCAGCAATCGTGCATAGCTAAAATCTCTTACCAGCTTGCCTAGTCAAACTTACGCTGACACGCATACACAGAAACACATCAATTCTTAGTGCGCGGAATGTCAAGCGCTTTCGCAACGTAGAAACCGGAATTCCCTTAACCTTTCCTACGCCGCCAACGTCGCAGCCACTTGCCTTTGCCGCCACTTAGGAAGTTACATAATTGCGCAACTGATATTTATGTTTGACCTCATCGGCCACCACCGCCGCCACGGAGAAACATTCGCATTCATACAAACTTGCTGCGCATAACTACGCGTCTGGTTCCGTTTCCACTTCCGAGTTCAACTGTAGCTGAACTTTTGCTGCCGACAACAAAATGAATCGAAGAAGAGCAGCGTCCTTTGGCGCTGTGCTTTTTTTTTCTTTTGCCATCTTCTTCTTCTGCTGCACCGCCATTGTTATTGTAACTTTTGCTATTACCTATTATTGTTATTGTTGTTAGCCGCTTCGGATTTCGCCAAGCACCCAAGTGGCTGGCCAATTCATTACGCAAGGCACTCAATGCCAGGGCTATGTGTACTCACGTAACTTAGTGGTTGTTGTTGTTGTTGTTGTACACAATAACTTCTACTTTTTGGCAGGCGCGCTGGGAGAGAAGTTTTTTATTTATGTTTCTTTTTATATGTTTAAGTTGACGGCAGTGGCAGAAATAGCGGTGGAGGCGGCGACAACGGCGTTTTCGGCAACCGTTCTTTGAATTAATTTTTCACTTGCTTCTCCTTGGCAAATAAAACGAGGAAGTGTGGTAAACTTTTCTTTGCAGCCTGCGTTTTTTTTTGCTTCCTCTGACCCGGTTCATTGCTATCATTGAACGAAAAACGCAGCTAATTTTCTTTCACCTTTCGCTGCTTACGTATTTATTCTCGTTGGCATGATGGACCACCAGCTCTTTCATTTGCCGCCGGTGAGTACGTGGCTGGCGACCGATTTAATGTGAAGCAGTGCATGTACATATTCTACTTTTCTTCCAGATTGTTAAGAATTTTTTTACTGGCGTAGATAAAATCTTTTATGTAAGTTTCAATTTTTTTTTTTGAGAACACAAAAATTTGTTGAAATTTTGTTTTTAACCTACTTTCTCTTCAATTAAGTTTACGCGGTATGTTAAAGTCGATAACATCAAAAGCCATAAAGAAGCAAGAATGATGGGAGATGAAGTAGGGGAGCCGAGTTTGTGAATCGATATATTTAAACAAAATAAATAGACCTGTGGCACAGCCATTTTAGGGGCTCAACTAAATAATAACGCATAGTGGATTTAGATGCACATTTTTTGTACTCATTAATATTT
>NW_023458561.1:43404804-43448038 GCF_013731165.1 Rhagoletis pomonella | reverse complement strand
CTTTCATCTTGTTCTATTGTCTGCAGTTCTGAAGAAAAGGAACCATACTCGTCGAATGAGGAAATCGCCTCCCTGACAAAGTAGAGCAAGGGTCTCTTAAATAAGGCAAAATGAAACTGCTTGAAGCATATTTACTTACCAGAGCGCTTTAAATTCTTGCAGGCGAAAACTTAGTGGACCTCTTAGAAAAATTTCAGTGATAATATTGAGGACCACTTGAAAGCCAACTGGTTATGGAGGGTCTTATCAAAGTATTTATCCATTCCCTCGACGTTATATCCAGAAGCCAAATCGCGAGTGGACTTCATCTATCAACGACACACTAGGTATTCTCGTTAACACCCATACCCAGGAAGGCATTATAACCCGTAGTAAGGTACACAAATATATACAAAGCCCTTAAAGTTACAGCGGAGCTTCAAAAAGCATCTGACGTATTAAGTATGTCCCGATCTAACCATAATCTAAGAGGCATGTCTAAATCAAAGACAGATACCAAAAACGTTGACTATAGCTAGGGTGACCATCCGTCCTTTATTTTAGAAGATTTTTTTAACCCTCTGTCCTTTATAATTTTTTTCAAACAAAAGGACACCTTTTGTTATTTATTTCCCAAAGTGCCCTTTAAATAGGCTCTTGGTTTTTCAGATTTCAACTTTTATGCAGAGAATATGAAAAAATAAAGATGTTGCTAATAAAATATAATGAAAACCTTCAGCAGTTGGTTTTGCATCCCATTTATTATTAGGGAATTTTATTTTTTATTTGTACAATCGATAAATCACGATTCATAGCTAATACTGATAGGGAAATTTTATATCATTGAAAAAATTAACTTGTATTTAGACATTTTCTAATACAAAAAAATGAGTAAAATTCATTGTTTTCAAAAGCACAGAAAAATTGTGCCGAGGATCTTGTTCTGCGCGGAGTTTCCAATTCCACTGAGTAAGAACAATAAACCCCCGCTGGCTTTGTCGTGTAGTCGCATATTGATAAGGATTTGGTAAGGATTTGGCTTCATTTTTCGGTATAATATAATTAACTGGTAAATATTTAATTTACATTACGATACGGGTAAGGTACTTGTCGCATACAAGTTTTGTGTAAGTATTTCCAAATTGTTTTGAAAAGAATGTCCTTTAGTTTACGTTATGATATCCGTAGCCATAGCAAAGGTCGTGCTCATACTAAAGGAAGGCAAAGCATTTCACGTGAAGCCTAACGAATTTCGTGCTATCAGCCTTTCTTTTTTTCATTTCTAAAATCCTGGAAGACAGATGTATGGAAACCGAAATACACCAAATGTTTACTGGTCCCAGAATATCCTTTTTCTTTAAAAAAAAAAACTAACACTGGGTACTTTTGTAGATCTCAAGGAAGCTTTTAACAACGGACGTCCTATCATAATTTATGGCGTCACAGTCTGGTGAACACTATTTACTAAGTTACCGATATTCAAAGGCGGCACGCAAGCTAACCTCGATAGCGCCCCCACGCCTATCAACATCTATCTATCTATCTTGGAAGGGCAATGCAAGACGACTCTGCAAAGCTCGCAGTTATAGGTATGTGGGGGTTTTACTTTGGTATATCGGCTCTTATCTTAACCAGCCTAGCAGCTACAAGGTCACTGGCGATAGAATGCAAGTGAGTCCTTAACAAGTTAGCTACTAAATTTTCCACCCGCATACGCAGTAATGACAAGGCGGAAGGGAGGAGATGTCCCTGTCTGATATCAACTCCTCTCACCAAGCGCCCTTTCCATTATCTTCCTGCAACCCTACTTGTAGGGTGACCAGTAGCTCGTTTCTGTAACTCTTCTCTACCGATTATTTCTCTACTGGTAGAGAATTTACTTCATTCTCTACTACTCATTAGCAGTAGAGAACAGGACGGCGAATTCATATCTCAATTGGCCTTAGTAGAGAATTTTTACAGTAACGAGCTACAGAGGAAGATTTGTCTTTCTCAGCTTCGACAAGAAAATTTATAAATCACGCACTCCCTCTAAAACGTTCTCTACTTCGGCAAGTGACCCGACCTGCATATAACCGGCCACTGTTAATATAAAAGTATGCTGATAAAGTAGGTTTAGGACTTCACGCATAGATCCCCAGCTCCATCACTACCGTGCCCTACCGGGCGATTGAAAATGCTCAGCTTATCCTTAGGCGTAATTACAGCAGCACTACCATGAGAGGTGGGTCTACGTAATTGGAACGACCCTCATAAAACCATCTGACGTTCGCAGGCGACGTACAGTTTTAGGTTTCTTCATTGGTATTATATCATCAGAATAAAAGTGTAAGCATCAAAATATTACTATTAATTCCTACAATTATGGGTCGTTTTGCCTTTTATTTGAAAAACGCTACTTAAAACTGGCATTTAGGTGGTTAACTTGTGCTATAATGAAACTATCTCTGAAGTTGTTGAATCAACTGGGAGAAATTTATTTGAAGAAATCAATGCACAAATATATAACTTAGATTATTACCCACTGTAAATTTAAGTATTTTTGTAGCTTAAGATATATAAAGTTACTATGACAAGTTTTCGTAAAAGTTCAAAAAAAAAATCGAAAATCAATACTTATGCTTCATAATATCTCCACGGGCACCGCAGTTGCCATCGATTTGAATCGTAACTGACGTTCCTATTTACGTATACTATATACATTCATACATACACTCAGAAAAACTCAATAATTTTATACTTGAATCGTGCCCAAACCAAGAATTTCGATCACAAGGTTATGATTACTTCGAAAATTTGTATGCGGAGTAGATATAAGATTTTCATTTCTCATTTTTGGGAGAGGACACCACCTTGTGGAACCCATTGCTTTATTCTTCTTGGTTTCGAGGTTTCATCCCTGAAGATTACTGACGACTGTCGACCAATGATATATGTAATTCGCCGACCATCGGTTGAGTCCCTGTGGAAGTAAGGAGGCATCAATGTTTAGGCCACGAGTTATTTAAGTGTTTATGGCGTTAAGTGCTGTTGTTGTGCTGTCACTTTACGGAAGCCAAACTGACGCTTCGCTGTGGTTAGGTGGCAGTTGGAGTACGAGAGTAGCAGGGTCTCTAGTGTCTTCGCTATCGGGGAAAGGAGCATTATCGAGCGATAAGGGTCTCCTTTGTTGGCGGGTTTCCCCGGTTTTAGCAAAGGTTCGACTCTCCCTGATTTCCACACATCAGGAATGATGAGAGTGGCCATTGACAGGTTGAGCACCTACGTAAGGTATGCTACTTCCGCGGGCCCCAAATATTTCAGCATCAGCATACAGATTCCGTCGGGTCCAATGGCTTTGAAGGCTTTCGCCTTCTCGATTACTCCCCTCACTTCGCCGCTGGTGAAAACAAGTGGTGTACTGTTTTTAGTTTTTAGTTTGTGCAGCATCCTGGTCAATCGACATTTGGTCTTGGCTATCGAGGGATGCAGTATGAATTGCCGGCTAAAGTAGCTCATGCATTTCTTCGGGCACTCTGTCATCGCGATTGGACAAGGAGCTCATGGTTGACCAGAGCTTACTCACACCAGAGGCGAAGTTACAGGACTTCAAGTGCTCTTCCCACTTTTTCCGCTTGTGCTGATTTAGCCGTTGCCGAATCTCTAACTTCAGCCGAGAAATTCGGGCGGACGCCCGCGACGCGATTTACAAGCCTTTACTACGTTTCACCTTTGTATAATTAAATTTTTCAATCAATTTTTTCCCAACTTTCTGATGAGCTAGAGCCTTGAAACTTGAAACTAAGCTCGGAGCCAGACAATATCAAAGAGGAATTAATCCGCTGGCTAGCCCTATTGGAATGGAATTACTTACATAAAAAGGAACAAACTCCACAAAAGAATTTTCCCGATAGGTGGTGCAGGAGTCGAGAAATTTGAAAAACCAGATTTGTTTAATATTTAGAACACATATATATTACTGCAATGCAAATATATAAAACCACAAAAAAATTAGCCGTTAGTTGGTGCGAGGGTCGATTTTTCTTTTATTTCCACTAATAAAAGCTTGTTTTTAAAATTTTTGTGTTTAATATACTTACTTAGAACGTTTATGACTGAATATTAGAGCGGGCTAATTTTCTTTTTTTACTCTGCGCGTATAGTACAGAAGGATTCTACTTGTAATTCCATTTTCCGAAGAAACCATGTATCTAAAATCTATTTGGAGTTTGCCAAATTGCGAAAAAAAAATTTAAAAAAAAATTGAAAGTTTTCACTGTTGCACCCTCTGGTGGAAGTTTTAAGAAAAAGATAAGCGCAGAAATGGATTCCTCATAACAAAAAACCCCTTATAGCGTATTTGTATGCAAAATTTAAGCCCTACTTTACGGCACTATAGCAAAATGCTAAGAAAACTATTTTCACAATTTGGCAAACTCCAAATAGACCGCCCTACTGAATATATGTAGATATGTATTTATGTATGCATTTTAAAGTAAAGGGAAAAAATTAGTCCCAGTCGGCTTTTTGTAAAGCACAATTTTTCTCTGAGTGCACTTTATCACCAACTCAACTGCTCACTCAACCCAGCTGTGCCACAGCATTTATTGACGGCAGCAGTCAAAACTTTTAGCGGAAAACTATGAATTGGCCTACTTATGCATTTAACTTTATTCAAACTTGCCGCAGCTGTACGCTAACCTAAAGCACATACATACAGTTAAACGAGAGTTTGCTCTCACACACACTCACAATATGAAAAAAAAAGGAAATTGATGGCCCTATTCCGGACTATTTGCGGTGCATATATAGAAATGTTAAAAACTGACAGCCTTTTCAAAAGTATAACAAAGTATAGTAAAAGCAGAAGGTTTTCATAAATCAATGCAGAACTGTGTCATTTGAAATTATTGCGAATAACCAACGATTTAAGCTACAATTTAACATGGCATCTTGCCATCATTGCCAAAAATCTGAAAAGCGATAGAAATTTAGATAAAACTTTGTCGAAATTGGAGCGAATATATAGTCAAACGAAAAACATTCACAAGCACATTTACGAATTCAAACCTTAACATGATTTTCTAATTAGAAATTGAAATAGATTAAATAAAATTTGGTTTATAAGAGTTAGGCAAAATATTGAAATTTTAATCAATAACCGTGGGACTTTCAACAGCTAATTTGAGTCTGAAAAAATTAAAAATCAAAAGCCAAGGTAGTGTACCGCAAAGTTCTTCATGATCCAATTTTTGGAAATAAAGGAGCAAACTAGCAAAAAGCAAGCTGTGCATGAGGTGCGTAAGGCCATAATAGCTTAAAAGCAAAAAAAATACGCCGTACGCTCGCTTTTTTACTTTTTACTTTTAAAAAATTTATTAAAGTCGCTCAAAACTTATTACTCGGGAGTTTTTGGTAGAATTTGGGAGCTTTTATGGTACATAGCTTATTACGAATTTGAAATAAGGTTTGAAAATTTTTAAACGATGGGTCCAATTTGAAGGTTTCCTAATTTACAAATTTAGTGGATTGTAATAGATTATAATGATGATCAGGTTTCTCTAAAATTCAACTATTAAAAAAACTTGGATATAATTTTTTTTTGTGTGTGTATTTTATATGTTCAGTTTTTTTAATTTTTAAATGTAATATATCGACTGCTGAGTGGAAGATCGACCTATCTCGGTAGCCTGTTCGAAAATGCCCTATTTCAAAAAGCACATTTTGAAGTGAGATAGGGCATTTTTGAATCGTATTCTGAAATAGAGCGTTCTTTAACCTAATTCTAAGATAGAGTGTTTTTCAATAATATTCTCAAATAGGGCGTTCTTGAAAACTTTTTTGAGACAGGGCGTTTTCGAACTGGCTGCTGAGATAGATCTATCTCCTACTCAGCAGTCGATATGTATGTAATTACATTTTACTTATATTTAAAAAATCTGTGCTTTTCCCTATTATAAATAAAAAATTATTAATTTTTAATATTACAAGTTTGATTGACAAATGTTTACTACTACTGAGAAAAAAAATTGTAGATAGAAACAAAACATAGGATGATGCATACATCGATAGCGAAATCTAAAATTTTAAGGAATTTCTGGTACGTTCAGAATCGTAGCTCTCACAGATGCAAAATGCGAGAATTGGAATTCATATTATTCCTAGAGTGGAGCGGTATTTCTTAACCAACAAAAAACTTTGTTTATAGGCAACGACGCCTACATTAAGAAAATATCAAAATATGCCTGCAGTGAGAAAACTAACTGGTCAATAATATGCTTTGGTAGTTTAACTAGTATAACTCTGGTATCATGTTAATGCAGACTTTGACTAGCAGCACTCCATACTAAAAATATCATTTCCAGCGTAAACTGTTAGAAAGGTAGCTCAGAACCAGTAGTTTTCATTGCGTAGATACAAATAGAATAAAGCTGATATGCGAGACCAAAAACATTTGCGTAAAACCATTTGAGCTCTGTAAAATAGACCAAGTGACAAGCAACTAAATTCGATAAGTAAACAAACATATCGGATTGAGTAAGTTTGTATGCAAATATATTTGTATGAACGCACAAAATGCCAAGTGTAGGTAGACATGCTGAGCACATGCCTTTGTGTGAAATCACACAACTCTGCCTGCAGGCACAGCCCTGCAGCAAATCAAACTGGTTCTAAACTCGTGACGAACTTGCTTGAAAAGGGACGGTACTGGTTCTTCATCTCGCCCAAATCACTGCTTTCAACTGTCTTTTTTGACATGGGATGTCCTACAAAGCTGCAATTGCCCTCTTACAGATTCCATTTTTATTTTACATACCTTATCTTTTTATTTTATTCTTGATTTAATTTTATTGAATTCGAGCCCTAACCGCCGAAATGACTTAAGCGACATATTTTTCAAAATTTCTTTCTGATGCAGAAATGCATCTAGTGGCTCTAAAAATATTTCTGTATCAAAGCGGAAATTTTTTGAAAAAAATGTTGCTTACTTTTTTTGGCGGCTAGGGCTCGAATTTAATATTTTTCTTTTCAATTTTTAAATCTTAAAAATCACAACTGCCTCCACGGCGCTTTGAACTTGCGACCCACGATGTTAGAGTCGAAGGTCTTCGCGCGGTGCTATTTTCGTGTTTTACAAGAAGTGAGAATAAGTGCTTTCACATCTCAGCTTTCACATGCTAAAGGGGAGAAACTTTCACGACAGCACACCGTAAGTTTAAACTGTCTCGCTCTGCAGTCGTTTGGAAGTAGTTCAGAGACAATTCGGAAATATGTTGGGCGAAACTAACGCTTTGCCAGACTGTCCTGTAAATTTTGCTACAGGGAGTGTACTCATAGGCACTAATACACTCACAAGCAATTTATAAAATGTAGTAGTGTCAACCGCAAATAATAAAAGAGAAATTGTGTGGCCAACACTTTTACCACAATACTAGAAAATGGTTACTATACATTCAATAGAAGGCAGCAACAGTGAAAAATGAACTAACCGCAATTGTATGTAGCACTGGCAAGTGTAGATACATATTGCAACATTACAATAACAACAATGCAAGCTACTGAATCCTTTAGTCGAGCATACCATACATACATACATATGTGCCTACGGAAAGTTTATTTGCGGATAAAATGTGTCGAAGAGGAAATATTGCAAATTCATTGAGATTTAAATTGACATACAAAGCAAAGATATGTGAATGCATTAGTTAGGGCCGAAAATGAAGGGATCTAGCAGAAAAATTTTGTTTTAGAACTTCTTCAGAACAGTAATATTTACTATCGTAATTTACTACACTTAATCTGAGAGTATTTCAGTAAAATTTTTCTCGCAAAGGAAAAAATTTCACCAACAAGGTAAGGAAAAACAGAAAAAATCTAAGATACTTTTCATAGGAATTACTTATGATTTTATTTCAAAATTCTTATACCTTTTATTTAAAAAAAAAATAATATTTGTTTGAATTAAGAAGAGATACCTTTAACAGGAAAATAAATTTTTCGTATGGAGGGATCACACGATTTTTATATTTGTACAGATTTTGGTAGCCGCAGATTGGTGGTGTCTAAAAATTTTTATCGAGAATAGGTTTCAGCTCAATAAAAAAAGATTCCAAACAACCCCCCCCCCCCCCCCCTCTGTAACTTTCAAAATTAACACATCTGCGCAAATGTATAAACCGTCTGATCCCTGCTTAGCGAATATCTTATTTTCATTCTCATAATGAATTTTTTTTTTTTTTAATAGAAATTTTTTTTTATTTAATAGAAAGTCTGTTTTCGAAATATTTGCAGGTTTCTTTTAAATTTTATTTAAAACGTCATAAAAATGGCCGATTATGTAGAGCTGCGACCTAGGACCCAATATAAGTATGTGTCTCGAATAATCTCCATAGAAATATTAAAAAATATTTAAAGTTGTGGCTGGCGGGACAGGTATGCCGCTGTCCTCTTTTACATAGAATTACCCATAAGAAGACGGTCACTGATAGACTTGCCGATTAGCTTTTTAAAGAGGACTCCGGAGGAGGAGGGTAAGGTAGAAGCATGATGCTATTTAAGCGCTTGGAAGTAAAGATATATTAAAAGCAGAACATTAGGTCGGGGCGATTTTGCAGCCCATACTGCGCCGCCGAAATTATGATTTCTCGTGTTACAACGAACAAAAACTTATCCAAAAATTTATTTTTATTGAACATGTTTGCCTTATATAGCATGTTCAAAGCACACTAGTCGACAAAAAATTACCACGGCATTTGATCCATTAATTTGATGTAGAATTTAATGCTGAATCTAAATGTGTAAGCAGAATAGAAAAAAGTGTAATTGTTTGTGAGATATAGCCAATCTTCCAAATTCGATCTGAGAAAATGTATTTACATAGATACTTAAACGCAATTATCTGTGTAAATATAGTTTACTTTCATCCATATTACTAAAGTCAGCAGAATTTCCAATAATCTGTGTCATGTTCCCGACTTAGTAGCTATCAGCGATTGGGCAAAGTAGTCGTTTACGTATACAATAAAACATCGAATAATAAATGTAACATAATACATTGACCTTATTATATATTTTGGCTTACGAAGAAATAATTTTTGTTGTTGTTATGCATTCTCTGGCCAAATGGGGCAGATTTCAACTGAGGTGAAATAATTTGCAAGTCTGGTACTGAAAATGTTCACCAAACAAACCTTTATTTTTAATGTGGCAGAACATAGTGAAGCGAAAAGCGAAGATAGCGGCAAAGAGCATAGCGACGAAAACGAAAAAAAAATTGTTTTCTTTGCTTTCTGAGCTGATGGTTGCTTCACTATGTTTTGATGTTTCTTGTCTCTTTCTTCGCTATTATCCGAAAATTTCTTGTCGCTCTCTTTGTCGCGTCACTATGTCCTTTGCCTAAGTTGTTTGTATGGCGTGTAGCACTAAACAAGTTTTTCGATACCGTTTAATTTGTAGCAAATTTTGAATTCAAAAAGAGCAGTGTTTCTACTTATTAAAGGTATAGTAAACTTTGGCATTAGTCCAGTTAATATGTTACGTTACGATAAATAATACGGCGCGCCGTCTTGATCGTGAACTTATGGTGATTAAAATAACGAAATCTCTGATGACTTGCTTCTCATTCATTATATCAAATTGAAGGGAATATCCTTATGTGGCAAAAGAACCTATCTTAATAATTGCAGTGGGAAGTACACGATGCGACTAATCGCCTTCATCAAAGGCGGGGATACATGGCGTATGAGTAACAAACATATTTAATACGAAAAACTAATCATTTAACTTAACAATCGACTACAGGAAAGTGATGTATTGCTATAGGTCCAACTTAAGATATATGCTCAAGTTTTTTTAATTGGAAAAGTGGGCGGGGCCTCACCCATACATACTGAAGTTTTGATCCGCATTTGTCCGAAAGTATTTTCGATAGAGTATTTAGACTTCGGTACGGATGTATGTATGTGAAATCAGTCCCATACTCATCTGGGCAACAAGATGTTATTTGGAAAAGTAGGCGCGGTACCCTCATACACCTTGAATTTTGTACACACGTTGGTGCGTCATTCGTAGATTAGATTAAAAAAATTAAAAAGTAGTGATTTTGGATTATTAAAACTTAAATAAGTTTTCCTGTGTTTCCAAGTAACTTGTTTACCGTTCGAAGCCCATTAGAGTAGTATATTTTATATTAGATAATCTTCAAAACGACATCAAAACAGAAAGTATGCCTCTAACAGAACCAGAGTTATGAGTATCGAAATTTAGTATCTGAAAGGAAGCAACAATCAATTTTTTCGCTGGCGCACTTATTTATCGATCACAACAAAAAATCGATGAAACTTTTTTTTGACCAGACCAGGCGTTATATATATTTGTTTTTGGGGTCGCTAAGTCAGGATTTTTTTCTAACCTCGAAGCACATAGCGGACTTTGCGTGACAGAGAAAAATTTTTCAAATATTGATGGATTTACTTGAACCTTGGTATTCAGGGGTTTTGGGCCCACTCATTACAAAAATGGAGTCAGATTTTCAAACATCAAAATGACGGGCCCAATATGGCGGTCAAATTTTTAGAAAAAAATAATAATTTGTTACCTTTGGCAGCCATATTGGAACCGAATTTTGGAATTTTGAAAATCTTACTTCATATTCGTAAACAGCGACTACAAGATCCCTTTAATGCCAAGATAAAAGTACATCCGTCAATATTCTTAAAAGAATGTGTCACATAAAGATCGCCGTAGTTTTTATGGTTTGGAAAAAGTTATGACATGATGGATCAAAACAGTTTTCACATTCGTGTTCAGCGACCCAAAAACATATAGAACACCTAGTGTAGTCAAAAGAAACTTTCTTTCATTTTTTTGTATAATTTTTTAGTTAAACATGTTTCGGGGTTCAAAGAATAAGGTCAAATCGGTTAAATGAGTGTGCCAAAATTTTGTTTTTAATTTTTCAAAAAAAGTTCTAGGGAAATGCCAATATACTTGATTTCTGAAGTACTACGATTTAAAATATTCTTAAATTGACTTTGAAATTTAATAAATGTGGTTGTTATTGCTTTCTCCAAAAATTTGCTTTGATTTTCGCTTGCTCTTAACATTCGTTTTGGAGGGCTTTTTGGTGCAAGGATAAATAATTACTACAACATACAAAAATTAACGAAAATCGCCAAAATCGTGGACTTTTGTATGCAAATGGAATAAAATTTAAAACGTTAACGAAGCCCAGCTACTCTCTTAATTCAATTTTTGGCTTACCCTAATATTGTACTTCAAATAGCAGGCTGTGATATATTTATTTTTCTCAGTATGCGCCTATGTACATATATATGTTTGTATAACCCTCTAGCATACCCCGCAACTATGAAATCAAACACCGGAAATAAACACAGCTTCCGGCAGTTAGTGAACAAAATAGAGAGGCCGCTCAATAAAGCGAGAGTTACATATGCAATTGCGGCTAGACTAGGATAATTCATGAAACCGGAAAAATTGTATGAATTTTAATTTTGACTTTTATGACCTGACTCAACACAAAAGTACACATGCATGTGTGTGTATATGTAGTATATTTATGTAACTACATAGGTTCAATAATTCGCACAAGCTCCAATATTGATGCCACGTACCCGCAAATATGTATGTACATATGTACATATATGCATTGTAAAACAAAACAGAGAGGAAGTATCAGTTATGTATTTGACTAGCCTTGCAGCCAAAAGTGCCACCACCACAATCGCACAACAACACGTACCGGTTAAGTTTATAAGCGCCAACGGAAGTTTATTATTATGCATGCTCACATTTATCGATGAATTTTTGTTATGTGTAGTTATTGTTGTCGTTGTATTGGCGAAAAATATGGCACTTGTATATGAACTCTCGTTATTTAGTTACATATGTATGTATGTAGGTATGTTCCCTCATGTGTGCTTGCTTTCACGTGCATGCTTACATACACGTATGTATGTATGTAGACGACAAAAGGCGTCGCAAACTCGCCGGGCATAATGGCGCACATTTTGAATAATTTATATGGAAAATAGTCTGTGGTCAACGGCAGTCACCACGGGGCTAGCAGCAGAAAGGCGATCAACTATTTAAATGAGGCATATGCCCAAGTGCATAAATATCATGAATGTGTGTGCATATATACATGCGCACATACATACATGTGTGTGTATGTTTGTTCATATGTAAGAATATGCTAGTAAAAATACACCTATGGGCACGTAAGCATAACAAAAGCAAAATGTCGGAACTTTTCTCTTTTCGTTTTCAAGGATTAAAGTTTGTTACTCGTAATTAAATTTGCTCAAGCAACCGTTTCACTTCGAAAGTGTAGGTTAAAGGCGAAACAATTCTTAAAAGGGGTATGATAATAGTATCTGTAGTAGTCATTAGAAAAATGTGTTAAATTGTGAATATTTCTGTTGCTCGTACTAAATGCTTTTATTTTTTTTTTATTTAAAATATAATTAAGCTTTTAGTAAACATATAACTTCACTTCATTAATACATTAGACATGGAAAGTTAGTTTCGGCTGTCATTGCTATATTATGTTTTTTTTTTACTTCTAAGCAATTGCCTGATACTGAGGTGTCTGCTGATCATATTTAGAAGCTATTTGATCATGTTGTGTGTTAAGATATGAAGGTAACACTTCTCGATGCTTTTGAATGCCTACATTGAAGGCGCGTTTGATAAAGAATACCCGATGCCAATGTATAGGGATGATGTTGCGTTACTGTACTAGACTAAGGCGAGGGAAGAATAGCAATAAGGCGGCTTAAAAACAACAAGGTTCTACCAGAACCAACGGTATACCGGCTGAGCTGATCAAAGCTGGCGGCGAGGCTTGAAATTTAGGCTACTTTGTCCAATCCATAAGAAGGGGGTTCCCTATTTGCGATACTGTGTACAAGAATGCAGCCCTTCATGAACCAACTGATTGGATGTGATCAATTTGCCTTAAGACTTGGTTACATTTAGAGTGATGTTGAGCACAGCTTTCAGACCGGTTCAAATTGGGAGGATGTTCAAAAATGAGGTGTCAAATTATAGTGCTTGACTTGCAAATGTGCAACAAGGCTTAACTTTTTTTTTAAGTTTCCACTTGTAAGAAAATTTAATTCAAAGTATTTAATAAGTTAAATCAATTATTACAATAAGACAGTTGCTACCAGTTTAAGAGATCAAGTTCTGTTTTTACTAAAGCATTTATGTACGTAATTGAGACATGTCTCAAAAAGTGGGTGCCAGATGAAGCAGATTTAAGAAGGTTTTAGTTTAAAAATATTTTGAAGAGTGTTGCCACCTGTTTGTAAATTGGAATTTAATTTAATTATATACAAGTTAGTACATGAAATATTAAAATATGGGTATCAAATGAAAAAGTGTTAATAGATCTTTAGTTTAAAAATTATGAATTTTTTTTTTGGGGTGTTTAAGAGAGTTTCCACCTGCTTCAAAATTAAATTCTTATTATTTTGTAATTCAACAATTTTTATTGAGCTCTAGGCCATTTTTTAATGAAAATTTATTGTGAAAAAGCAAGAATAATTTGAAAAAATTGTAGAAGTGATAGCTATTTCGGAAATCACCACATTTCCTCTTCAGACTTCTTTCAGTAGGCTTTGAACCGACGACAATAAATTTTCATTAAAAAACGGCCTCGAGCTCAATAAAAATTGTTGAATATAATTGTTATAAGGCCAAAAAAATAACAAAAACAAATAACTTAAGGACGAGCACACCTAAAAGTTAAACATTCTAAAAATAGAATTATTAGTAGTAGTCTTTAGTTCCTGTTCTTTTGCCAAAAATTCAAGCTACCAGCAATGAAAATGAAAATGTGCCATAATTGTTTTTACATACGCGTACATGGCGCATGAGTAACCTTTTCGATGTTAAAGTTAGAATTTCTTTTCATTCTCAATGCAAGCCTAAAACGAAAATATCTTGCGAAAATTACCTGTGTAGAAAAAAGGTACGCAGATCCGTAATCTATGCCCCAAAATTAAGTTTACGTGTCTCAGCGTTTTTGTGTTATTTTAACATCTCTATAGTGTTAATATTCGCTCACCTGCGCTACTAAATACGTAAGTACTAGTAATCAAGACTTTGCCTAGAAAGCTTCAACCAGTTGCTTAACAATTACAATCAACTAGCAATGGAAGTCACATTCAATATAGAATTTTAAAATCAATACAAAAAACTGTTCACTTAGGAAAAATTTTATAAAAATGGAGTAAAGGATTAGCAAATAAATTACTCCCACACTGTTCTCTTTTTGTTTTTAATGCACGTAATTTTCAAAGAATAACCGATTTAACAACGTCCTCCGGCTCATTACATCCACCAGGTCAACGTCAATTTCACTCTATGGCATAACATGAAAATGAACTGTCCATTCTTCTCATTCATTCTTCTTCTTCCCTGCACCGCTGTCAATCTCGTTATCACGGCATTATGCCTTTTACCTCGATAAACTAGGTAAGTGAGTGACAAGTATTGAAGTGCCCTCTCAGTCACTAGTCAGCAGCTGGCAGCAGTGATGGCACAGGAAATGTGGCATTATGCGACAAACGAGGAAATGATAAAAATACAAACAGCGGTGGGAGGGCATAGTAGCAAATGAAGCTGGATAATGAAAATGGCTATTGGAGGTTGTTAGCCAGTTTTGCAGGTATATCTATGCATAAGTATTGAAATATTTCAAGACTCACTTAAGGTGTTCTTACACGATATGTATTTGCATGTGTAAATGCCTCTATTTACATATCGATATGCCAACATATCGTGTAAAGGAAAATTAGATTTCTGTCTGTACAAATCAGATGGATGTACATACGAAATAGAAATGTTTCTATTTTCATCTGTCACACAGATAGAATCATCTGAGTTTAGTTTAATTCGTTTTCAAAGAACGCATTTTTAAATAGTTAAATAAAGACTGTGAATTTGGCAGACATACGCAATCATATATGTATTGAAAATGTCACATTTACAGATGCAAATACATATCGTGAAAGAGCACCTTTACACTGCGGATAAAACTGAAAATTAAATGACAACAATTAAAATAATAAAAATATTCACATATGATACACATATATTTACATAAATACTTAGCTAAATACATATGTACAATTAAATTCATACATATGTAGTTATTATTAGGCATTACTCATACGCCGAGTTATACTCTATGTACTAAGGAAAGTTCGGAACCTGTCTTAAAAGAAAAGCAGAGAGTTTAGGAGGAAATTGAAGATTTTGAATGTGCAGTAATTACAATTTGAGAATATGCTATGCAATTATGCTTTGTTTTGCGATTAACTTTGATAGATGATAAAGTTGTGAATGCCATTACGGACACAAAGTCAATGCAATCATGTCCCATTTGCAAGGCAGAAACTACCCAATTTCATAATCTGTCAAATAAGGGAAAGGGCATCTTTTTATCGAACCCAGAGTCGCTTCAGTAAGGGATTAGTCCACTCCATGTTTGGCTAAGATCTAAAAGACTCACAACAAAATATTGGCACAATACGTTCTTCGAAAAACATACATTCAAAACGTTTTGAAAGAAAAAATGGGGCTAAAAGTTGATATACCTAAACCAGCAACGAACCAACGAACAATGGGAGCACTACGCGGCGTGCATTTTCATATCCAGACCTCTTGCGATACGAGTGCTTGGGACTTGGTAAGCCACTAATACGTAATATGAACACTATACTAATTATATAGTTTTGTGATTCACCCATGGACTCGAAGAGCTTTGTGTGATCTCTGCACATCCACCGCAGAAATTTATATAAAATCTTACAACTGGTTTTACATGTCATCCATTTTACATAAAACTGTAATTCAGGGGTCTGAAATAATCCTATAAATAATGTGATGGCGGTAGGAATGTTAACCGAAGAAGTTTCAGAAACAAGGAAATTTTAAAAATTCTAAAAAATAAACCGTAATTCTTAGACATTTGAAATTTGTACTTTATTCTACTATAATTCAATGGGCTACAAATCTGCATACTCAGAATTTAATTAAAAGCTCGAAATTTTTACTAAAATTTTTTTTTTAATTTTTTAATTGTATAAATTTTTAAGGCAGTGCCACTCGATTGGTACAATTTACAAATTTGTGCATTTTTATATTAGGCTATTGGTACAAAATAAAAAAATTGGAATTTTTTTTTTAGTCAAAAGATTGGTACAAAAAATTGGGATAAAGAAAAATATTTGGGTATTCACAAAATTGGCATATGATTTGCACCAAATTTCGGCAAATACCCGATCGTGTGATACTGGCCTCAACTTTTCTGATGTTTTATTTTTTATCAGTATTTTTCTTTTAATCAATCTATGTTGAAATAAAAGTGAAAATAAAAAAAACAATTGTCAGACATACAACGCATTTTTATACCTTGGCTAACAAGCTGTACCATAAAAATAGTTTCTAATTAATTTTTTCGCGTTTAAATTGTCCGCCACACTTTTTTCCACATTGTACTACTGAAATATGAAATTAAATTTTTTGCATCATTTTGACTCTGCATTGAATGTACTTTCGTTAAATAAAACAAGTTATTTAACGTTAAAATTCCAAGGAAATTGGAACTGCTAGAAACTATATAACTACAATTTTTCAGAATCAACCTGATTGATCTTCAGGGGCATAGGGAACACAACTAATTTACTACCGACAAGCTCCAAAAGTTTTTGGATGACAGGTTCATTTATAAATATTAACCCATTGTCTAATATACTTATGCTAGTTTATTTTTCCTTTTTTTTTTGTTCACACTACCAGAATATATTACTTTCGGTTGATAAAATTTTATAGAATCTTTTTTCTTCACGTTTCAGCAGCACATCGTCACTGTTTAATCAACTGATTTCAGCCATTGGAAATCTAAGTATTGAGCTTTCTGCTTCTATTGGCGCAAGTGAACCTTTTTCTGACTGATTTTCAATGATTTTGCAATCTCCATTGTCGTGTTACGTGTGTGTGACTTCATCGAAAGCTTTATTTCTTTATCGTCAATCTCGGAGAGGCTTCACGATCGCGGAAAATTTTGATATCAAAATTACCAGCGTGGAATTTTTTAACCAGTTTTGGTGCTAACGTTCTTTAAGAGCATCATCACGATAAACTTTACGAAACTTTTCACAAGCTTGAAGCGCTAACTGACCTTTACGGAAGTAGGACAGTTAAAAAACGGCGGAAGCATCCAGTTCGCACTTTTATCTTAAACTAGTGAAAAAATCTACAAAACACAAACGAATAGGCACGCAGCCAAATGGCAAAACTTTACTAATAGTACTCTCACCAGCTAAGATACAAAGATACATTTTACTCCACCAATAAAGACTGCATGCAATCATTCCTTTAATTTCAGTAATACATTTTAAAATTAAAATATGAAGATGAAGCTTTTAATTAATATCAAAATATAACACTTGGAACTCTTGTCATAAATAAAAAAAATAGAAGGAATTTTGGTATTGGCAGTTTTTTGTACTCACCAAGCGACGAAAACTTGTATCAGCCAAACCCCTATCAAAGAAAGCTTTAAAACTGGCTTAGTTAATTGCAAACATTTTTCGCGATCCAGTGTAATGTACATACAAAAACCTACGTTCATATATATGTACTTATAGCCCTACATTGATAATTTTGAATAACACAAGTACACATGAATGCACGTAAACGACGCACCGAGGTATGCAGTGCAAGTAGATGATGAGTGAGATGAATGAAAATGTGGCAGCAGTAATAACAATGAGACCAAAAAATCATCGCAACCAAAGCTGCATTAATATGGCGAGAATGAGTTTTGAATGCAATAAGCAGAGTGCGTATGTTTGATTGCATAACTTTGCATGTTTGCATCGTTTACCTCAGCACAAAACTGTATGTAATTGAAATTCCACAGATTTGCAAATATGAATGCACACAGTCTGTTATTTTACGGAGGAATATTAGAAGAGCTTACATGCACAGGTAAATGGGAATCTTACTCAAAGAAATTTTAATTTTTGTATTACCACAACCCAGCGAAATTCAAACAGCTTTTGCCACAGAATCAAAATCTTACTTACAATTCCCGCTCCACCTCATTTTTTTACGCAGTACGCGTACAGTAGTGCAAAAAGTATTACAAAAAATGTGTTTTAAGCTCTTAAACCTTAGACATCCCGAAAAAAAAAAAATATGCGTAATTGGGTAAAGTGAAGATGATTTTTATTTTGCGGAAAAATCCTATAGTAATCACTAACTTTGGCTTAACACTTTGCAGCAAGCTATATACATGGCTAGTTGTGAATTTGAAGTTTTCTTAATATTGCAAGCACGCGCAGAAAATTTAAGATTTGAAAGGAGCATATCCATAGAGAAAGTAAGCGTTTGGCGTTTAATAACGCGACTATCCCTGGCGAAACTCAATTATATTCCGAGCATTTTGTGACTTCTCTTTTGATTGGATTCCTTCGAAACGTTGGAGTCTCTCTTGGAGTCGACTACAACTTAGTTGAATTCTTTCAACTCATCTCTGAATCGCTGACGTAAACGAAGTTCTGGAAGAGCTGGACTGGAGGGCACATCGGGCTATGACGTACGCTTATGAAGGAGTATTTAGTATCAGCGGAGAGATTCTGGACAAATCTGAAATCTAATTAAAAAACTGGTCATCCGGCTGCAGACTTGCTGTTAATCGTAAAAAGACGGGGCTCGTTCTGTGAAAAAAAGATACCAAGTGTCTAACGCGCAGCTTCCCTCAATCGGTGGCGTACCGTTTCATCTCTTCAATAACTTTTTTAACTATGAGGTATAATTCAACGAAAATGTACATTATGTAGTCAGCAGGACGCTCGGACTTCTTCTCATATTCCTTGCTGTTTAATGCTATTTCTTTTTGAAGTGCTTAAGACCTCAAATCAGATATTAAAACTGGCTTAAAGTTTCATCAGTAACCCCCGATTAGCAATACGCCAGAGTGTGAAATTCCTACACAAATGTAGAGTTGTTACTTTTCAAACATTTTCTTGTATACCGAAATTGTAATCATTATGCCTCACATCTTCTTCTTCTTCTTTGCCAAATATGCAGACATGCAGAATTTATGAATTCTTAATTATAAAGTATGTATGCCCACAGATTATGATATTTGGCTATGATTATGAATATAAATTAAAGTGCATATGTACGTAAAAATTTGCTGTTGAAACCGAACAAAAGTGCCTTAAATGCGAATGTAAAACTCGCAAGTACAGTTGCTGCTTCTTCCGAATAACAAACAAAAAAAATCCACACTATTCAAAAGTAACCATTTATATGCTGCAAATTTCAATTTGAATTTCGATTTTCCAAATCTACATGCACTTCGTACCTTTTACGTGATAGCAATAACTTTGCTTTGTGCTCTCTCATTTTCTCTAATTCGCATAAATTCCGCATGATGATGTGACAGCAATGCGCTATTGTACAAGCACAGATACATATATATAAATGTGCTGCATATGTGCAAATGCAAATATGTACAAGCGCTCATAAATGTTTACTCATTATGTACTACACACATATGTACATATGTATGATTTGCTTTGCATTGTCTATTTCGCCTAACGAATACATTACTCATACGCCATGTTGCCGCTACAACTATAGTACCATGCGGGAGATTGTACTGTCTCAAGATTTAAGCAGTTCTAGAGTATTTTAGAACCATGCCAGTCTATGCTTGGTACTCGATGGTGTTTGGTCTGGTTAAGCATTGCCTTAGCTGGTATCAACAATGGTTGAAGTGACTAAGGGAATGCGCTTATCAAAAGTATTCCAATTTTTATACATGCACATATGTATTTATTGCATATGTATTTATATGGTAAATAGGTATGCCTTTGTGTACAAAGCATTTCACTATTTCCTCCTTTCGCACAGTCTGGCATTGCAATTTCAGTTTTATATGCGCATACGAATAATGTATTGTGCATCAAAGTTATGCGCTGCCAAGCTGGCATTTGGATGGACGTACAAGAGAATAAACAACGGAGGTACATTTATAGCTACATAAATTTATAATCTTAGAGTGGCATATAGTGTGGTTTTTGAGGGCAATGCGTTTTCGATATATGTATGGAATTGTGTGTATAGCAGAAACTAATAAGAAAACGTCACCTAGAAATTTTTGCCTCATGCAGACATTCTATTTGATCTTACTTATGTATATACAAACGTTTAGACATGCAAATGGGTAATTTAATGATATTTAAAGACTAAGCATACATTTTTGGTAAATTAAAAACGGGGCATGAGTTTTTGGTTGTTTTAAAAGAATACATAAATTTTTGTTTGTTTAAAAGCGCGACATTTTTTTTCAGTTAAACGCTGCAAACCATTTTCGGTATTTAATAACTGTACATAAGTATTTAAACATAAAAAACTGGACGTTTACAAACGAAGCATAAATTTTGGCTAAATAATTTATAAATTATTTTTGGCTCTTGTGAGAATTTTTTTTTTATTTTTTAAAGCGCGAAATATTTTTTTTTTCGATTAAACACTGAACAAATTTTTTGCCAGTTTAAAAATTAGACATATATTACAGCCATAAACCTTTGCACAAAAATTGTTTTTCTAAATTCAGAATAAATTTTAGATATAAATGTTTAGACATAAAAAAATTTATATAAATTTGTTGGACATTTAAAAACTGAGCAATTATTTTTACTAATTTTAAAGCCCAGCATAAGTTTAGATGATTTGAGAGACTTATATAATTATGAGTACTTTAAAAGCTGAACATAAATTTATGGTCATAAAAAACTGGACATAAATTAAATCCGGTCTTAGATTTTGGTCCATATCAAAATTAGAAATAAACTTTCAGTCATTTAAATGTTGGCGGTAAATTTTTGGTAATTTAAAAAGTGTACAGAAATTCTCGGATTTAAAAATTTAAATCTATTTTTGAGATAGGACTCGATAAAGATAGTATAGTTTATCAGGAGGGTACTCTTTATTTTGTAAAGTAAGCCATCATGCCATACTCGATCGTAAGCTTGAGATATGTCGAGGAATGCAGCTGTACAATACTTCTTATGTTCGTAGGCAGTGTGGATGCAGTTTACAAGTCTGTTAACTTCTTCGATTGTGCTGTGTTTTTTTCCTGAAACCCGATTGGTGATTAGGGATAATCTTTCTCTGTTCTTTTACTGACAACATTCTTTTGAGAAAAAGAATCTCCAGAATTTTAGAGGCGATGGGTAGCAAACTGATTGGGCGATTTGACTCAACTTTGCTTGCACTTTTTTCTGGTTTAGAAATCATTTTTACCTGGGAAACTTTCCATTGCGGTGGAACTAAACCAGATGAGAGAAATGCATTATAAATATAAGTCAGGAAAGTGATTCCTTCCTCCGGTAGCTGTTTTAATATTTCTCCAGTGATTTGATCGTAACCGGGAGCCTTCTTAGCTTTGAGTTTTTTGAACGCTTGCTAAACCTGTGCTTCTGAGAATTTTTTAATGGGTGGCTCCATTTCGTAGGGTTGTTCGGGGGTCTGTCTTACTTTTGTGCAGTATTGGGAGAGGGTTCAATTTTATGCAGAGCAAACACATTTTTTCAGGTGACGTGCAAAAGTGCTTGCTTTTTGTTGACTTCTTAAATTGTGTCATAACTTAGCTGGTTATGCTAAGGAACAGTGGATTAATATATGTAAAGCAAACGAAATCTTTCGCAGTTTTTTTCCAAACTTATATATTTAACTAAATAATTGAATTTTAATGTTGCGACATGTACAAATTTTGCTCGTAATCCGAGTCAAATCAAAAAATACGAGAAAACTTTGTTGAGCTCCTTTAGCACACTCTTGAAGATTTCTTTCAGCCGGCAAATACGTTTTTAGGTTGCTGCAGTTTATTGCAGTCATTATGTGCGTGACGGGCAGAAGTTTGTTTCATTCGTTTGCAACAAGTTTATTCCCCGCTTTTTTACGATCTTCAAGGTTTTTACCGTGGCTCGTTTTCTTTTGTGCCTCAGTGTAAACATATGTGGCCTAGTGTTTTCTATTTAGTTTTTTTTTTTTCAAGAAAAGAAGTGAACAATTTCATCTGCGCTTTTGGTTGTGATGGAGAGGAGGAAGTTGACAAAAGGAGCAGTAGAAGAGAAGTAGAAGAAATACAGTTGTGAAGTTGGTGTAAGATTTTTTACATCAAAAGAGATAAATTATAATTATAAAAATATTATTACAATGAACATAATAATTAATTCATTAATTAACATAAAACTAACAAAAATAGCATACAATACTTGGGCATTTCTAAGCCGTAGAGCGACTTTACGATAATACGGTAACACAGGATCCACTACCATAGTCTAGAATCCCTAAGCCGAAGTTTAGTTTTCGAAGAGCTTTTTCGAGTCATCCCACTCAGTCAAAAAATGTGGACAGAACTATTTGGTTTCAAAGAAAAAGCGTGAGGTATAATAATCGAGTGCGCAAAACACTGCACCAATGGACGCCAAGTTAAGTCGACGTCAAGTTTAAACCCATTTGTGTTTTAGCGGGCCTAAGCTTTTCCTTTAAGATTATGAGAAAAATATTTCAAAGAAGGCAATTGTCAATTGTGGCAAATATCTTGAAAGTTCTTTATTGTCTCCCGAAAGACTGATTCAAAGATCAGCTTGCGAGGAGGTCTTAGCGTTATGCTGTTCGACTTTTAGCATTAAGGTTTTTAAAAATTAAATTACCAAAATATATGTAAATATATATTTCTTTTCCAAACAATAAAAGCCAATAGATAAAATTAAGTTAAATTAAAAAATTTAAATAAAGCAAAATTAGTTTTAAAAAAGACAACAAAAACTAAATTCAAAAATAAATATGATAAATTTTTAAAAAGTAAAATGTAAAAATTTAAAGAAAATGAAATTACATAAAAAAAAATAAATGAGATAAGTTTCTAAAAATTATATGCAACTAAAAAAAAAAAAATTTTTCTTTTTAACAATTAAAATTTTAAAAGTAATAGAAATAAATTTTATCTAAAAAAGAAAAGACCAAAATTAAATTAACACATCTAACATCAAAAAATAAACTGAAAATTAAGTTTAAAAAGAAAAAATAATAGTAATTAAAATATAATAATCCGCTGTCCAAGGAACTCGAACTTGGATATTCCGAATGCAATATGGTCTAAATACCTGTTATTCTGCCAAAACTAATTAGGGATAAGTACATAATTAAAAAAAAAATTATTTAGTGGCAGATGATTTCCCACACTTGCAAAAAATAAAAAATATTTCAGTCCTTGGCGACTGAAAAAGTCTGAATGCAGTTTATTTTAAATATTCGTACGATAATAATACTTTCCAAAACTATTTCCATTCATACCCACAATGTATCAAATAATTCATTTACCCATAGTGTTTGTGTGTATATTTACAATTGATGAACTTCCGTTGCGTCAATACGCAGTCGTTAGATCGTAAATTGGTGCTGATTTCCTAGAAGTTTTCTCGCGCAGTACATGCCGTATACGTAATGTCGTGTATGAATGTATGCATAAATATGGTGCACACGCACGCACACAAATTCAATTCCATTTAAATCTTTCTACGAAATAGTAATTTTGCAGCAATTTCATTTTCACGCATTCTGAATTTAGCGAATTTCATCGAAAAATGTACGTACGTGTGTGTGTGCCTCTCTTTGCTGCTGCTGCATTCAATTTATTCAACCAAATCGCGATTTGTCGCCAGAGCAGCGGCAATAAAGTAACACGCGCACAAACACAACGACACAGCTATATACATACATATGTATAGTATACTTGAGAGCATTTGATTTTCTAGCACCACGCTCTATTTGCTGAACCTGGCAGCCAATTCGACCCCACAGCTTTATTGAATGGGCTGTGACAAAAAAAAACAAAAATCAACAGAAATAGAGAAATTCGTGAATTTTGGAGCGAAGCAATATGCGCAAATTACTTCGAATAGTAGCAGCAAATGCAAAAGTATATATGTATATATATTCATATGTACATACAATATACATGTACATAAATACATACATAGCTAGTTACATTTATAAAAACACCTAGCAGCATTCGTTCGGGCGTACTACAACGTGTTCAATTTCCAACGTTTTGGAGTGGACGTGCCATCATCACCATCCTCCATTGACGCCTCTAAATAATGCCAGTAACTACGAAATCATTTCTGGCCACTTCTTTTACACGCATTCCGTACATTTTTTGTGCAACTTTTGCAGTTTGTACTATTTTAACAACTTTTTTATCTTGATTTTCTTCAAAACATTCGCACTTTCTTTCGTACATTTGTGAAAATTGATTTCGCCTCAAACTCGATGTGCTTATTGAGTTTGATTTTATTTTTTTTTTTTTTTTAATTTTTTATCAGCTGAGTAAAATGAAATGCTGAAATTTCTGCGCCACTCCCATCGTAAGCTATTCACGGCGCTTCATCAAAATATGATTGATGGCTTTGTGAAATGTGAAAAGAAAGCAGAAGAAAATCGAATGACCTCTTGAAGTTTCTGGTATGAAATAAAAATCTTTGCCGCTAAGTTTTTCGACCCTCTGCTTTTATACTGCTGCCAAATTACGCTTCACTTTGTTTGCTCGAATATATGAAGACTTTATAATGTAAATAGTAAAATTAGAATTTTAAAATATTGCAATTAAATTACTCATAACTAAGTGTATCGTGGTAACTGGGATAATAAAAAGTATAAACTTTTTATAAAAAGCAAAACCCTTGCATAGCGCAAATTAGAGGAGAACCACGACCTGTCTTTAACAAAAATTACAAGTTATTAATAATGCGGTCCTAACATTATGCTGTTCGCCTTTTAGCAATAAGTTTTTTAAAAATTAAATTAAATTTAAAAAAAATATATACTTTTCTTTATAAAAAAATTATAAAAATCAATAAATAATGCAAGATTAAACTAGACAAAGAAACAAATTTTACCAACAAAAAAGGAAATACAACTGAAATTTTAAATAATATTAAAAATATCTTAATTGAAAAAAAACAAGCAATTAAAAAAATTAATAAGATCCTAAACATTAAATAAAGTATGAAAATATATTTTTATTTTTAAACAATAAAATCGAAATACTAAGAGAAAATGAAATTAACAAAAGAATAATAAATTAAATAAAGTAAAATAAATAAAAGAAATTTCTAAAAAGTATATGAAATTAAAAAAATATATATATTTCTTTCTTACACAAAATCTAGAAATCTAAAAGAAAATTTAACTAAAAAAAAACAAAATTATTTAGTAAATACATTCCTAAAAATTAAATCAACTAAAACACTATTCTTTTAAAAACAATAACAACCAAACCATTAAATGAAATAAAAAAGAAATTACATTAAAAATAAAATTTTTTTTAATAAAAAATCGGAAAATTTTAATTAGAAAAATAAACTACACTTTCTTGAAAGCAAAAACAATAAACGTTAAATAAGCGAAAGAGAAATAGCCAAAGAACGTCTCTTACCTATTTATATCTTCGCCACTGTATGCAGTATTATTGTGAATAATTGGCCACATGGCTAGTACTTAAAAACATATTCAGGGCAATGAATGTTACATTTGTTGTTAGGCCTATACTCCTCTTTTTAATTCATTTGAAGAATAAATCCGTAGCGGCACTTGAAATATCTACTTGCCTACCACAATCGCTTATATTTGCACTTTACTGCCGAAGAAATATCGTATAAATGAATATTGCTCAAGTTATTATTTGCGCAGTCATTACATTTGGGAAAATTCATATGCATGATAATTGTTCTATGTACATTAGGGCGGATCAATTAATATGGAGATATTTTTTCGACTATGCACTTATAGCACAGTAGGATTCTATGCGTTATTACAAGCAATTTGGAGCTTGCCAAATCGTGAAAATAGGTTTCTTAACATTTTGCTCTATTGTCATAAAGAAGTGCTTAAATTTTGCACTTATCTTGTTCTTAAAACTTTTACGAGAGGGCGCAGCAAATTTTCTTCGAACCTATTTTTGCAATTTGGCAAACTTCACATTGATTTTAGACACATGTTTTCTTCGACAAATTTGCATAGAATTTCACGTAGAGTCCTCTAATGCTATGCGCACATAGTCAAAAAAACTGGCCCGCCCTAATGTGCATATACATATGTATGTATTAAAAAACTCCACTTATATTAAATCAAATAATATTGCTATTATTTTCGCATTAACACCCCACACACTAAGTTGCAAACCAAATATTTTAAGGGGTACATGTACATTAGGGTATGCCTTATTTTTCATATTTGACTCACAAAACAAGACTCCACTCATTTAGTCATAAAATTCTGCGCTGCGGAAATTTTTCCAAATTAGATAATGGAAAGATGTGCCTCAAGAACCCTAAACTGATGCAAATAAAGCTCTATAAATTTACAAACCTGATGAGATATGAAAATGGTGAAGACATGTTCAAAACCAGCGTGCAAAAGTCCATTGAAACCAATAAGCGCTTTTTACTGATCTTTTTGCTATTTAAATGTAAAATTATGTGAATAAGTTGATGTAAATTTAGGGCTCTTGAGGCACGTTTTCCGCTTGCCGATTTTGAAAAGTTTTCTCAGAACACTTTTTTATGACCAAACGAGCGTATCTAAGGGCGGTTTTGCTTTTTAGCTAACAAAAAAATTTATACATACAAATAAGGTGCACCCTAATGTACAAAGTATAATACTTAGTCTAAGATATATTGGCGCAACATCTGGCGTCATACGCCCTCGAATAAATACATATCTATATATTTATGTATGTACATACATAAAAGCCGGTCAGCATGGCTTTAAGGCATCAGAAAATATGCTCATGATTTATTGAAAAGCTTTGGAAGTTGATTGAGAGAAGGAAAATAAAAATAAATGCCACTAAAAATAATTGATTATTATTGCTTATTCCTCCATTTTGCACTGCAAGTGAAAACGCTGCTAAGTCAACCACGTTCATTGAAGCAAACAGCCACAAGTCGTGGTGAGAAAAGTTAAAATTATGCAAACATTTAAAGCATCTGTGCTTATTCACTGCATATATGTATGTACATTTGTATGTGTATGCACTTCTAAACATACACACACACACACACACACAATCAAGCAAACAAGTGTACGCTTCTTGGCGCAATAAAAGGGCAAAATTTTCAATTTTCAGCTGCATTATGACACTTTTCCTGGCTTTTGCCACCCATTTTCTCGAAAATGTGCTACTACATACATACATAAGTTTGCTTGTATGCCAGCCATTTTGGTTGTCGACGTAAATGTTGATATTTAAGCTTGGATTTTTGTTGATGTTGATGTTATATTTTTGAGTTGTTAGTGTTGTTGCTTTTGTTGCTGCTGCTACAGCGACATATTCGGATGCTACTGCTCTGCATTAACTGCTATAGTGTCGCACTGTCAACATTTGAAAATATTAAATTTATGTCACGCTCTTGCCATTGTTGTTACTTCTATTTCTTTTGTGATCATTTGTGGCATTTTACAGCTGTCAACAGCGTGTTGCATTTGCACAATATTTCTCATTTTTCACAACGTGTCCCTTAGTTTCCTTATGCATTCGCCCTAATCCATTCATTGTCAACCTTTCACTCGCTGCGTGCCCGGGTGCATTGAAAATGGCTTTGCTTTAGAATTTCCTAATCCATCTTATTGTTATAAAATCGTTATAAATTTTTACTTGCTCAGATAAAGTGAAAAATGTGTGAAGAAATTTTCCTCTTAAATAGTAAACATCATCTGAATCATATATACATATAACTACAGTGATGAACAAAAGTATTTGGAAAAGTGAATTTTTCGCAATATATGCAAAGTTTCTTATTCCAAATTAAATTGATAATTTTTTATAAATATACATACTACACCAAAAAACATACAAATAAAATCTCTAAACTTTGTGTAAAACTCAGGAAAATTCAATACATTTGCATACTAACTTGCGACCTTCTGTTCAGACCTTTTAAAAAAAATCTAAGTTTATGCACATTTAATTTTAGAATAACAAAAATTCCACCAAAAAAATTGCCAAAATTCAACACGATTTTCTAGTAACTGTAAACTCGCACTTTGTTATACTAAAATTAAATGGGCTATAAAACTGCATACTTAGAATTTTTCTAAAAAATCTGAATAGAAAGTTTCAAATTACTATGCAAATTTGTTGAATTTACCTAAGTTTTGCATAAAGTTTATAGTTTTTATTTTTCATTTTTTTTGGTGTAGTATAAACTATATTTTCATAAAAAAAATATCGAAAATAATCAAGAATAAAAAACTTTGCATATATTGCGAAAAATTCACTGTGCCAATACTTTTGTTGGTTACTGTATGTATTCATAAATACTCACAAATGTATGTATGTATCTACTTGTCATACAAGTAGAAAATATTTAGGACCGCAGTCAGCAGAAATAGCGAAAAACCGGTCTTAAATAATAACCAGTATTGCAGCAGTGTGCTTCAGAAGTTTCAGTCTGTGCAAAACAAAAAAAGAAAAAAAACACAACATATCGAAAACTCTATGCCGAAGGCTTTCATTTGCTCTCAATGAGCATTTAATGCTCTTTAGTAAGATTCGTCAGAATTTATAAGGAAAAGGCTCGAGGGACCCTTTGATAACAAACGAGTTTTCAACAAAGCGCCACAGCAATGCTTTTTTGGTGGTTTCAAACTTTTAGCAGCGAGAAAGTGTTTTCATTCATTAAGACTCAACAAATTGGGAAATACTAGTAAGGAACTGCTGGGCCTACAAATGGACACGTCAGCTTTTTGGGTATAATGAACGAAAGCCCATCAAAATCGGGCAGGGAAGCTATTAAATCTTTGATATTAATTATAATGTCCTCCTACAAAAAATGAAGGTCGACATAATATAGAATACCGGATGATTAGACTAACATGTTAGGTATTTATTCGATGTTATGGTATCTAAAAATTCTTCCGGATCCATAGTCTGGTCCTACATAACCCAGAGCAATTAAAAAAGAGCAATCGCAAGCTTTCAGAGTTGTAACTGTCATCCAACACAGGGAGTGTGACAGCTGAGAGGTCATTGACCCTTCTACTTTAGGTAGGTATGCATAGCTGTAAGAATTTTCAAGAGGAGAAAATGGTCTTACATGTCCTGCCCTGTGTAGAAGCAGGCTTCAGCATCTGGGATCACCTTTCCTCGTGACCCCAGTGAGGCTTCAAACACCGACACAATATGGCTGAATATAATTATCAGTGACACGAAATGGTTCAGCAGAGGGGAAAATTGAGTGGTGTAAGGATTTCGTAAAACAATGAATGGGCTTTCTATCTATGGCATAAGTGTGTCGCTGCAGGGGGCAGCCACCTGAACCCACCTACTTGCCATATTGGATTCTGTATGAAATAAACATCAAGCATAAGGGTCCTACTAAATAGTAATACTTACCTGCCGAACTCGCCTACTTATTTATAAGCCCAGTTGGTAAAATTAGAAAATAGAGGCCGTTTAAGGGCCTTTGTTTATTTTCATTTGATGCAATAGGCCTCCGGTGCTCGATTTTTTAATGCTCTTTGTCCTGAATCAAATGGTCAGAGTTTCAGTGCCTTGGAATTTAGCTCCCCTCAGAATACCCGTAATAATTCCATAATTAAAGTCTAGCTGGGCAAAAGACATGCACCGGCTGGCGCTTCATTTCATTCATTTAAATTTCGGTTTCTTCAAAACAGATCTTTTAATCTGCCTTTGAATATCAGCTCTATTCGAAGGTCTTTTAGTGTAGCTCCCAAAGAGAATGTTTTCTTTGAAAAATTATGCTATAAAGCATTTATTTAGAAACCGACTGTGAACCTGAATACGTACACAAAAATATCGAAATTAAAAGGCTTGCTCCTTCTTCTTCGTGGGCGGCGGAAACTGACATACAACCACATAAGTATTAAAACAGACAATTGTTGATGTGTTGGCTGGCCCCTTGTTTCAACATTTGTAAATACCGTTGCCTACACCCACTGACATCCATCAAAAAGCAGCAATAAGAACAAAAACAATATCAATTAATACTGCTTGCTTCACAAAGTATGCCACGCAGTGAGGCACAAATGAAAGTGATTATTAAGCGAGTGCTTTGGCTGCGAGTACACAGCAAGTTCAGCAAAAATACAAAGTGACTGAATGAACAACAACACAACGATAGCACTGCTGAGAAGCAAAGCTGACAGGAGGCGCCAATAAGGGATAAACAAAGTAGTGAGTTAAGGAGTAGGCTAAGAATTCAAAAGAGCCAAACCCATCTTCTTAAACAAATGACAGTTGGATGAAAAAGAGGCAAAAACAGAATAGCTGGGAAATGGTTGTAGATGTTGTTGCTGCTGTTGCTGCCAAAAAAAGGGAAAACAACCTCTTAAAAAAGAACAAAGAAGATGACTATTGTCCGCAAAAAGTATGTATATAGTATGTATGTATGTATGAGCGCTCCTACCTTTTTATTTATTTGCGCTTTACTTAGCAGGCTGACTGCTAAAGCTCAAAGTCAGCAAACGTTGCGTATACGCCATGTACTCGTTGGTTGGGTAAGTAAGTGAGCACGGATGTTGCTGTGCGTTGGCAATGAAAACAATTTACAGGCGCACGCTGAGTTGTTGTGAACAAATGGAAAGACAAAAGGATGTTTAAGTGTATATGTACGCAATGCACTTACATATATATGTACACATATGTATATATGTACGTGACGAAGAATAAAAAGGAATTCTTACGCTTATGATTTTATGTATGTAGGTTTGATGTAGCTCTTATAAGTAAGTGTCAGTGTACAGCATACAATTGAGGGATTCACAGTGGATTCAAAAGAAAGCAGCCAACAATCGTTGACAGTCGGCAATCGGCAGCCAGACAGACACAGGCAAGGCAGTGAAGTGCATTCAAGAGTAACGACACATTTCTGTTCATCCAGCAGGCTGAAGATGGCTTAACTGGCGGCAAAACGATGTAAACCCTTTAAGAGGATAGCATGTTTTATTAAGGCATTAAAGTGCTTTAACGGGCCAGTTGATGTGCCGACATACATACATACATACATACATGCATATATGCACATTCATACCTCACATATATTGTAAATGTATACAGCAATTTCGTATACACACTTGTATGTATTGTGAAGCTGTTGTCTTTTCCCATCGAATCTCCTTTATATGTATGTATTACAGTTGTGATTTTTGGCATCCTTTTCAACACTTCTTCATCCACGTCTGTGTTCATTCTTTCGGCGCTAACAAGGCATTATTGGCTTGTTAAGCATATTTGCCATTCTACTGAGATAACAAAGTTTAAAGGCAACGAAAACTCCCAAAAAAAAAATGGCAAAAACCCAACAAGTGTAGAAAGAAGATGTGCGAAAATTAAGTAAGAGAAAATCTTCTAGGCAATGTGGTATAAAGAAAAAACTGTAAAATGCCAAACAAAATCAAGTAAAGAAAACTAAGTCATTCTGCCGGCGGCAAAGTTTGCTCGAAATGTCGAAAGTGATAAGTGCGGAATTTTGAATGCAGCCGCTCTGCTATTTGGCCGCCGCAGCAAGTGACTAAAAAGTTGGCTGCTGCTTTCGCTTTTTCCTCACACTTGTAGCAACTTTTTTTTTTGTTTTTGCTCGTTTTTCATAAGTGTTCATATTGTAAATATGTATGGATGTACATATGCGTGCGTGCGTTGGCAATAAATTTTCTGGTCAAACTTTGTTGCTTACTTTGTTGGGTTGGGTTTTTCACAATTTGCTTTCTTCTGCCGCCGCCTGTGGTTGGTCATAAATAAAAAGTTATGTGTAATAAAATTGATAGTTTATGATCTCTCGTGTGGTGGCTTCTTCATTTCCAACTTTGATTTTTTTTTTTTTGGTTTTATTTCAAATTTCTTAAAATTGATTGAAATGTGGATGGGCTATAAAGTACAGATACTTTGTTTCAGAAATGAGAAGTACGCAATTTGTACAATTTTAAAGAAAACGAATTTAGCATGCTTGTGGGGAGAAAATGTATAGTGAAGAGGCCAGAGAGCTTTTGTTTAACTATTTTTAAACCTGTAATTTAATTGAGTATCTCGCAATTATTTGCGCTGCTGGTGATAACATTAGGTTGGGTCAGATAACCGGCTTTGGCACAGACCAAGACTGGTTCGTTTGATACTACGCACAGTGCCGCCTATGCACAGTGGTTCAAAACTGGCATTTAGTGTTCACAACTCATTGGAGCCTTCATTTTTCACTCAATTTGATATTTTTTTTTAATGAAATCTAATAAAGTTTGCAAGGCAGCAGTTGAGCTCGTTTTTTTTTCATTTTTGTATGATATGAATTTTAATCACAGCATGGTAAGTACATTTTTGAGTTAATGCGTTTTAAAAAAAAGCATAAAATCATTTATCATTTTTTGTTAATGCGGTCAGATCTACAACATTCGAATGGATTCGTACGATTTTTAAAAATCAAGGGCTTGACCTGTGATATACAGCGATTTTTTTTTTTTAAGAGTTGCCACCTGTTGAAAATTTAATTCAAATTATTTAAAGAGTGAAATTAGTTATTAAGAGAAGGGTATCAATCGAAATGGGCTTGAAAAGTTGTTATTTCTTAGCTACATGCTGACGAGTTACCACCCGTTGAAAAAAAGATCCCATTTGAATTAAGGAAACTAGGTAATTGAAATATGTATCAGATAAAAGAGGTTTAAAAAAGTTACAGCTTACAAATATTTTGAAAGGCGTTGCCATCTGTTAGTAATTCCGGATTTAATTAAATTTTATAAAATTTATGTATATGAAATATTAAAATATTTGTGTGGAAAGAATGAATATTTATATAAATACGCACATACATTTCCCATAACTGAAGTGTTTAGATTACATTCCTTTTACATTTCTGGACTCAAAAATTACCTTACAAGTTTCACGAATTTGTTTATTCTTCACTTATTTCTGTCTAAATGTATGAAAATTTTTACAATTAGATAATTATTTAAGTTGAATTTGATTTTCGAAGCAGATGGCAACTCTCCTGAGGGTACCTGAGAAGTGAAGTCTTTTCAAAACCATTTCCACTGACACCCATATTGTAATATCTAATTCAATTAAATTTTTTGAATTAAATTTTTTAACAGGTGGCAAATCTTTTCACAGTAATTGAGCTTTACGGCACATCTACAGGCCAAGCCTTGTAAACCGAGACCTCACTTTAGAAAATCCAAAGAACTACCCATTTGCGCGAAATTATTGTAAGTGCCAGAAACCAAATTTTGCAGGAGCGCGTTTTTACAAGCTTTTATTTAACTTGCCCTGTGTGTATGTATGTTTGTTAGGGGCAAATCTCGCAATCAATTTTTGACCAACTTCCCGCTGACCTAGAGACAGTTGACTCAAAACCCGATGACCATACAACACGAAAGAATTAGGTGGCGCAGGAGTCGAGATATTTGGAAAACCCGTATTTAGAGTCCGATTTGGTTCATATTTAGAAAGTATATTAACTACATGAAAAGGAATAACTCCACTATGAAAGTTATCAACAACCAGATTGAAATTTCAATCTGCTCATAATTATATTTTTTTCCACACATTTTATATGAAAGGGAAGCACTGTGCTAAGTGGGGAAAATGATAATAATTCCCATACAAAAAACACACTTTACCACTGCTGTGAATTTGCCGGTTGTCCCCAGACTCTTACAAAATGTATCACCTACCGTCAAGCTTTGAGCTAACTACGCATTCCTATATAGGCTGGCTCTTTCCTTTGTTGTCATATTTTCACTCCTCCACTAGGAAATTATAAAAACATTCATTGAGGTAGTCTGCCGGTTAATAGGTTTGGGAATGTAGAAGGTTTTTAGCTTTCCTAACTGGTTGAGAATGTATGGCTATTTTGCTATTTTTACTACAAATACAATTTTCTTTAAGTGAATAATTCACATATTTATGTATAAAGTGAAAATAACAGCATCTAATCGATGAAGACATTCAGACCCAGAATTTAAAATTTAAACTGCCTGTTAAATTAATTACCAAGAAAGGCTGCTGTAAACGTCTGACACGTTTAGGCTAATAGAGGCTTATGCTATTTATAAACAAAATTCACAACCACTTGTATGACGTCTGCACATTCAATTATTAGCCCAGCTTTGTGCTCGCTTATTCATAAAAGCAGCGAAGGTATTAAGACAGCTATGCTTAGGTAAACGCTGACTGACTTCAGTGAGTTTTCAAAATTTACAAGCGATTTGCAATGCAAATTAAACAATTTTAAGTTGTTTGCCTCATATTTGGACGAGAAGATCCAGCACTTAAAACTAATTTCTAATGAAGATCAAATTAACCGATGCAAAGTGAAAAGTGCCAACAGAATTTGAGTATAAATGTGCACATCTGCAAATAAATATGTATATATAATGTACGGCGACATGGTACGCGTAAACATAGATATAAGTATGATTTGAAGTAAGTGAATGAATTGAAGTAAATTAAATGGAAAGCCTCATAATGAATGCAAATTTATACAAAAATTAATATTTATGAAGAAGGAGTTCTATGATTATAGATGAAGGAAATTGGTTGCATGCAATAAGTGCCACTATGATGATAATTTTGGCAAACATATTTTTCCATTCAGTCTAATAATTTCCAAGAGGGCGGGTGAAAGTTTCGTTGTTTTACGTTACACCTCTTCTAAATAATATTATAAAAAAATAATTGTTGATATCAGCTTCGATAGATTTTTTCATCTCCTTGATATGCATTTTGAATGAAAAATTTTTAGACACACATATATATGTAAAAATTTTTTGTGAAAAGAATATTAGAGGTTTTTCTTTTTGAGTGAAGGTATATGAAGGTGAATGTATATTAGGGCGGGTACATTTTTTTGTGACAATGCGCGTATAGCATAGGAAGTTTCTACGTGTAATTCTACAGCCAATATTTTTCTAACAATTTAAAATAAAAAGTTTACAATTTTTCGGTGCAAATGTTAAAGTTTGTTGAATTTTCATAATTTTTGTACGAAGTTTGAAATGTTTATTTATGTGGCACTAGTTAGGTAAAGTGCTAAACTTTTATCAAAAAAAAATATAAAATGAAATAAACAAAAGCAAAATAACCAAAACTAGTCAAAATGTCACTTGACTTAATCAGCTGACCACAAGTGTATTTACTCTTGAAGCAGCGAACAATACTCTGAATGCAATCAAGGGCTGGACTTCGAAAGTGAAACTGAGAAGGCAGACATCGTACATTCCACAATGAAAAAGTAAGTGCAACCGGGCCACACTGGAGAAGTGAAACTTACGTTACATATCTATTTTGTTCCATAACCAATATACATACATACATACATACATTTGCTTTTCCTTAAGGTTATATCTTTTGTGTTTTCTATCTAGATCCCTACCTCTACCCCTGTTTGTTCTAATTACATTTATGTTATTCTGTTTTCCTTTATCTTAATTTTTATCTTTATACACTATCGATACAAAATCGGTAGTAATATCCAACAAAATATCGATAACAAAATCGATAAAAATATCGATGATAAATTCGATAAAAATTTCGATAGCAAAATCGATAATAATATTGGTAGCAAATCGATTAGAGAATCGATAAAAAGATAATTAAAAATATCGATAATAAAATCGATAAAAATATTGATAATAAAATCGATAACAAAAATCGCTTAGAAGTTTGATAAAGATATCGATAAAAAATCTATAAAATATCGATATCGAAATCGTTAGATAATCGATAACAAAATCGCTAAATAACCGAAAACAAAATCAATAACAGTACCGATAACAAAATCGATAACAAAAACGATGAAAGCATCGACTATTATATCGATAAGTCCCGAGAATCCCGAAAATCTCTAAAATCCCGAATCCCGAATCCATATATATCCTTTTTTCTAAAATTTACTTTATTTAAATATTTATTCCTCTATTCCCATCTTTACTTTAATCGGTATACTCATTCTCATCTTTTTCTTTATATTTATTTTTGTTTTTATACCCGAGCGCACTTGTGCACAAGGGTATATTAATTTTGTTCACATAACGGTTGTTTGTAACAGGCAAAACGAATCGAGATAGATATAGACAAATGTATACATAAATGATCAGAATGAAAAGAGAAATCGATTTAGCGGTGACTGTCTGTCCGTCCGTCCGTCCGTCCGTCCGTCTGTGCACACGATAACTCGAGTAAAAATTGAGATATCTTAACGAAACTTGGTACATGGACTTCTTTCTGCCGTAGGACGGATGGTATTGAAAATGGGCAAGATCGGACAATAACCACGCCTACCTCCCATATAACGGTAATTTTCATAAATACGAAAACTGCTATATTTTAGTAACTACTGAAGAATATTCACTCAAAATTGATATTTACAATAAGTTTTAGACAAGAAATAAGAATATTATAAATTTTGGGAAAATGGGCGTAATCACGCCCACTTATGGTTACATGTGTATATCTTGGTAACCGCTAGACCAATTTCTTCCAAGCTTGGCACAGTTGTTGGCCTTGACATAACCTACGAAATGGCAATAATCACGCCCACATCACATATAACGGTAATTTAGAGAAATACGAAATCTTCGATAAATCGGTAAATATTGAAGCTAGTGTATTCAAAATTGATGCTTGCAACAATTCTTTACCAAGAAATACATTTATGATATATATATATATATATATATATATAATAATATAATAATTATTGAAATCGAACTAAAATTACGGCCGCTTTTCATATAACGGTAAATTTCAGAAATGCTTGAGGAGGTTTCTTCAGACTACTGAAATTGTAGCTGAGTAAGTGATATTATATGTCATTTGAGAAGTGCACGTGCAAAAGTTTCCCAAATTTTATAAAGTAAATTTTTGCACATGCAGCAGTGGATAGCATGCATTTAGGCGCTTGGTGTTAGTAGTCGCGCCTAAAACCGTAATGTGGAAGGGGTAAGGAAGGCTTTGATAAGGATGTTCACGGTCATTATTGCATTCTTCTAGACGACGCATACATTCAAAGTACGTCCATTGGTAGGCAAAAAACGAAGTGAATGCGATATCACGAAGAAACAGTGAAGCCTATAATTCACGAGTGTTTAACATTCGTGAAACTTTGTGAACTCCATGTGAAGATCCTACAATCAGCGATCGGAAAGATCTAAAACCTCTACCGAACTTCGCTAAATAAACGGCAGTGTTCTTTAATGTTCACTGGTCGTATAAGTGTCTGACAGCACTAATCTTGTTAAGTCTAATAAATCGGCCTTTGAACTTTAATTTTAATTTCCCTCAATTTTGACATAAATTTTCACCAACTAATCTCACCGCCAATAATCAACATTTGTAAATATTAATAATTGTCATATACTTTTACATAGAAAACAAAGCCAAAATCATTGGAAGCACAATTAAAAATGTTGGGAAAACACCATCAATTAGTACCACAAACTTTTGCATAATTAAGTGCTAATTAAAATAAACAAATGAATTGTTACAGTCATTCAGCGTGAAACGCGGGCGCCGTAGAAGTCCCGCTGTCACACCACAAACTCCGCGCACCGCTGACTAAATAAATTCATGCAGTTCACTTGCGTTGAGTTTCACACAAAAATATTTGTCATTTTCAAATGCCACTCACCATTGGCACACGTTTGCTGTTGGCAAAAAAAAAACGTTGCTAACCATTTTAATGTCACTGATGGAAACCATGTTTGATTGGTCGCACCACAATTTGCAATTTGTCTGTAGCGCGATTTGTGCACAGCGAAATGGTTAGGGAAACATTTCTAAATAAACAGTTAATTGACAATGACCTGTTAAAATCAGCTGGCCGTTTAGCTGTCAACTGTCAATTTCAGTTGAAGAAGCATTAATGGCACTGTCCATCAATGGCTGACAAGTGTCAATGTTCAGGGATCACTTTAAAATATTTGAAAGTTAATTTTAACTAACTGCGACGAAGTGAATTGAAGAGATTCAAATTAAATGTGGAATGGACTTTTCAGCTCAAAACTTGTTCAAACTGATTTAACCTTACCATTTTTTTTTTTTTTTTTTCTTTAAGTACTTTAAATAAATGTACACTGCCGTACATACACCTGAGGATTATATGCGGCCTAAATTTATGATTTGATATTGTCACTGAATTAAATAAACGCGCTAAGCAGCTGTTTAGGAATGAAATTTATGCAGATTAAAAGTCGTACAAGGAAGAAGGTAAAGTACTCCCCTTAACTCACCTCACTTCCAGATCACCCAATTTCATCTCAACTCAATTTACCTCAATACAGCTCCTCCCAAACTATTTCACCTCATCTCACCTTATCTCACCCCAACTCATCTCACCTCAATAACTCAACTCACTTATGGCGTTTTCTTTTCTCGAAAAAAATGTCACTCTTATATGGGAACATTATCATAGTGCAGCATTTTAAAGAAAGAGCACGCAATATGCATGTGAAGATGCTGAGAAAAGAACACAAAAACTTGGTAGGCCTGGCGAAGGGCAAAATAAATGCAATTTCGCGAAAAAAAACGCTATTATCTAAACTTCCCGCACCTGATCCACTTCACTTCAATTGCCTTCACCTTAACTCAACTCAACGCAGCTCAACTCACCACAACTCACCTTAATTTTAGTGGTTGAACTTCAACTACTGGGAGAACACCAGTTACAATAATTCTATCTTATCAGCTTATACGTAGTTAATACAGTTCAAAAGGTTAGTTAGCTGGTCTCTTTGTGCTGCAAATGGAGTTCAAAGAGAGTTGCTTTTTATATTTCAGAATTCAAGCACTTCTGACGTTTCCATTGGAAAGTTTGACATACATATGAAAGCTTCGAGTCGCGATTGTTTATTTGAATAATAGAAAATGCTTTATTTAAAAGTAGTTAATATGAATATAAATTTAAGATTGCAAATTTCATTTTAAAAACGATCTGTTCTCACCGGCGGCCAGGATGATACTACTCGTTTGCTCATGGTTAGACTTGCCGTGTGATATTTAAAATAGTTTGCTAAGACAGGGTTACCTTACATTCGGCTTTCCTGACTTGATAAAGCGACCTCGGTTTATTCAGTGTTGTCGAAATCGTCGTCATCTTCATAGTCTGGTGGAAGCTGGCACCACGGTTTTAATTTATCTGATGCGTAGACTGACTTATACATTCGCGCTGTCCTGTTACTATGAGGCAAGTCTTCTGCCACATATCGATCTTTACCAAGTACTTGCGTGATGATAAACGGGCCCTTGAAGCGTGGCTCCAGTTTTCTTGATGTGCCAGTACTAGGAGGTTGATTGTCTATCAATACCAGATCATTGACGTTGTAAATTGTCGGAGTTGCATGACGTTTGTCGTATCGCTGTTTGTTTAGTTTTTGTTGACTATGTACTTTCGCTGCTGTACTGCTAATAAAACTTTGTTTTGCAGGATATCTCGGGGCGAAAAACTGAATAACAGTTCGTGTGAAGTTTTACCCGATGTTTTATTAGTCATTGAATTCATTGACCATTGTATGTTGTTTAGGTGTTCGTCCCATTTTTTACGCCCACATAAAAACAGTCCAATATAGGGTCGTAGTTAATGGATCTGTATACCGTTTTTTCCAGATCAGATAATTTTCCCAAGATATATTCATTTTTATAAAGAAGAATATTCAAACTTTAAAAAGAAAGAAATTAAAAAAAATATACAGTGCCGAACAGAAGTATTGGCACAGTGCATTTTTCGCAATATATGCAAAGTTCTTTATTCTAATTTATTTTCGATAACTTTTTATAAAAATATTGTTCATTCTACACCAGAAAACATAATAATAAAATCTCTAAACTTTGTGCAAAACTCAGGAAAATTCATTAAATTTGCACACTAATTTGCAACTTCTTATTCCGATTTTTTAGAAAAATTCTAAGTATGCAGTTTTATAGCCCATTCAAATTTAGTGTAACAAAGTGTAAGTTTGAAGTCGCTAGAAAATCGCATTAATTTTTGGTAATTTTTTTTCTCGCAAGTTCTTCCATACAAAGTAATTCGACAATTATTTTTTGTATGGAGAAAATGAGCAACACCTCCCACTAAAAAAATTGCCAAAAATCAACGCGATGTTCTAGCAACTTTAAACTTACACTTTGAATGGGCTATAAAACTGCATACTTTGATTTTTTTTTTTTAAATATCTGAATAAAAATTTGCAAATTAGTGTGCAAATTTAAAGAATTTTCCTGAGTTTTGCACAAAGTTTAGAGATTTTATTATTACGTTTTCTGGTGTAGAATGAACTATATTTTTATAAAAAATTATCGAAAATAAATTAGAATAAAAAACTTAGCATATATGGCGAAAAATTCACTGTGCCAATACTTTTGTTCGTCACTGTATATATTTTTTGTTTTTTTATTTGCATTAAATCCTGTTGTTTTGCAAGATAATCAAGCTAACATAAATAACAAAAAAATGTTAGATGATTTTTTGTATGAAATGGTAGTAGGAAATAAAGTTACTCATACGCCATGCCGTACGTGGCATAATTAATTAAAAAAAAAAAATATAAAATAAAATTAATTATAATGTATTTTCTTTCCTTATTTTTGATATGAACACGACGAATTTATTACGGCAAACTACTTTCATAATTACCGTTGCCGCTACAATTAAAGTAACTATACAGCAAAAAAAAATCGCGCAGTACCTATAACTTAATATGCGTTATGCATAGTTTTCACATAAATTACGGAGTAAAAAAAGGCAACCAAAGGATGAATTCAAAAGGATAATTAAATACAAATGTCAATAAAATGGGCGGAAAAATTAATTAAATATATGAATTCATGGAAATGTGAAAACCTAAGGCAACACAGGAAAAATAAATTTAAATAAGCACAATTTCAATGAGGAAAGCAGTCTGTGTTCATATACAGTCGGTGACACTGCAAAACGGTCTATGTCTATTAGTACCCTTGACCATTTAGATGGCCTCTTACTTGCACCGAATGCAGCTGCAAATCGTTACACCCTAATAAACGAATGACAAAACTGTCTACCCACGGCTGATGAAGAAGACCGATTGCCAGAAGCGATCAGATACAGCTAACAGATCAATTAAGTACCAGGGGTAATAAGTGACATAGAACATTTTGCAGTATCACCGAGGATATATTAATTTACGTACTTATATGTATGTATCAACATATATGTACATATATATTTACGCATATCCTTTGTAGATGGACATGTAATCAACGTGGCTGTGAAATTATGTTATTGTGCATTTTGAAACAGCTTGACTGCCTTTGCCATAGCTTCATATGCATGTATAGAGCTCGAATAAAGGACATACATATAGTACATACAGACAAGTACTTATATGCATAGTTCAGTTGCATTGTTGTCATTATGGTAGCTATAACATTATTAATACGCTTCATAGCATTTACAATGCTAAATACCAAATGTGCCCATAATTTATGCAAAACGCGTGAAAAATGCTGTGATTAAAAAGAAAAAAATCCATCAGCACTGAAATGCATGTGAGTGCGCAAGGCGTCGAGTTGGCATTACTCAAAATTCTGCCGCGCTTTTTGGGTTTAAGAGCAAATGGGCGCGCGCGCATATGCTGGTGAATATTCATTAAAATTCCTGTAATTAAAATCATTCGCGCTGAATGTGTAAATTTCAGCCAAAAGTCAAATATAAATATAAAATTTCAATTAAATACTTTTATTTTTCCTACTGCGCCGTAAACTGCATGCTTCCGTTTAGTTTCGAACGTTTTTTTATTTAACAAAATATTGACAAAACGAATTGTTGCAATTAGTGAAAATTTTACATTAATTTTGTCTGATTATTTCGTGGTAACTCAAGCGTAAAATTTCGACACCTTTCGGCAATTTTGAATTCGTAATTAGCACTTAATTTACATTATATTTTTAAAATTTTGCCACTTCACTCATCTACATTGATTTTAATGGATTTTTACCATTAATAAGTAAATGAAATTATGCACTTTGTGTCACTTGTTTTTGAAATATGTACTCGTCAAAAGTGCACTTTGGGCGTGCAACCTTTTTTGAATGTTATAATAAGATAACATGGGCCCTTAAGCTCTAACGGTACTTAGGATGCGCTCAAACAGAATCCCGAGTGGCGTCGAGCTTCACGCTGTTGTAAGCGCAGCGGAGCTTTTTGCATGGTTTCGGCAGTAAATATATCACAAAACTGACCTCCAAGGGAAAGCGTCTAAAAGATTTGTTCAATTTGATCCAATTTCTTTCTTGAAAAAACAGATTTAATTATTTTGATTTTTTGTTCCCATTGGAGTCACGAAGCTGAAAAATCAAAAAAGAAAATTTAAAATAACAAAATACTTTGCTTTCAGCTTCAAAACGCTTCTTGATAAGCTTCTTTCTGTATGATGTATGAACACTTCCAAATAGCCACATTAATTGGAAAGCTCGAAATGGCTCCGCGCACGTAGCTAAGGTTTGGCAAATCTTTCTTGTACTCTAGTTTGATAGCATTCGCAGCAGAGCCTCACTTATATCTGCTGTTGAACTTTCCCGTAGGCAACGGCATCGAAACCACACTCCTTTGGTCCCATCATCCATTAGGAAAGACAGAAGTAAGGAAGAGATAATACCCTCCTTACGCCCTTTTTCATAATAAATTCATTCATAATAAATTCGAATCAAAAAAAGTATATTTTTTACTTAAATTTCTTTTCGTCATACTGCCTCCTCTTCGTCATAACAGCTCCTGCAGTAGCCATTGTGGCTTACCCCGAGGCGATCTGCATGTCCTACGTGTGTGCTAAATTTCAGCGGTATTTACCGATTCAATAAATTTCTGCTCTAAATACTAAACACATTGCGTCGCTTTAATAGCAATAAGTTATTTATTACATTAATTTTTTATTTTGTGACCATAGTTATGTTTTGTAAATAATTTCATTAATTTTATTTTCATTGTAAACAAACAGGAAATTAAGCTTTATTCAACGTGCACAAAAATACATGAAAAATTATGTTAAATAAATTATAGTAAATTTGGAATTCAAACTTTCGCATTGCTAATAATAAACAGCCAAAAAAAATGTGCATCCGGTAGTCAAAACATCATAAATAATGCAGACGAATATATATGAAACATATGCATACATA
>NW_023458561.1:43387800-43399804 GCF_013731165.1 Rhagoletis pomonella | reverse complement strand
TGGCATGGAATTCTCGAAAATCAATATTTTTCGAACGAAAAACTCTGTTTCTTTTCAGGAGACTCCAAATAACATTAGCCAATTCTTTATTTAACGGGTTTCTCATGGTAACTATGTTTCATAGGTCCGCAGGAAACCCCCACAAAATGCAAATGGGGGGGGGGGGGTTTATAAGAAATCGTGGGTATTAAAAATAGTCAAATTAACAAATAAATAGTTTTTGATGTCAAAATAAAAAATAGTGGTATATTTTTTTCGATTGAGAACAATCCTAGGAGGTGAGAGCATTAAAATTCCGACTTAATTTTTTTTTATAACCACCCTAGTGCACATACATATTGATGTATTAAATATATGCATATGTATGTATATGTATATTTATGTGTTAACACATGTTCTTTACTAACTCTGAGTGCTATAGTTTTTGCTTAGTTAGCAAAATTGTGCAGAGGAAGTAATTACCCACACAAATAAGTTCCCATGAGCATGCACTCGAAGGAGTTACTAATTTGAAATCGCTTTAAAATTTATCTGAATAATAAAAAATTAAAGAAGCTTAATTGAGTGACGCACTGCACTGCAGGGCACCAAGAAAGATGTATGTACCGTCTGCGGCTACATAAAATATATGTAAAGCACTCGCTTTCCATAAATCTTTGTGTTTTATTAACCATCGTAGAATTTGCTAATTGTTACCATTAAGTTACCGACATACATATATGAAATGATAATTTTGATCAATCTTGATTTTGTAGGTAAATTTGAGAGTACATTTGCATCAATTTCTTCAGGGACAGTTATTTATGAAAACTGTCATGGAAAAATTCACTATGAGGGAAATGTTCTACAACTAAATAAGTGATACAAACCAATCGATTTATTTTTTCACTGAGACTCAAATTTGAAAATAAATTTTTATTTGCAATTTTTATGCAAAATTAAAAAAAAATAACAATTATTTTTGATTTTTATATTATATATTCTCATATAACAGTTATTGAAAACTTTTATATAAAAGTCATCAATATAAATCAGTCATCGATTTTTATTTTTTAAATCATTCGTATAAAAGTCATTAACGATTTTCGCAGTTAAGACTTTTACTAATGACTTTTATAATTATGATTTAAAAAATAAAGGTCAGTGACTGATTTTTATTTATGAATATTTATAAATAAAAGTCATCGATAACTGTTATCTAAGGCATATAATTCAGAAATCAAATAAAAACTTTTATTTGCAGAGTATTTAGATAAAAATCAAAAATAATTGTTAAGGAGTAATTAAATAAAAGTCAAAAAATAATTGTTAAAAAGCGATTTTTTTAATAAAAGTTTTAACTGTTACGGTGCCTGAATTTCTTAAAATAACGTAAAAAATTACAAAGAGAAATTTCGGTATGTATGTACATTAGGGCGAGTCAAGACTTTTTTTACTATGCGCGTATAGCACAGCAGAATTCTACGTGTAATTCTAAGTAAATTTGCCAAAGAAGCCATGGATCTAAAGTCGGGTTGGAGTTTGTCCAATTGCGAAAACAGGTTTGGTAGAAATTGTGAAAATTTGCATTGTTTCGCCCTCTGGTGGAAATATAAGTGCAGAAATGGATTTCTCAAACCAAAAAACCCCTTATAGTATATCTTTATACAAAATTTAAGCACTTCTTTACGACACTACAGCAAAATGCTAAGAAACCAATTTTCACAATTTGGCAAACTCCAAATAGATTTTAGACCCATGGTTACTTCGACAAATTTGCTTAGAATCACACGTCGAATCCTTCTGTGCTATACGCGCATAGCAGAAAAAATCTCCGATACAAATTGTTCTGCCCTAATGTCCATATACCAGTACGGGCACGCTGAGTGACTTATAAAGTGTTGTTTTCACACGTCAAGAGAGGACTTTACTCCTGAATTGCAGTGTGGCCATTTTGGTGCATTTCGAGATAGATTTATCTGTTTTTTTTTTCATTTAATTTTTTAGTTAGCTCTTTTTTGGCTAGAAATTTATTATCTTTTTGAATTTGCTCTTGAAAGGACATAATTAATCTTTGATCTGATTTGGCTAGAACCTTTAGCTTTGAATTAAAAATGATAAAAATTAATAACAAGTGTTTCGTAATTCAATGAAATATTGCTTCAAAGAAAAACGACCTATCTCGAGATGAGTTGTTTTAATAAAATGCCACATATGTTCATCATGTATGTAAATATGTATATGGATGTTCTTGCAGTTTGTGTTTGCAACCCCGCCCCAGCCCCGCTACAAAAAATTTCTTTGCAACGTCCCTGTACATATATGTACATATGTATGTATATTTTTGTATATCATGTACTATACATTTATTAATGCAACCAAAATCATCAACAGCATCATCACCAATACCACCACCTTAACATACATACATATCTTACCATAAATCACACAGACACTCCAATTTCTATCCTTCTCTCGATTTCGTCTGCAAATAATTACAAATTCACATTTTGATTTTGAATTTAAATGCGGTTTTGTGGTTCTCGTTGCAACCTGCACTGACACTCATCCAATCATAGTACAATACCGACAAGCAATTCACCAGCACCTCATCCTTTCTTAAGTCATTACCTAATCTGCTTCCTGCTTTGCATACTAAATAAGGTTACAGTTAGCTTTCCATCTCAAACTAATTTCTCCCAGCCCGCAGCGTATAGTGATAGCATTGAAGTATTGCACCGAAATCTGGCTATACATACATAATTGAGTAGAATAAAGTGAAATGTAAGTTTGTTGCCAACTATTGCCATGCAAGCAGGCAATAACCATCTTGGCCTAACCAAGACTACTAGTTTGTTGGGCCACTTGCATGCCTCCGCCACTGCTACATACATACGTCTGTCTACTCATTCAACCAACTTTTGTGTGAAAATGACTGATTATCAGGATTGATTTATATAGCAAAATTTGTTATTCTATTCACTCTATGTATTGGAATTTTGTGTTGCGGTTGCGTCAGTTTTGGCATTCACTCGGAATATATCTTTATAAATATAATATGCGATGCGGGAAAGTGGAATGGGTCCCACGATGAGGTCGAAAGAGCCTCCAAGAAGGGGGGGTTTTCAGCTGAGCAGTCAAGTGCAGCTACTGCAGTAAGCCCTGGCGTGGCTTCAGCGAAGTGGCGAGAGATAGCCTGCAGGTGGCACTTGTAGATGAGGTTTCCAACATGGCGAAGCCGGTGCGTGATAAGAAGGGGTTATAGAGGCGCAGCTGTCTCAATTGGTCATTGACCAAGTCATGGCAGAGCCGAATGGCCATATCCCCAGTTTTGACTCTGCGGATTTCTTGGGAGCGTTTGAGGCTCAAGCTCATCATTGACAGTGGCATCCCCAGGAGGCCGAGAGCTCGCATTTGTATCCCACATATGGAGATGGATAGCGGAGTGCTTTTAAAATACCTACGTGCACACAATCGCGAAATTCCGATGAACCACTGGGTGAGCAATAAGATTTCGGAGTCACAAACAATCAGCTGAGCATAGCATCACGGCTTTGGTTAAGCCCGACTGTTCACTTCACTTTGGTATACGGTGATCCACAGTCAAAATTTTCCGGGCGAACGATGCCAATAAGCTTCTGGAAGTCATGCTGCCCGCCGACCCAACTGGTGGTTAAATCTCAATACCATACTTTTCGCATCTCCTCCCATAGCTCGGATTTAACAGCTACGAGGCTGAAAGCGGCTCTTGATACCAGCATGGTCATCGCCTCGTGCTACATGCTGCACAACGAGGATGCACCGCCGAAATTTTCGATCAGATAATCTACTTATCGGATGCGATTGGAACATAAATATTGTTATCAACAGTCGTTGCTTGATCTGATCTGCTCGTTCACCAGACTGCCAGGCCACTTGCTCCTACTTTGGTGAATACCAATAATATATTTTCGCTCCTGACTAAGCTGATGTGTTGAGTAATCATTGAGGATTTCTTACGTAAGTTACGTTAAGTCTTGACTAACTAGAGTATAAGACCTGCATATATCAGCTACATATTACAATCATCAAACTCAAGTAGCGGTAGGTCTAGGAAACGTTTGCGGTATATAGGCTGAAGTCTAGCAAAAGAAGTCGGATGAAGAGATGTGGTGATCTTCGAAATAGCAGCTATAACTTCAACCGCCTAAACGTTGTTGCTTTTTACATTTTTCCTAAAAAACATAATCGTGGTACAAAGCTCAATGCCAATAGTAAAACAAAGATAGACAAACTCAACGGCACTCGAAAGGGAAGTATATTTATTTTAAGAGACTTTGTCTAGTTTGTGTTTACTGTACTACATAACCTCAAATATGACGAAAACAGTGTTTTTTTTTACAATTTCAGGTTAGGACATTTCAGACAATTAACCTGATATAACATTTTTACGGCCAGACTCGGGTTCAGCGCCACAAAATCTTTTTGAGATTTACGTTAGTTAAGTTTTTGGAGTTAAAGAATTGAAAATAACAACAACAACAAAAAAACAAATTACCTATCAACCGTGTGAAGTACAAAAATCAAGCAAACTCTGGCCCTAACAAGCAGACAGCCGTCAGACAGGCGAGTGAGCTTAAAACAAATAAACTTTTAAACTTAAAACATTTGTTACATCAAAAGTTCAGATGTACTATTTGTGTGTATATGTTCATTCCACATTATACATACATACATACATATGTATATACATCTTGTACTTAATGGCAAAAAGTCTGCAAGTGAGACTTATTAAGCAACGCTGATTTTTCTACTTCACCGCAAAAGTTTCTCAACAGCAACAAGTAGTCGCTTAAAGATTGCAGCGTGTGAATTTTCACCCTTCATTCAAATGTAGTTTGGCATTGTTGTGCTTTTAGCACTCATTCGCTTTTCAAGTATTTTTTTTTTTTATTTGCACATTTAGCTTCTCGGCAAGTTTCCATTAACTTTCTTTCCGTTCACGGAATACGCTTATTGCTGCTGATAAATGAAGCAATGTAGCCTTGTGCAATTGACTGCTGCTGACTGTTGGTTGCCTTTCAATATTCTTTCTGCCATCAGTCATTTATTTATTTGATCAGGCATTCATTTATTCATTAAGTATCCTATTCAGTCTGTTGTTTTCTGCATTTGCCTTTTTCCACTTCACTTATCTCTATTTTCGTCAAGAACGGACGGTTCGCTTTTGGTATTTTAGTTATCCTGCTTTTAAGCTCTGCCTTCTTGGCTATTTTTTGCCACAACGAAACCGAGTCGGTAGAGTTTTGTATAGCGTTTTTTTTGACAGTTTTTCATATTCACTCTTTTTTTTGGTTTTCCACAGCTCCCACCGTCCTCTGAAATATTTGCTTTCTTATTTAGTTAAGCGACTTGTTGGCTAGTGGCATTTAAGTTTCTTGAAGCGTGCCTTCAAGTACACCCAAAATGGAAAATAAGTCGCACTACTTGGCAACTTCATGGAGGGAAATGTGGTTTGTGAATGGCAACTGGTGAGCTTCGACGTTAAGAAGTATAAAATATTTAAATTGGAAAGCGCTTAAATGTTTATTTGGTTTCAAGTTTTTCTTTTTCACCGCCATTTCTTTCAAAAGTAATTTCCTAAAAACTAAAGCAATGCTAAAAGCTTTTGATGACTGCATTAAAATGAAGAATTTATAAATAAAACCTTATTTGAAAATAAATTGAGTTTCTTAAACATAACGTATGTATGTGTACAGCTATCGTTGAGCCAGTATTGTTCTATGGGTTCTTGATATGGTGCATAGCCAGGAAAACGAGGGCATACTTTAAAAGACGGGAGGGTGCTTATAGTATCTCAGTGATCAGCATAGACTACGTGATCCCTCGTCTGAGTTACGAAAGGTCTATTGAAGCTACAATAGAAGTTGACGATTGCCATATTGAAACACAAAGCATATTTATTTACAAAAAACTTTCTAAATGGCTGAACTAGCAGGACCTGCAGTATACTGCACCGAACCAAAAATTTATAGGTCTCTTAAGCTACCAGATCATTGCAATTTCTATCAAGCCGAGGTTTCTACAATAAAGAAAGAGGCAAAGATACTACCTGAAATCAACCAGGCAAGCGGCAGGTAACATTTACACAGAAAGCTCGGCAGCCATTAAGGCTATTCTTTCATATAATAGAAATTTAATCCCGCCTGTAAATAGGACATAAGAAGTCTACATGCGGCTAAAACCATGCGCTGATATTGGGTCGCAGGACACAAGGGTATGGCCGGCAATGAAACAGCTAAAGAGCCAGCGAAAGGGGGCTCTCTCTTTGACGTCCCACTAGTGATGGATATACCAATTTCTGTTCAGGAAATCAAAAGATTGCACAAGATCTTTTAATGTCCCACCAGACGGATAGGTTTTAGAAAAATACCCAGGGTTGCAGATTTGCAAGGAATGTGTGTGGATAATATTATAGGACACTTTCCGATTGCCAGGAATGTGTGTGGATAATATTATAAGAAACTTTCCGATTTTCTACTATCAACAAAAAGTTATCGGGACTTCTGTTAGAGGACAAAAAGTTTAGCAACTGCAAAGTCTCGCATAAGTCCGAGCCCACGCGGTGAGTGTGTATTATACTATTGAAGTGGCCACACAATGAGCCGGCATTTTTGAATAGATGGACGGCGCCGCTCAGGAATAAAATAAGTCGTAAACGTATTTGGGAACACCACAGACTTTATCTTCGCCTATGTGAGTCCTTTTATGGTCAGCCAGCAAAATCAAATCCTAAAAAAATTTAAATTTTTGAAATATATAAAATGAACCGTATACATATATTTGGTTCATTCCATAAAAAACCTGTTCCATTCCAACTCGTTGCATGCGTTACAAGTGGGTTTCATTGAATTCTAATATTATTTTATTTAGTTTTATTACTTTCATAACGTACGCTTGTTTTATTTCATTTTTATTTTGCATATCGTAGCAATTAATTTCACTTTAGTTCGGTTGTTTTAAATTTTTCTGTCATTTATTTTTGTTTAAGTTCGCTTAACTTCATATTTTTTACTTCACTAAGCTCTGATTTATGTTATCATTCATTCATTTCATTACATTACATGTTTCTTTACAAATAATCCTTTAGCAACCAGTCTCGTTATGAAGTAGTATATAACTTGAAATTCATTGAATATTCACTTTAGTACCTTTTCAGTAATACCAATTTAATACTCCCTTGAACATTTCCCAATTGCACACCAGTGGGTCCATTCAGAAAACTATTTCAAGTAGATATTATGAATATCCAGTACGCTTATTACGTGAATGTTGTTAGTACCAAAGTACGAGTTGGGAATAGGCATAGCCATGCATATAGTATTTAGGGATATTCTCACACATACATCAGTATAAGCAAATAAAAACGTAAGAAAGGCATACAAACGAATGTATACAAAGCTGTCGTCATTGGAAAATGATTACAAAATTGCCTACTTCAAATCGCCTCTGTCAACACAGTAATAATACAAAGGGGTTAAGAGGGAAATAAGGGCAAGAAAGAATGTGGAATGAACAAATAATTTCTCAATTGCTACCTTATACTGCCTGTCCGCTTGTTTTTGAAAGGTTGAACAGAGAAATTTTTAAATTGAGCAGGGCCGGGTGAAGGTATGGGCCGACATCGCCGTTCAGCAAAAAATTAGTTTGAAAATGCAAAAAAAAGTTTTGTCATCAAGAACGTTTTTTGCAAAGCTGCAAATCGGGCTTCAATCGAATCGATTTTTAATCCGAATTATCGCTTTTTTGGGAAATTTAAAATTAAAATTTTTTTGGAAAAATTTAGGTAGGTCGGCATTGAAAACGGGCGAAATCAGACGGTAACCACGCCCACCTACCATATACCCGGTATTTTCGAAAAATTCAAAAACTACGATATTTGCGTAAATAGTGAATCCAAATTGCTGAAAGTTGGAAAGTGAAAAAGAATTCTGGCATAAAATAGGATAATTATGAAATCTTTCGAAAATGAGCAAATGACACAGCCCTTTTATAAAGAAATGCCTTTTCTTAGTAACCTCTTAAACAACCACCACCAAACTCGGTACGAACATTGCTTAGAGTCTCACTACGAAAACTGTTGAAAATATTGTATAATATGTGTGCCGGGTATATAAAGCTCGATTTTGCTCGAACTTATGCTTCTTTACTTGTTTTGTGTCATTTTAAATTTCTGAATTGATATGTAATTATCAAGCCAATGGAATTGTGATAATTGAGGGGAACACATTACACTTAATGGTGTAATCGCTATAGGGCCTCACATTTTCTCCGGACCTGGAATTGAGATATGGGTTGAAAAAACTGGCGGCTATCTACTGCGATATATATATATATATATATTAGCATACATATACGATAATTTATGTACAATAAGGTGGTCCTTAAATGCATGAAGCACATTTTTACATCAGATTTCCTTAACCTCAACCCCTACGTCTATACTACTATTTATAGTCGATAATTTTTTGCACGGCATTATTTCCTACAGTTTACTAACTCGGTGGTCCCGAAATTCAACTAAAAAACACACTATTGTATTTTATTTGTTTTATTTTAAATTTACATTTTTTGGTCTTCATAGGGTAATCTGAAATTTGAACCAGTTTTGCGAAAAGCCTTAATCGTCTCCAATTGGGACCAAAATTTATATGTGACATCCCCGGCTATAGTAGTATCGATTTATTGATTTGGGTATTAGATGAAAAGAATAGTTTAATTTTTTGAGGAACTTGAGCTTTGCCCCCTGTGCGCCACGCCTTACCCGTCACCGATCGGTACCAAATTTATATGTGATATCTTTGATCATGGCATTACCGATTGCGGGAGTGAGATTGAAAAAATCGTTCATTTGATTTTTTAAGAACCACCCCAATGTACATAGCCTGCAGGAAAAAATTAACAACTGATAAAAATAAGCAAATTGCCTTTTTTTTGTAATTTCGACATTTACCTAACTTTTAATTAACTATGACAAAATCAACTTTAATGCAAACGTAAATGGCAGGTTTTTTTTCTTTAAACAAGTTTCTATTTAAACATCCTTATACAAACTTTAATTGGAATAAACTTTTTTCGGAACTTCACGGATGCTTTTTTAAATTCAGTACAAATAAAATGAAGATCGAAATTTTATATTATATACATATATATATATTTGATTCTGACAGAACTCGATTATGGCACCTCCTACCTATGTAAACAAATATGTAATTTTAAATAAAATAAATAAGTTAACATGTAAAAAAAAAATCATTTCATAGTCAGCACTGGTGTTTGCGCCAATAGATTAAAGTGAAATTTAAGCTAACTTCACTTCCTGCTGGGTATACCTATGTACCTTTCTGCAGCGACTTACATGAATGCCTACATAGATTTCTAAAACGCTTCAAGTTTCTTAATATGTATGTAAGTATGTATTACTGTGTGCGGTTTATTTGTTTTTATACAAGTGTATTTATTTTGCTCTTCGTCAAGTCCACAATTTGCCCGATGACAAGCAAACACCAATCGCTATTGTGCTGTTGTTTTTGCTCTACAAATGAAAAATTGTTCAACAATGGATTTTTCCGATTTTTCCTCCTTTTTTCTTATAACTTTGTTTAGCTTCTGCTTTGCAACACAATCTTTCAAAGTTGAATACGAGTCAAAGTGTGTGTATCAGTGAATAAAGAGAGCCTCACACACACACACACACACACATATCTGCAAATACACACACATAAATGCAATTGTATACTTAACTGCCTTAAAGTACTGAGAATATACAGATATAAAGAGATTTCATCAAATCCGTTTTTTTTTGCTATGTGTGTGTGTATTGTTAGTTTTTCAATAGTTGAACTATTTATTGTTGCTGTTTGTCCTTCCACTTGCCATTGTTTGCCATTTATTCAACTTTCAATACACACACGCCTTTGTCTTGCACCGATTGGTATCTAGAATTTCTAAGAATATTTACAGTTGCCTTGTGCACATATTTTCCATTATTAAATGTTAATGATGATCAACGTCCGTAGTAGAGGGCATTGGCAGTAATAACTTCAACACTTGACTGCATCGATAGCATCGCTTAACTGGGTTCATCGTTGGCTCATCTGGTTGTTAGCCTTTCGGTCGACACAAAAAAGTTCGAAAAATGTTGCTCTCGTCAGTGATTTTCTACGTATTTACGGGCAGGTAAGTGATGTAGAAGGGAAATGAATAATACAACTTTTCGTAGGAAATAAAGTATTACAAGGTTTGAAAGAAGAAATTGGCAGCCTGAAATAAATATCGTAAATTTCATTGAGTACGCCGAATGGATTCAAGGACCTTGTTAAAATTTGTATTGATTTAAATATGTTTATTTTCTTTTGGCTAATTTAACCCCTATTGGAGCCAGGAATATTTTTGATCGAGTACTAACAGACCCGACAGACGTTGTCCTGTTACTTTCTCACTGTACCATGCGACGAAAAAAATAGAAATGTATGTAGTTATTTAGAGTACACATACAATAGCCCAGTTTACAGCTGTGTTCAAGAACCCCTTAGTTTTAGTTAATAGTGGTGCGAACTGTTTTCTTTGCCTTTCGTCTGGCCGTTCGCTGTATGTACTATAAAGTAGCACTGTTCACGCCAACGGTGATAAGGGAAACATACAAGATATTCAAGACTGTTACTTTGTTTTTGGAATTGGAATCATTTCAAATCAAATGGCAAATTATTTCATAATAACCTAGCCACTCTCAAACAGTAGATAATGTGATGGAAAACAGGAGACAAATTTGAAATTATTTTATTTCACTTAGAACAATCCAAGTTTTTCGAAGTATACTTTTCAAGAATAAGTTCAAAGTTAAGCTTTGTAATCCCCTAATATTTTAGTAATTTTCTTAAATAGCTAGTTCCACTATTTTAAATCTTTATATAGATGGCAACCCTGTCCAAAAAATATCTAGTAGCTTCTGCAAAGCCCTTTTGTTTGATAATCATATTATATTTTGTGAAATCTGCATTCTTAAGTACATATGTTCATACTTTCGTATTAAACTACTTTTAGTATTCTTGATAAGCGACCACACGCCTATATACAAGAAAGTGTGAGTTTTTTTTCGAAAATAATAAAAAAAATTGTAGTACTGAAACTTATTCCAACACCTTCCGGTTGATACCCATATTCTGGTACTGAATAAGTTTAACATTTCATAAATGTGGCAACCCCATTCATTAGTCGATTCAAACGTTTTTTTTTATGGAAACTCTGTTTTGCAATACAAATAGCCTAAGGAAAATAGAACAGGTAGTAGCATTAAGGCAAAAAAATTACGTGTATTATATGTTTTATTGACCGATCAGTTCGTAATTTATTAAATATTATGTTACCAGGCTAGTCTGATCTATGTTTTTAGTGCGAATAAAACTACATTATTCCACTTTCTGGCTCAACGTTTCGCTAAAACATTTTTAGCATCTTCAGGGGCTTTAGGTCTCTAGAGTCTCAAAAAATATTCACTTTTTTTCATATCAAATAACACTGGATCACAAATTTTAGTTTTGTTCTTGTTCTCCAGACGCTACTATGCTATCGCTATGTAGAATTGCTCGGTGATTCCGAAAATGGAGTTTATTTTTTTTCTATGGATACGTTTTCGAAATACTTGCAATTTACCGTATTTACAATTTAAGTGAAACCGCTCCTTTTTTAAGCTGAATAACGGTAAATTGCAAATATCTCCAAAACTTATCCATAGAAAAAAACGTACTCAATTTTCGGAGCCACCGAGCAATTCTACATAACAATTTGATAGTGGCATCCATTGAACATTTTTGCTGTAAACCAGTGTAATTAAAAAACTAAAACAGTTACACTAATGATATTTACTAAATGTTCCATATCATATCATTTCGGAACTACTTTGGGGCTAGTTAGGGGCCAGTTTGGGATCACCTCTTGCCTAATTTGGGACTATTTTGGGACTGTTGTGCGTCTATTTCGGGTAATT